>NC_138560.1:18077372-18134872 GCF_964273705.1 Natrix helvetica
CCTTCGCTAAAGATATCAGTTTTCCAGTTGATAAAATTTTTTTAGAAGAAATATTTCTGAAAAAGCAATTAATTGAGATAAAGTGCTGCACTATTTTGAGAAGGGTTTAACAAATTATCCTAGCAATTTTCCATAGGTCATAAAGTTGACTTATTCTCTAAGAGTACTCCTTGCAATACTTCTTTTTTTTAACCTTGCAAATTGGGCTAGAAGCAAAAGTTCCTTCTATTTTTCCCCCCTGAGTCCTTGATCTGACTTTTCTGACTACTTAAAGAGAAAAGTTTCTCCCACTAAGAAGGACCTACTAACTCAATATGTGATACAAGCTCCTCCTTCCATTTTAAGGGCCACTTTGGGAGCCACAGTTTACAGATGAATTTTTGAACCCAATGGCATTATATAAGGAAATTTGTATCAAGACTTGACCATTTTAACACTATTCCTGAATCGTATGATTGTAGCTCCTTAATAACTTAGTTAAGTCTTTGTACAATGTCCTTATCGTTACTAAAAGAACCTGTTAACAACTTTTATTTATATATTTCATCCAATTTCCCAATATTTCCTATGTGCCTTAAAGCTTTTTAATCTCTTAGTTATATCAAAATTATTTACATGACAACGTAGAGGTAGCAAGTGTCTATGGTATTTTTCTAAGATTCTGGAATTAATTTGAAAGTTAAATATTTCCTGTTAAGTATTTACCTTTTCTATTTCTCTCCAAAACAATCTTACATATCCCTACAGCCCCCATTAAAGTCTTGTGTGGCACATTGTGTGGCACTGTCCTATTTAGAAATGGTGTGTGTGTGTGTATTTATTTATTAGTGGAAAGAAACCTGGAATAGAAAAGCACTACATATTAGTTACATATAGCATATATAATTGGCATCATATGCCATGTATTTTATATTGGAAGATGTGCACCCAAACGCTCACAAGAAGCAGACACACTCATTTAGAGCTTTGTATTTCAAAAGGAGAAAAAACACTGTGTGAAAACTCAGAGCACACAGATGGTCCGAAGGCGTAGGTAGATAAAACGCCAACTTAACAAACCTTGGCTAAAAATCATATAATGTGGGAAGCTCTATGTCTAACTCCTGCTTAAAAGTATCTCAAGAGACAATTTCCAAGATAATGATATTCAAGGTGCAGTCATATTTACAACATTTATTAAAAGGCAACACCTTTCAGGAACAACAGCTCACTTTAAAAAAACATATGTATATGCATTTCATAAAATTTCTTACTGTAACAAGATGCTAACAGATGCGTCTGATTTTTGACTACTAATAGACCAACATGCCTTTTCTCCTACAATGTCAATCTTAGCAATTGGGTGTTCATAAGTTTTACATTGATAACAATTCATAGAACATAGATCAAATATGTTTACATTGCACAGATTGATATATCCTTTTTCATTCACAATTGTAAGTATCTTGGAAAGAAGCATAGAGTCTCACCTGTACAGAAAGAGAGGGCACTGAGGCAGACAAATATGTAGATTAGAGGAAGATGGCCCAGACCCTTGGCAGATTTTCTAAAGAAGAGTACCAGTGGATTCAAAAAGTTGATGCTGAAACTGCTTTCCAAACTCTTCTCCATGGCCTTTGCAGACAGACACAGAGCTCTCTAAATATAAAAGACATACAATTTCCTTTTAAATATTCTGATCTCCAACTACAATCACTTTTGGAAAACAATTGTACCTATGCATTGAGATAATAAATAGACACAGCAAGCATACAAAACAGTTTCTACTATTTGTCATTAAGTTCTAAGATTTGCTCCTGAATTTATCTTTAAAAATCCCATACTGCTGCTTAACTGGTATATAGTTTAGAGGCTAAAGGCAGGGTACCCTATGGCCAGATGATGAGTTATAAAATCAGTTAATCTTCAAACATGAAACAAATACATGAAATGAAAACTCCATGTGGCAAATTCTAATTTTTTCAAAGTAGTTGCCTACGTAATTCTAAAGGCTGCCTGCTTGACATTTGTTTACTGATAGCCAGCTGTGTTCACATATCAAAATTCTCAATACTGAAACCAGCCCACATTTGGGAACCATAGCATATTATGAAATTATGCAATGCAAGCAAAGCAAACTCAAAGCAAAGCATGCTAATTCAATGGCTTTTAAATGGAGGCTTTAGCCACTGTTTGAAAGTTAAAAGCATCCATGCAGAGACTTCTAGTTCCACCTAGGCTTCAAAAAATGCAGTCCATCTGCTAAATAGGTGGAACTAAATGTTACCACTTGCTTATTTGTACTTCCTAGCACCAGCCAGAAAACAAGATAGAAATTGGAGCGAGCAACCAGTTGAACTGCAATGAAAAAGTAATATTAGCCAAGTAAAAGCTGAGCTTTCTTTCTACTAGTAAAATGAGAAAGTGAAGGTTAGATAAAGTTGCAATCCTTTGCTTCCGGGTACAAGTAGTCCTCAATATATGCCCATAATTGAGCCCAGAATTAATGTTGCTAAGTGAGAAATTTGTTAAGTGAGTTTTGCTCCATTTTATGACTTTTCTTGCAACATTTGTTAAATGAATCACTGCTGTTGTTAAATCAGGGTTGTTAAAAATCAATGGGGAAGCAAGTTTCATTAACAACTGGATTACTAATTTAACAACTGCAGTGATTCACCTAACAATGGTGGCAAGTAAAGTTGTAAAATGGGGCAAAACTCACTTAACAAATATTTCACTTAGCAACAGAAATAAGTCGAGGACTACCCGGCCTGAAATAATTACAGAACATAGATTAACACCTAACAAGCAGTTACAAACAAACAAACAAGGAACTATCAACTCAATCAAGCAGTAAACAACTGCCCAACTAAGGAACAACCAAGGAGAAAACAACAACCTCACTTACACTGTAAATAAATAGAGAGCAAATCCCACTTCCTTCTAGCACTGAGGATATTAGCTAGTTGGGCAACAAAAATGAAAATATGTAAAGGAAAACAAACAAACTCAAAGTTGAACTCCACAGTGCAACCATGAGCTATATTCTCTTCTATTGGTAAAAAAAACCACAGTCCAGTCCATGGGTTACAAAAGTGTATACTTTGGTGAGGAGATCATAACAATAGATGAAGAAATTATGCCTCCACAAAGGCTTGCATTGTCTGGTAGGGTCACTAGCAAAACGCTGCATTTAGTTGCTGGAACTGAAAACCTGATGTAACTTGAAACTTTGGCTCTTTCCCAAAACAAAGCAAATTTTATAATCTGGTTATTGTACTTCACCATGGAAATTGAACAGTGGAGGGAAAAACAAGGCAAAATTATAATAAGAGGCAGCTACCATCTTAGGTAACTTCATTACTGCATTTGAACTGCCTCACTAGTAAATTTTGCTGGTTCCAGAATCTACTAGCAATTTAGTTCTGGATATTGTTAAATCAATCTAAATTCTGAAACATCATAAAATTCCCTTTTCTTTCCTATATAGAATAACCTATCCACATGGCAATAAGCACTGGGTTAGATTGGTATTATTATCCTAGAAAAAAGCATAGAAGTTTGTTCCTGATGACTTGGATAGCCTGTTCATCACATTATTGGATTACATAAGGGATCAGCCATGCCAGAATCAGTGCTTCTGCAATGGCTGCACATGAACAGAAAGTTCACCTGAAAAGCTCCTGAAATACTGCAGAGGATTCTCGGGTACATTTTCAGCTTGCATTAGGAGTCAACAATGCTGGAAGACATATGACAGCCTGAACTCCCATGTATGGCAGGTAGTCATTAAATTATGACAGCGAGCTGTCTAGTCTACCTATATCACAACACTGTTGAATTCATCTATGCCTTGCATCCAATTTTACGTTTTGCTCTAGGATGACTAACAGAATTAGGTTACTACTGCTACTATGCTCACCTTCGTTAAAACGTCTTGAGAACATAGGAAGAGATCAAAGTTCAGTTCTCTCTTCTGTAAATGTGGAAGTCTGCAGTATTTACGTGGCACTTTGTTGCGAAACAAGATATTCATCTGGTACAATAGTTCATATAGTTAGGTTGCATAAAACGGCCAAATTTAGGTACCGTGTTTCCCGGTAAGACAGGGTCCTATTTTCTTTTGACCCCCAAAGTAAGCACTTGGCCTTATTTTCAGGAAGGTCTTATTATTTTTGAGGTGCAGGAGGCGGCTCATGGCTGCTGCTGTGTTGCAATATTTTTGGGGGAGGGCTTATTTTTGGGGGAGGGCTTATTTAGCACATGCGCTCAAAAGCCTGATTGGGCTTATTATCCGGGGAGGTCTTATTTTTGGGGAAACAGGGTATTAATTGCAATCATATATCTAGACCTTTACTGATTACAAACTTTAACTCCAGCAGTTTTTTAACTCTTTTTATTACTAATGAGACAACAGGCTGTTATAAAAAAAAATCAGTTGTTTGCTTCTTGTAATGAAACAGTTATAGCATGATTTAAAGATACATGTAGGAGGTCAAACTGCAAAAGAACTCTTGCAGGATTGGGGGGGGGGGATTGGATGTTTTTAAGTATGGGCCATAGTCTAAATTACTCAGTAGATTCAATGTATGAATAACCTAACACCAATTTTTCTTTATTAAAATAATAGCATTTGGGATTTCTCAGTCATTTTTTTCTTAGTCACTTCCCCCTACGCTACCTTGCTGGTGAAAGGCACCAGCAAAAAGAAGTTGCTACTAGAACTAAAGTGAGGAGAGAATCACTGAGACTTTTTAACAAATAAGAAACAAACATGTTGCTAAGTGTATCTACATCTTCAATGCAGGGTCTTAAAATTGCATATGCAACTATAGCAATTTATAGCACTATATAGCAAGCTATAAAGTTTTGGCTTCTTTTAAAAAAATAAATGTAATAATGACCTGTCTGTGACACAAATGAATTAATGCATCATTGACCTACCAAGTACAATTTGCTATCCAAGTAAAACTGGAACTATCATTTATTCTCACTGCTGATTCAAAGGAGATGTTAAATGTATTCACTGAAGATATATAAGATGTACAGTATTTCACAATGTAAAGGTATACTTTCATATATAGCATATGAATATCTATTTATCAACATGTCAGATTTTTTTAATAAATGAAAAGGACTCCTTCTTATGCAGTTTAAAAACTTCGTGTCTATGCAAATGGATGCATATTCATTATTCATCAATATACCATTGCTCACTTGACTCAATTTAGGTTCATTACTGTTTTAGCAGAACACTCTATTTCGCAATTGTAAAGCTCTTAATACAGCAAATATAATTTACTGTTCAGTTACAAAAAAAACCCTTCCAAGTTAACTCTTTTAACAAGCTTTTAACACTCTGAAATATTTAACCAAAAAAGATGTTTGTATCCAATAAAATATCCGTATTTGAAAGGTTTGTCTTAAACAGCTCAAAGTTAACAGTTGAGGGATGCTACTTTTGAAATTTCTGATATTCTAAGTGATTTTCTCAGAATTTAAGATAAAAGGCTAACTTAAAACCAAGAAGTTCCTTTCTTCTCAAATAAATTAAATCATTTTTTAAATAAAAAAATCTGATTTCTAAATTAGAGCTGGTCCTGTCTATCACAGAATCTACTATTTGGGCAAGCTTTGATAGGATAAATAGAAAGTCCAGAAAAGTAACTCATAAAGAATATCAAAACATAATCTCACTGGAAAACTTTACTGCAACAGAAGTGGATAAATATTTCCAGTCAAAATAGTACTATCCACCTCCAACAGATTGCTTGGACAAAAGCAAAGCAAAATCAACAGTCTACAGAGACATAGTCTCCTTTGATAGGTAGGTACCTATCTAGCTAAATAAGTACCTACCTATCAAAATAACAGTAGACAGTATAAGTTATTTAGCTAAAAAAAAGCAGGCTCAGATATTAAATCTGATAATTTTAATCCATAAAAATAAGGTGTCATCTTCCAGCCAAAGTGAACTCTAGCACGTCTGAGGACATAGAGCATTTCTGTCTTCCTACTGATATTCAGCTAATAACTACATAGATTGTATTAATCCACTCAAGATGGATACAGTCAGTGGTGGGTTCCGGACCCCGCTGCAACCGGTACGATGCAACAGGGCCCGCCGTCTCCCGCATACACGCACGCAGCACATGCGCACACATGCGCAGCACATGCATGCGTCCTTACCTCCACGTCGTTCCAGCTGCTCGGTGGAGCGTCGCGCAGGCGCCGTACACTCTGTGCACATGCACAGAAGTGCCGAAGAGCTCAAATACAGGTCAGGAGCTCAGGCGGGCGGGCCTTCCGGAGCACTGTACCGGAATGGTACCCAGTGCTCCTGGCAGGCACCGGTACGCCCGTACCGGGGCATACCGCCTGCAACCCACCACTGGTGTGAACAACACAATTTAAACAAATACTTAATTGCCCCATAGTCTATACATGGCACGATACCTTACTCTACTTTTACACACACACACCCGATTCTTAAACTTACCATTTTACTTCTATTGTTATATGATTTTATAGATGGTTTAGTCAATTTCTGCACTGAAGAGCAGGGCTTTTCAAACTTGGCCACTTTAAGACTTTGGGGACGTCAACTCCCAGAATTCCCCAGCCTGCCGACTGGGGAATTCTGGGAGTTGACGTCCCCAAAGTCTTAAAGTGGCCAAGTTTGAAAAGCCCTACTGCAGAGGCTTCTATTGATGGTTCAGTAAGTTAAATGTGACTCTGGTGCTGTTTTGCTGTTCAATAACAGAAAGCAATGACTGACAGCATGATTGCCCAAGAGCCTCACAACCCCCCCCCCCAGGTTTTAACTCTCCGGAGGTAGGGGGAGGAAAAAAGTGGGGGTCACTCTTGCTTTGGGGAAGAATGAGGGGATCGGCCTCCCAGGACACCAGCTTCCGTCTGCCCTGGTCCGATCCCACAGCAGGCCGGTGAGAGAAGTACTCCACTCCTTTGCTCGCAATAAAATCCATTACGCCACCAGGCTTGAAATTTTAGGCCTGGACAACCTCGAACTTCTGATCTAAGCAGAGTACACAAAATTGTCTGCTATAACGTCCTACCTGTCAACGACTACTTCAGCTTCATCCTCAATAATAGACGAGCAAACAGTCGATACAAACCCAAGGTAAACCACTCCAAACTCAGGTGCAGAAAATGCAACTTCAGCAACAGAGTGGTCAACGCCTGGAATGCTCTACCTGACTCCGTCATTACATCCTCAAACCCCCACAGCTTCAGCCTTAAACTGTCCACCATGGACCTCACCCCATTCTTAAGAGGTCCGTAAAGGGGGCTTGCATAAGGGCACCAGCGTGCCTACCGTCCCTGTCCTACTGTTCCCCATTTATTTGTACTCATTTTATGTGTTCATGGCCATGTCATACTTTTTTACATCCATCTATTTGTACCAATCTCATGCGATCCATGTCTATACTAATACCTGTTACTTTGCACAGGCGGACAAATAAAATAAATAAAGTAGGCAGGCTCCGTTGACAGTCGGCCCTAGAGGGTTTTTTTTGGGGGGGGGGAAACACACGTGAACCTGGACCATCTCCCTCTGCGTCTCAGCCGCTCCGGAGACCCTGAACCCCCAGCGCTCCCAGCCACGGAGGCCCCAAGAGGTGCCCTGAGGGAGCCCACAAAATCTTGAAGGCGCCGAGGAAGCGCCAGGCCACCCAACCCATCAGGCGCTACTTACCAGGGGAGCATGGCGGGCCGCGCTGAGGGGACAGGTGTTCTTGGCGGACAGGTGAGAAGACGGGGAGCGAGCCCCTGAGGTAAACGGCCGGAGGGAAGAAGCGTCCTCCTGCCCATGGCCCTCCTCAGGGCTGAGGCTTTACCGCCGCCATGGCCGGGAGGTAGGCCGCAGAAGCTTCTTCAAACTCCCCCCTCCCGCCCTCCTTTAAACAGCCCCCCCCCCTCGCCTCTAAATCCTCCAATTTCGGAGGCTGAGCAACCTCAACGCCTCACGCTCTCTCCCTCTCCGCCCCCCCCTCCGCTTCTCTCCCTTCAGCCGGAAACGCAAAAAAAACACAAAAACACGTACGACTTGGCCGGCCTCTCCACCAATCGGCGACTGTCAAGACGAGAGGAGGCGGGGGCAGAGGAAGAAAAAAACACACCCTCCTCTCGCCGTTGCTACGGTTGCCCGAGCGAGCGCCTTTCTCGCCCCCCGCCCTTCTTTTCCTCAAAAGGGAAAGCGGAAAGAGTTGAGGGGGGGGAGGAGGAGAAGGAGGAGGCAGAAGAACGGGAAAACCCCCACTGTCGTTGCCCTTAGATGGCATGGCGGCAGCGGCTTCGCGAAGAGGTCGCAGCAAGGCGAAAGGGGATTGGGAGCCCGATTAGCAAGCCATCAAGGAATTGGCTAACGGGAGAAAAAGAGAGGGGGGGGGAAGTAGAGTTGGGGGGCGAGGGGCGGAGAGGGGAAAGCCGACAGGCGTTGCGTTGGAGAGAGCGGCAGACGGCCCTTCGGCGCGCGCGCTCGCTCCTGGCAGATGCCATCCGGGAGAGCCGGAGGAGAAGCACGCTGTCGGCTGGGAGGTAATGAAGGGGAGCGAGCGGCCACTCGAAGCAGGAGAGAAGCCCAGAGGCATCGAAGCGGGGGGGGGGGACACAGGACAAGACGGGATCCAAGCCCCCCCGCCCCCCTCAAATTGGGCTGAGGTGGGGGGTCGAGCCTCCCAAAGGGCGCCCTTTCGTCTCGCGCACGCCGTTGCCGCGGCGCGTTTCGGGGAGGAGGAGAGGTGGGGGGGGGGACGTGGCCTCTCTCCCGCCTGGTGTCGCAGTTAGGGAAGGCGTGCTGGGGCTGGGGAGGCCCCTTCGCAATCCCCCTCCATCCGTCCCCCCCACGCAGCCCCCACGGTCGGCTCGGCCTGAGAGGCAGCGGCCGTCCCGTCCCGTAACCGGGGAGGGGCACAGCGAGTCCTGTGCGCGGAGCCTCCCTCCCAACTATCTCGATGTCCCTTTTGGCTGCCTGGGGCGGGCGTGGGAAAAATTGAAAACCGCCCCCCACCCCCCCGCCTGGTGTATTGGATGGAAAGAGTTTTTGCAGTGGATTCGTGCTGTCCTTTCAAGCTCTGGATGATGTCTCAGAGGGGAGGGCGGGGGGGCGCAGCTGGGTGTCAGACGGGCAGATTCCCCCCCCCCTCCAAAAAAAACCCTCTACTACTTCTTGGGCAGAGTGTGCCCCGAGCGGCAGCTCTTTGTTGGCATCAGTTTTGACAGTGGTTAATCATCCTTGCTGACATCTGTGGAGCTGGGGGTTGTGGGCTCTGCAGGTGGGCTACTGGGGATCCAGTTGGGGCTGGTTGCCAAGGGGAAGGAAGGCAGCTTGGAAGGGTGGGTGAGTAACCCTCGCAGCATGCCATGGGTCAGGTTCTTGGATGGCATGAGCCCGCTGCCTGCAACAGCATTTAAGAATCTCCTTGCGCCACTGATACACATCCCCCCCCACCTCAGATCATAACTGGGAGAGAAAAGGGAGCAACCAGGTTTTTTTGCTTCTCCTGCAACCTAATTGCAATTAGCTGCATTCCTGCTGCGAAAAATTGGTGGTTTTAATTAGGGTCACTGAGTGAAGGAAGCGAAGGCTCCCACCAGGCAAATCTGTTTTAAGATCCCTGATTGCCTTCTGGGTGAACAATGGGAATGCAGTGGTTTTGCATAGAGATGCTGGAAGGAAAAGGATGGTTTTCTTCCTCTCTTTGCAGGCTTGCCTGTAGTTAATCTAACCATCATTGACCTATTTGTAACTAGCCACTGAACTAAAAGCGGTGGTTATATGAGTAGGTTAAAACACACTAGTTTGCTAGTTTGTTGCTGGTAAGGATAATTACTGAGCCATTTTCCAAGCCACTTGGTACAAATTGCTGGTTTCTTCCCCCAGCCCTTACCAACAGTAAAGCAGCAACCCATTTTTTGACTGCTCTGCAGAGCAACTATTTGGAAAAGGGATCGGAGGCTCTGCACAAAGGAATTTTTTTTTTTGCAGTCAAGCGCTGGATGTAAGCTATAAAATTATCCCTGGGTTGTTCTTACTTGAATTGTCCAGTCCCTAACATGGATCTCAGACTATCTTCCTCTTAGCCCACCAAAAATCTGATCAGAAACATCAGCACCACGGACAGCAACTCTTTGTGATGGTTTCACATTTGTGACATTCTGCTTGTCCTATTTTTGCATGGGTTTCTTAAATGCTTTTCCCAAAACACATAATTGTTCTTACTATTGACCCTGTTGCTATATGTACGTGTGCATATGTATTTATGTTTGATTTTGCTTGTATTGAATAGTTTTTTTAAAAAGACATTTGCCTTCTGAGAGCTTCCTTTAAAGAAGAGTAAAAATCCACTAAAAGTGAAGGGAGGCGAAGACATACTTATTAATTTATTACTGCAATTTATATGCTGATCAGCTCCAAGAAGGTTCTAAGTGGCTTAGAAATTATACAAAATTATATAGGGGGGAAAACACCAGGAAAAAAACACATTAACCCAATAACAATCAATCTTGCTTGCCATTAAGGCACCAAGTCAAACATTCATAGCCGTAATAATTGCATACTGCAAGGAAGAGACGCACCGTATCATAAATCTTCAAAGTATCTCTTCAGAATAGGTGATGATGACTTTCCTGAGCGGCAAATAGGGTTGGTGCTGACCTGACCCCCAGATAAGAGCACTGTTCCAAATTGGGGGACGGATGGACACTTACATAAAAAGACCTCTGGTCCCTCAAGGATGGGGTCTCCCTACTAGATCTTGTTGGATAAGCAAACAGCTGGAAGAAAATGATTCTGTAAACATGCCAACCATGTACAGCTTTAAAGGTGAAAAACAGCATCTTGAATCGCACCTAAAATCTAATCGATCAGCAGCGCAGTTCTGACAGGTGTTCTGTGCCTTGGGCACATCTGGAGATGCCCTTAATTACATGATACAAGAATATTCCATTGGTTCCTGTTAAGTTGGTAGAAGCAACCTAATTAGAAGAGGATGGTCCAAGGTTATATATCCTCATCAATTCCGGTCTGAATCTGGGTTTGATTCTGGCCACGGATGGAAGACTCTCTGCCTTAATTACTCTCTCCATCCTTTTCAGAAGCCATCCTTCCCTCCAGAATGTGGATTCTAGTGTTAGAATAATAATAGTGTTGATGTTAATTTCTTCACATCATTTGTCAGCCTAGGAGCTGCTAGGCAGCTTTTTAAAGATTCATATTTTTCCTGTCAGGAAGACCTGAATTGAAAACACATTTCTGTGTTTTCTCATGGTAGAGAGCTGAGGCCAGAGCTACTATTGTCATCTTTCTGCACGGATGAAATCCTGGATATTTTTATCATCTCTTAAATGTGTCACATGATTATTTGTTCCGTTCTTTTCAATTAGAAGCATCCAAGAATAAAGTGCGCGTGCTCTCACACCTTTATTGAGCGAAAAACAACATTTCCATCTTCCAAGGGCGAACCCTATTTTTAAAATGGGCTGGAGTTTTACATTCCAAATTTGTCATTAAGCTAGCAACAATTAAAAAAAAGGCCAAAAGATTTCCTTTCTTGTCTATTTAGGATTTTATGCTTTAATAATAATGTTGATTCGTTATTGCTTAGACTTCCATTCAGTCTTTCCCTGAGATATCAAGGTAGCCTATCTAATACTCCCTCTCCAGTGTTTTGAAGTTATATTTCACAAATTTCATTCATAAAATTACAGGGTTGGAAGGGACCATGGAGGTCTTCTAGTCCAGCTCTCCACCCAAGACAGGAGTCCTCATACTACTTGGAACAAAATGATTGTCTATGTCAGGGTTCCAAATAGCATCCAAAATAAAATAATAATCCGAGGCAAGAGATTCCTCAAAGTTTATTATTAAGAGAGTCATGTTGGCTCATCTGGGAAAACCCGAATCTGAAAGCTTTCAGGTTTTCCCACCCAGTTGAAGCTCCTGCCCCAACACCCACAAGTTTATCACATGGTCCAATCTTTCACTGACACGAAGACAGATTCCTCCCGTCCGGATCCGGCCAGCGCAGAGACAAAGTCGACCTTGACTTTCAGAGAAGAATGTTGTTATGGCTACGCATCACCCAACTCCACATAATCCCCCCCCCCCAGTTTCCCACGATAGAAAGTGTGGCAGGCCTGAAGTCCAAAAAGAAAAGATGGCTTGCAGGCCTGACAGTCAAATCTTTTGAAAACCTCCAGTGATGGAGCACTCACAACTGCAGGAGGCAAGCTGTTCAGTTGCTTAATAGATCTCATCGTCATAAAATTCCTCCTTATATCTAGGCTGGCTCATGAGCCTCCAAAGCTTCCCTTCCATGTTCCGTTCTTAAGGGAGCTCTTTCTATTTTAGTGAAATATGCTGCAGAACCATTACACATTGTAGAATATTTTATAGCGTGCACTACAGCAAGGTTGAGAGAAGCAAAAGAGGAAAGAAGGACTTAAATATTAGAAAAAGAACATTTTTTATGTTTCCGTCGACACTGCGCACAGCTTCATTTGAGCTACATTAAAACATTTTGTCTTCAATGTTGACTTAATTTCCCACCTGATCAGCCAACAGCATCCCTCAAATGTCTGAAATAAAGCAGTTGATTGCAATTGTATATTGCTGTATTTTGCAATTTTCCAAATGGTGTTTGAAGGTTTTCGAACAATATGAATCAACTTGTTCTGAGGCCGTTATAGTGCTTAAGGCCCAATATACCGACAACATTTTATATGTAAAGGGAAATGAAGTAGAATCGGAATTCTACTTAGCAATAATGACAGTCCTTAAATCTTAGGCTGGTTTTATTACACTGTTCAATGGTTCGCGTAGAACATCCTTTTAAACAATCTTTTGCAGAGATTTCTAGGTGAGGAATGGGCAGGAGATCAGAAGTGGCAGATCAGGTTGTCTTGCAGCCAGTGCAAAAGTTTATGACTCATGGTTGTCTAACAATAGAACCGGTTGAAAAGCGCTCTCTCTCTCTCTCTCTCTCTCTCTCTCTCTCTCTTCCTCCCCACCCCCCAATTATTCTCCTTGGATTAGTTTGCCGGAAAATAACTATTTTGGGGGAGGGGAGGAGGAAACAGATTTTCTGAATATAGCCACACTCTGCTTCTTTTGATGAATTCCTGGGTTTCTGCGTATATACATATTTATTTATATATAAATATTTAAAAGGCCACCCATTTCTGAGAAGCCAAGGCCCTTTGAAACAGTAATGGACACAAACATTGTATGACTCTTCTCTAACCCACAGAAGGCAACCAGTTTGCCCTTCGTCTCCAAGTGCCCTGTGGAATAGTAAGGTGGTTAGTGGCTTCTGAAAGACCCAGAGGCTGGGTGCCTTCTGTGTCTTGGCAAGCAAGAACTTTTAGAACAGTGATGGCGAACCTTTTAGACACAAGTGCCCAAACCGCACCAAGTGCGTGCATGCCCAAACGTGTGTGCATGCGAATGCATGCATGTGCGGACATGCGCATGTGTAGATGTGTGCATACATGGACATGTGCATGCATGGACATGCAGCAGAGACCCAAACGCCAGCTGTCCGGTGGGAGGCGGGGCATCCCAACACTGGCAGCGTGGCAAAACGTAAGATTTTTTTCTCTCATGAGCTTCTGTGTCGTCATGTGCAGGGAAACAAGCTCACGAAAGAACCAGCACTGGGAGATCTGACCTGGGGCAACATCGTGCGTGCCAGCAGAGTAGGCTCTACATGCCACCTCTGGCACAAGTGCCATAGGTTCGCCATCACGGTTTTAGAAAACGAAGAAAGTTACAGAGAAAGTACCTTCCCACTTTCCACCACACGTTCATTTGGCCGGGAACCTTCCACTCGTGTGATGGGAGTGTGCGCTTACAACAGCAGAGATGGAGGATTTGACCAACACGAGACTCAGATGAAGACACTGTGCAGCCTGGAGTTGGATGGGAGAGAGGGGAAAGGCGTTCAGGGTAGCCACATCCTAGAATTTGTCAGGATTTATTTAATATCTTAGAAAGCTTATAGCTTTAGTTTGGCAAGATTCAGTCTACTAAGTAAGTACATAAAAGATTGGACTCGACTGGATCTCACTGTCTCTTCTCTGGGCTTGGACCTGACAACAGGCCCTGCTTTAAAGGTAGTGTCAGAGAGACTAAATTAGGGCTAAATTAGAAACAGTCCTGCAAATGTCAATGCATGAAGAGCATTAAAGATGGTAACCAACAATTTGAACAGAACCCAGAGGTCAACCAAAAACCAGTGCAGCACAATAAATGTACACTACTCCCTTCAATTGACAGACCAAGCCACTAGTTGAAGCATCTGAGTTATCTTCACAGGTGGTCCTCCATTGAGCGTCTCTCTATAGACTATAGTCTACCTGCATGGAGAGAAGGGCATGGGTCATGATGACCAGGGCATTCTGGTTTAAAAAAGCTCACAGACCAAAGAAAGTCAACCTTAATAAATGAGGATGGGGGGTGGCCTTCCTGTCAGCCCTTTAAAGGAGACTAAATTAGGAAACCAGTGCCATGTAGGTCAATGCTGCTTTTATTGGAAAGCTATAGTAATGGGACTGAGTGCATTTCCCTCCCTTTTAATCTTTCTTCATCTTCTAAAAGTTCCTGCCTGCATCCAACCTCTTGGTCTTTCTCCTTCTTCACACGTTTCGCTAATTTTCATGAAATCAACCCCACATGCCCCGTCCGGCTGCATGAATAGTCCAGTTGGGTCACGAGTCAAACCTGCAGGGGGTAGAACTTATATTGCCACAGTCTCACTCCACATCCTTGGTCTGCACAAGCTCCAAATAATCCCTTGCCAGAATCCTTTGCCAACATTCTTTCCAAGAAGAAACCAGCTGAGGAGAATGCAAGCAATTTTATCTGCCAAAATAATTCGTAAATATGTCACAGCAGCCTCCCAAATCAGAGGCTGAACAGAGGCACTGGATGCAACTCTGCAGACCCAGGAAGTTAAAACTTCCCCATTTTTATGGTGCACTCACAAATGTGTACCATGGGCCATCAGATTTACTCTGGTTTAATGTCGTCGTCCCCCCCCCCCGCCCCACTGCAATTCCTCAGTAAACCAAGGAAATTTGAGGGATCTGCAAGGAGAGGACGCTTGGGGCCATCCTTATCTACTGCTCTTGCCAGCACCATATTCCAGAGTTGGGGAGGGGCATAGAGCTGCCTGCAAGAGTGCTGGGAAACTCCGATGCGACCTCTGAAATTGAGGGGGGGGCAGGGAGTAGGCACTGGGACGGAGAGTTTAACTGGGCCATCACACCTGCAGAGGTCTGGGGAGCTGGCAATGTGTAGGTGATACATAAAGCCACCTGGCATGATAAAAGACTGGTCCTTCACCTTCAGTTCACATTGCAAACAAATAGTGTCATCATGTTCCCTAATCCATAACATAAATCTGTCTGCACGATCTGCAGATCCCCAGATCTATTTGTAGACTCAACACTGAAGGTTGGCCATCCTAATCTCCTCTACTTAATTGGACAGCATGCCCCGGCACACTCACTCAATTCTGATAACCCAAAATTCTTTGTCATTGTTTTTTTAAAAAACAAAACAAAACACGGGGCCATTGTTTTGCAGAGCAGCTCACATCAAAGGAGAGAAAATCTCTACCATCAGGCCTGCAAGCAAAAGTCTAAAAGGAAGAAGGAGGAAGAGAGCAAGTCTTCAAAGCCGGATATAGTGGTGAGCTATACGTTGTTATTTCAGGCAATTTGGAGTGGGGTGGGCTGCCCTGCTTTCGCTTGTGTTGTTTCCTTAAATAACAATTGACAGTTCTCGTTCCTTTGGCAGATGGGTGAGAGACCAAACTGCTCTTTACTTTGACAATAGTAGGATGGTGGGTTGTTGGAGCTAAGTGTTCTTCCTGGCAGGATGGAAGAGGCAAGCTGCCTGCAGCTGCTCCTCCTCCTGATAATAGCTGGGCCAAACCTGATGTTGGTTTGATGGCCATCCCAGGAGATGAAAAGGGCCACTTTCAGTTGGCACCCAGTTCCTTCCTGACAATGGAAGCCAGATTCATGATTGGTTTTTCCAGTATTACTTTGGAGTGGAGCCTCTCCGTCTCTCTGTCTCATTTATTCCTCTTTTTTTTTTTTGGACAGTCAACGTTGGCACCATGGCCTCAAACTCAGGAATAGTTGTTGATGATGGTGAGAGCAGCAAGAATTGTACCTTGGAGAGGTGCCTGAATGTATTTCGCGATGCAAGCAATGATAGCGAACAGTTTGCAGCTCTGCTCCTGGTAAGTCCCTGACCTGGTAGGGGAGGGAGGGAGGAAATCAATCCTTGTTTGTTTTAGCTACTCATTAGTAGTTGGCTAACTACTCACCTGGGTCCCATCTGTAAAATGTGGTGGTAGTGGTGATAATGAGGATGTCAAAGAGTTTTTGAATGTTATTTAGGTCATTTATTGAATTATAGAGTTTAATCTTCTCATATAAATCAAAGATGGACACCATGAGCGGAGAGGGTTAATTTGATTCATTTCTTAGCCCTGGCAAAGACCTGCAATCTCTCTCCCCCCCTCCTATTCTTTTTGATACCTCCTGCTACTTTTTCCAGGTGACCAAAGCCATCAAAGCAGGAGAAATCAATTCCAAAGCCCGTCGAAGGATTTTCGAGGCCGTCGGCTTCACATTCCCCAACCGCCTCCTGACTTCCAAGGATCCCCCCGAGGGCTGCCCCCAGCACACTTTCCAAGCCCTGGGCCTCACTCTGCTGGCCTGTTTCTGCACCGACCCAGATTTAGCCCGGCATCCGCAGATGCTGAACAAGATTCCCATCTTCAGCGACGTGGTTTCTGCCAAGACCAGGGATGCTTCTTACAGCGCCATGATTGACGACGCCTACCAATGCCTCCGAGCCGTCTTGGCTACCCCCAAGGGTCCCAGAGAGTTGATCAACAGGGGGGCCCTCTCCGCCCTCTGCCAGGCCTACGTCAACCACAGTTATGGCTACGACCAGGCCCTTCAGCTGCTGGTGGGGCTCCTGACGACGGCGGAAACCAAGTGTTGGCAGAGAGCTACTACTGACCTCATAGGCGTGCTTAGTGTCCTCAGCGCGGAGTTCCAGAAGGCCGAAGACATGACCAAATTCCAGCTGTGCGAAGTGCTGGCCCGCTTTGTGCCTCCTCTTCTCCCCCCGGGCTCCGAATGTCTCTTGCCCCTCTACCGAGGCCTGTCGAGCATCTTAACAAGCAAGCTAAGCGCCTCCCAGCGGGACCCTGCCTTGAAGCTTTCGGCCTGCCTCTCCCAAGCCTGCAGCTCAGCCTGGATCCCAGCCGGCAGTTCCGGCAGCAAATTTTTTGCCCTCTTGGTCAACTTGGCTTGCGTGGAAGTCCGCCTGACCTTGGAGGAGCTGGACCTGACGGAAGTGGATAAGAAGCGGGAACTGATGGCCGCCTGCTACATCCTGATGGAGCTGGCCATTGTGGAGTGCACCCGTGAGAAAGGCTCTCTCCTGCAAGAGACCCAGAAAGTGCAGCTGGTGGGGATCCTGGAGGAAGCTTTGGGGGCTGTCATACATTACCTGAGACAGGTAAGCGAAGAGTCTGTTGCATGGCGCTGGTTCATTATCCTTTGAAGATGGGAGGTTGAGGCTGGGGAGTGGATCAGATTAGTAAAGTCCCGTTCTGACCCAGGCTTCCCCAGCAGCATGAAGCCAAGTCCTCATCCTGACAAAATCCCCTTTTATTAATTGACTGTGAATTCTGCTCCTTCACATCCAGCAAAGTCTTTCGAGGGAGGATTTACAGTCACAGACCTTCTCTGGCTTGGAGAGCTGCCAGGCCGATATCTGCAAAATTTAGCAAGGAGTCTCAGAGAGTCAGGAACCAATTAAGTGAACTAATTGTCTCCTGCAAATTCCCCTCCCCTTTCGCTCCTCTTTTATTTCCTCTGGGTGGGGCCATTCATCGTCCACCTGTGGCCTTACTCCCAAGTCGATCGATCCCTGTTCTTTAGCTGTTCCCTTCGTCTGGAAACTCTGTGCATGCGCACACTGGGAACAGGCTCCAGCTGTTCATCTGCCTCACTGATGTCTGACTCTGAAGGCAGCTGATAACTGGCATACGGCTCTGGCCCCCTCTCTGCCTCCGACACAGAGCCCTCATCAGAGCCTTCCCCAGGCTCCAGGATTGGCCCATGTTCCTCCCCCAACCTCCTCACTGTCCGAATCTGCTGCCAGCTCTACTATCTGCTGGCGGGCCACAACAGCCTGATTTAGAAGACGTTTAAAAAGTTTAGCATACAAGAGAAACAGAACATAGGACTGGGCGGGAAGGGGAATTTTAAGTGGCATTCCTTGGCAGTTTTTCCCAAACATGTGCTGTTAGGACTTCGGTTTCAGTTGAGTTGTCAGTTGGGAGCCATTTGGGTCCTGAAAAATCACTTCAGTTAAAGCAGAAAGTTGGGAAAGTTCAGAGGTTTTTCTCAGCTGATTGCCTGAGCTGTCCGTTCAAAGAAACGTTCGCTGCAACCGCTTAATTTTAGTAAAAGAACCTAACCTTTTAACCAAGTGGAGTCAAGGGTCTTTCTTTTCCTAAAGATCTAAGTTGGGGCAGGTCTGACATTTATCGTCCAACAGGTGCCAGCTCTTTCACCCTCCTTGAGGCGGCCTTTCTCGCAATTCGGCTTCCCAAGGCCTCTTGCCCCAGCCCTTTTCTGCCTTGCCAACGTGGGATTTGGAGGTGTCTTTTTTCTTCTTCTGTTACTCAGGTGGGGCAGAAGAAGCTGGAGGATCCTTTCATCTTTGCCTCTGTTCGAATCCTGGGTGCCTGGCTGGCCGAGGAGACCTCTTTCCTCAAGCAGGAGATCTGCGACCTCCTCCCGTTCCTCATTTATTACGCCAAGGTGCAGTTCGAAGAAGAGAGGAGAAGCCGGCGAAGCGCTTCACAGTCCGAAAAGGAGCAGGCTGGACAAGGCCCCATCCCAGAGCCTCTTTGGCGGGGAGACGCACTGAGGTGAAATATACTGAAATACAAGCATTGATAGGGTTTCTCTCCAACACAGGGGTCTCCAACCTTGGCAACTTTAAGACGGAACTCTGGGAGTTGAAGTCCACAAGTCTTAAAGTTGCCAAGGTTGGAGACCCCCTACTCCAACAGATCAATACACCTCCTGTCCTTTTGGCTCACGAGCCTCTTGTTCCCAGTGTTAGAACTGAAACACAGGTAGTCCTTGATTTACGCCCGCAATTGAGCTAAGTGAGACACTTGTTAAGTGAATTTTGCCCCCATTTTATGAACTTTCTTGCTACAGTTCTTAAGTGAATCACTGCAGTTGCTCAGTTAGTAACACGGTTGTTAAGTGAATCTGGATTCCCCATTGATTTTGCTTATCAGAAGTTCGCAAAAAAGGATCCCGTCACCCAGGGACAGTTGAGGGCTGCCTGCAGTTCTGTCTTGTTTGCATTTGAAGATCAAATGGATCAATTGAAAGTGTTCTGACTTAGGCTTCCCCAAAAAGCACGAAGCAGATTCCTGGTCCCGACAAAACCCCTTTTATTAAACGAATGTGAATTCCTCTCATTCCCATTCAGCAAAGGCCTGGCAAATAGTCTTTCAAAGGTGAAGTTATGACCACAGACCTTATCTAGCTTGGAAAGCTGCCATGTCAATATTTTTCAAATGCATAGCTGTGCAAGGAAAGAAATCTCTGAGATTCACGGACAGATCTTCACACTCCTGGAACGAATGAACAAACGAATTGTTTCCTGCAAAAGCCCACTCCCCTTTCTCTCCTCTTTTATTTCCTATGGAAAGGGCCACTCACCATCCACCTGTAGCTTTACTCCCAAGTCGACCCTGATTTCTCAGCTGTTCTTTTCTTCCGGCAGTTCTGCACATGTGCACACTGGGAACAGGCTCCAGCTGTTCCTCTGCCTCACTGCTGTCTAGCTCCGAAGGCATCTGAGAACTGCCAGACGGCCTTGACCCCCCTCTCTGCCTCTGACGCAGAGCCCTCATCCGAGCCTTCCCCAGACTCCAGGACTGGCCCACGTTCTTCCCCAACTTCCTCACAGTCCGACTCTGCTGCCAGCTCTGCTGGTGGGCCACAACAGAAAGGTAGAAAAGACCCTGGTTCAAATTTGCAGCCTAAACGTGCAGCTCCCCAGCCTCGGTTGCACCCTTTGTAGCACAATAAAGCTCGCTACTCTGTTTTTGAAAACTTTCCCAAATGTTTTGACCAAGCTTTGCTTCTTGAGGGGAGTAGAGTGAAGTTTCTTTTTAGAAGTTAAATTATGGATGATTTGCCTCGCCTTGGCCTGGTTCCATCCTGTGCTTTTCAGGATGCCCAGAGTGGGGATCTGAGAGATGTGGCTGTCCTCCATGGAAGAGACAGGGCTGTCTTTTACACTTACGAGTTGTTTGCTTGAATCTCATGGGAGAGATGCTCTGGCATTTGAACACCATGGATATTGTATTGGATGTCTGGCACTCAGATTTCTCATCCAATCCCAGGGCAGATTGTCTTGCTGCTGTTGACTTTTATGGAGAGTCTTCCTTCTATTAATGTTGCAACTAACGTCTGTGTGCCTGGTTCCTCTTCTGAATATGAGGATGAGGATTGCGTGTCCTTCCACCTACAGCTCCCAATACTCCTTGTCAATGGCCTAATTTTGTTTTGCAAAACATTCAGAGTACTGCTTAATGATTTCTTCCTACTTAAGCTATCGGGCTCCTTGTGTGAAGGCAGCAAGACTGGCTAGGGAATTCTGGGAGTTGAAGTCCACACCACTAAAAGCTGCCAAGATTGAGAAACGGGGTGTTTTATGATATCTAATAGTCTTGCTTCTGTTAACTACCCTGTTTCTCTGAAAATAAGACCTCCCTGGATAATAAGCCCAATCGGGCTTTTGAGCGCATGCGCTAAAATAAGCCCTCCCCGAAAATATTGCAACACAGCAGCAGCCGTGAGGTGACCACGCTCGCCGCCTCCTGCACCTCCAAAACAATAAGTCCTCCCCGAAAATAAGGCCAAGCGCTTATTTCTGGGGTCAAAAGAAAATAAGACCCTGTCTTATTTTTGGGGAAACACAGTATAACAGCTTGTAATCACTAGCAATGGTTGTATGATAAAGGCAGGAAACCTCCAGAGCAGTGTTTCTCAACCTTGGCAACTTGAAGATGTCCGGACTTCAACTCCCAGAATTCCCCAGCCAGCTGGCTGGGGAATTCTGGGAGTTGAAGTCCGGACATCTTCAAGTTGCCAAGGTTGAGAAACACTGCTCCAGAGGATTGTGCAGAGCAATTTGTAATGATGATGCGAGACCCACAAATAAAGAAAAGATCAAGGCATTTATTTCTGTAACCTCCATATAATTTCTTGCTGTCTCCCCAGCGCTCTGCTAAGTGCTGGATTGGAGAAACCATGTCTGTAACGACTCCTCTTAACTTTGGATGTGTGGCATTTCAACTCCTCCCATAGTTTTCTGTTCTATTGCAGCTTGAGAAGTTCTCCAGTACTGTATTATCCTCAAACCCCTGAGATGTAGGTAACCATAATTTGACTGAGCACCTTACCAACACACCTTGCTTTGAAACACCCAGAGGGTCCTTTAGCTTTGCCTTTAAATCCGGAACGAAAGTCCATTGGGAAGGCCGTTTTGCAGGCTTTCGGATCGAACCATTAATTCCAAACTCTCTGGCTTTGAAATTCACTCCCAGGGCCTCGTGTTTCCCCCCCTTCTAGATTCCTGTTACCTGGTCTGAGCCACCTGACTGCCGAAGATCGCCCCCGTGAGATCCTAATTTCGGAGGGGGCGCCTGTTCTCTTGTGCCAATATTTCCTGCACCGTTGGGAGATCTTTGTTTCGAACACCGAATCCCAGTCTGCTTCCAAAGTTATTGAAGCCAGCCTTCAAACCTCCTGCGAGATTTTCCTGAATTTCGTTGTCACCGCTCCCGATCTAATCAGGTAATGGACGTAGGTGGAGGTGTAAGCAACTGCTTTCCTTGTTAGAAAGGTCCGCTTCGGTTTGTTGCTTAAGCGAAGCACCCTGCAGGGAGTTGATGCTAATTGCTCCTGCGTAGGCGTTTGCCAGCAATCAGTGTGTGTGTGTGTGAGAGAGAGAGAGAGAGAGAGAGCTAGTGGGCACACGACTCCCCATGTGCCTGGGCTGCTCTTAGCGATCTTTGCACATTGAACACCGAGATCTAAAAAAGCATTTGTAGCACATTCGGCTGCTGTGATTATGAAACTCTGGGTTTGGGGGTCTGATGTTTTGCAGGCTTTCTGACAGCAGGCAGTTTTGCAAGCCCCATCGACTCCCTTTGCGCTGAAAGCATCCGGACGTGTCGCCTGCGAACACCTCCATCCCCAGGCATAGAACCCGTAGGCTAGGAAAGAACATTGAGATCGACCTATCCAACTCCTTGCCTAGAAAAAGATCTGGACTGCAGAATTAGTTAGCCCTGACAGAGAGCTGCTTTGAATAGTTCCAGTGAAAGAGGAAACATCCCGAAGGGTAATTTGTTGTGGGGCCAAACGGCTCTTAACAATGGGAAGAAATTGGAAAGAGTGCCAAGAAGAGCAACAGAGGTTATTGGGGGTCTGGAGACAAAAACTATGATGAACAGTTCCAGGAACTGGGTATTTCTAGACTAACAAAGAGAAGGATTAGAGGTGGCATGATAGCAGTCTTCCAGGACTTTTGGGGAAGGGGGGTTGTTATCAACCTATTCTCCAAAGCACCTGAAGGAAGGACAAGAAGCAATGGGTGGAAACTAATCAAGGAGAGAAGCAACTTATCCATATATAGAACGGTTGCTGGGACTGGGTATGGCTAGTCTGATGAAAAGAAGGACTAGGGGTGACATGATAGCAGTGTTCCAATATCTTAGGGGCTGCCACAAAGAAAAGGCAGCCAAGCTATTCTCCAAAGCACCCGAGGGCAAGACTAGAAGCAATGAATGGAAACTAAATAAGGAGAGAAACCACCTAGAATTAAGGAGAAATTTCCTGACAGGTAGAACAAGTAATCAGTGGGACGACTTGCCTCTAGAAGTTGTGAATGCTCCAACACTGGAAAATTTTAAGAAGGTGTTTGATAACCATTTGTCTGGAATGGTACAGGGTCTCCTGTTCAGGCAGGGGGGTTGGACTAGAAGATCTCCAAGGTCTCTTCCAATTCTGTTACTCTGTATTCTGCACGATGGCTTTTAAAACATTTGAAGGCTCATCATGCCTGCCCCGTCTGTTAAAGAACTTGGTTTCCACCCCAACCCTGTATCTTGGTGGTTTTTCCCTGGAAGTGTTTGTGAGATTCTGTTGAAATGTGGTCTATCAGGGGAAATGCCAATGTATGTGGTTGCTTCTAAAAACCCATCTTCCCGATGTTTTTTCCTTGTCACTCTTGGCATGAATTGATCTATGTACGGTCCAGAATTAGGCAGGATTTCAATGTAAAGATAAAATACAAAGCATTAAAAACCAACTTACACTTTGGATTTCAACTGATGAAATTCCAGGAAGAGCCTGCTTTGGGCCCGTCTTTCTTTTATTTTAACCTCTTCACCAAATCCCCCTAAGTGCTGCTGAAGCAGAGAGCAAAATTTAGAAGTCCTAAGAATATCGCACAAGGAGGAATTGCAAATAACTCAGGAAAACATCACCTCTTCTGCTCTCCCACAGCCGAGAAGATTGTTTCTCAGTCTTGATGGATACAGTGCTGAAATCTCTTTCGTCTCTGCTGCCACAGAGGGAACATCTCATTTTGAGTGCCAACCTGGCCACGCTGGGGCTAATGATGGCCCGGAAACTCTTCGCTTATGCAGGCAAGTGGTGCTACTTCGGTTCTATTGGTTGAACTAAATCATTTGAAGCAGAGGGGGGACCAGGGCAGTGGTGGTTTTAATCTTGTTTCAGTGCTCAGCTGGCTGGGCTCCCATTAATGTGGGTGGGCACTTGCATAACCAACACACATTCCTTGTATTTAAAACAGTGCGTAGATCACCAAGGTAGTGCCAAGTAGAGTGCTGCCCCAGATTTCCTATTAACTAGTTGCATTTTTTCCCCATGCCACAGCAAATAACAACTGTGCATCTCTACAGGCAGTCCTTGACTTATAGCCATTCATTTGTTGTTGTTGTTGTTAGTTGCAAAATCGTATCTGACCCATCGCGACCCCATGGACCACGTTCCTCCAGGCCTTCCCGTCCTCTACCATCCTCTGGAGTCCATTTAAGCTCCCGCCGACTGCTTTGGGGACTCCATCCAGCCACCTCCTTCTCTGCCGTCCCCTTCTTCTTTTGCCCTCCATCTTTCCCAGCATGAGGCTCTTCTCCAGGGAGTCCTTCCTTCTCATTAGGTGGCCAAAGTATTTGAGTTTCCTCTTCAGGCTCTGGCCTTCTAAAAAGCAGTCAGGATTGATCTCCTCTAGGACTGACCTGTTTGATTGCCTTGCAGTCCAAGGGACTTGCAGGTGTCTTCTCCAGCACCAGAGTTCAAAGGCCTCAATTCTTTGGCGCTCAGCCTTTCTTATGGTCCAACCTTCACAGCCATCCATTGCAACTGGGAAAACCATAGCCTTGACTATAGGCACTTTTGTTGGCAGGGTGATGTCCCTGCTTTTTAGTTTGCTGTCTAGATCTGCCATCGCTTTCCTCCCCAGGAACAAGCGTCTTTTAATTTCTTGGCTGCAGTCCCCACCTGCGTTGATCTTGGAGCCCAGGAAAATGAAATCTGTCACTACGTCTATTTCTTCCCCATCTATTTGCCAGGAATTGAGAGGGCCAGATTCATTCAGCCATTCATTTAGTGACTATTTAAGGTTAAAAGGTGGAAAAAGTGACTTGGGTTGATTCTTGCCCTTATAACCACTGCAGCGCCCCATGATCACAGGAGACGCGCACTTGGCAACTGGATTGTATGTATGAGAATGGCAGCCTCCCAGGGTCACGTGATCCTCGATTTGTGACCTGCCCAGCCGGTTTCCAACAAAGTCAATGCAGGATGTCCAATTGGCTGCAGGGCTTTTAACAGCTGCCGTGAATTGCTAACAGCCGGGTGCAAAAAAAAGGGGGGGCTGTAAAATCAGCTGTGACTCACAATGTGACTTTGCAATGGAAATATCTGGGTCCGATGGTAGTCATAAGTTGAGGACTACTTATATAGCAGTTTGAACTGCTGACAGTGCTAGGTTCGGGTTTATCAATTAATGAGACCTGCCGAGGGGTGAAGAAATTCCGCTTATACGCTTTAATGGTCCCCCCTGGGTTCTCCCCCCATCCCAAATTGGGAGTTAAATTGATAATTTGCCTTAGTGCAAGCTTAGTGTCCTTCCCTTTTAAGGAGGGCTCTTGGACAGCTATTTGTCTGAAATTGAATAGGGCGGTGATGGCTGAGCTTTTTGTCCTCACGTGCCAAAATGGCGTATGCCCACTCCCATAATGCAACACAAAATTGGAGTAGGATTCCCATCCTAATACAGAAGATTCTCAAAGTGAATATAAAGATAAAACCAGAAACATTTCTTTTGGGGAAAAAGAAATTTGGGACTTTGATAGTATGCATGTTGACGGCCGCAAGATTACTTTATGCACAAAAATGAAAAGATACTTTGATTCCCACAATGGATGAACGAATGGCTGCAGAAGTTGGTGGAGTTAGCAGAGATGCTGAAACTGACTGCTTTGATTAAAGAAAAAAAAAACACGATTTTTTTCCCCATACTTGGAAACCACTTCTGGACTTTCTGCTTGAGGTGGGGGGAAAATGAAACTTTGATTTTGGATTTTACTGATTAGATAAGCTTGTTGTTACAGAAGTGGCTAGTTTATAGTATTAAATAGGTAAAGGTTCCCCTCGCACATATGTGCTAGTCGTTCCCAACTCTAGGGGGCGGTGCTCATCTCTGTTTCTAAGCCAAAGAGCCCCCGCTGTCCGAAGACGTCTCTGTGGTCATGTGGCCAGCATGACTAAACGCCGAAGGCGCACGGAACGCTGTGACCTTCCCACCAAAGATGGTTCCTGTTTTTCTACTTGCATTTTTTATGTTCTTTTGAACTGCTAGGTTGGCAGAAGCTGGGACAAATAATGGGAGCTCACTCCGTTACGCGGCGCTAGGGATTCGAACTGCTGAACAAGCTCAGCGTCTTAGCCACTGAGCCACTGCATCTCCTGTTTATAGTGTTATGTAAAAGTAAAAAGTGGAGGTTGGATGTTACTATCTTATCCTACTGCACCAAAGGAAGTCAAAAGTCAATGCCTTTTCTTTCTTTTCCCCCCTTTCTCCTGCACTTTTCCCTTCCCTAACTTTCCTACTATTTTACTTTGCACTTTTAGATATTTCTATTTTAAAGAGAGAAACACTGCCCTGGATTCATCTCATGTGCCTGCCTCTTGCATTTTCCCTCTCAGGTCTCCAGGGGACTCCCGAAGCGGAGAGCTTCTTCGGCGCTGCCATTCGTTTCCTCGGCGAAGCTTACGTGGGCCAAGCCAGCACCGAAGGGGGGATCGTGACCCTTGGCGTTTCGCCCACCTACAAGGCCGCCTGGCCGGCCATCCGCGAGTTGTGGTTTCTGGGGATGCAGGCCTTTGCGAGCTGCGTGCCTCTCTTCCTGTGGCTGCCCCAGGACGTCCTGCGTTCTGGCTGGCTGCAGGACCTCATGGCTTTGCTGGGCCGCGTCGTCCCGTCCTCCGTGGATATGGAGGTGACGAGGGCTTACCAGGGGGTCTTGGTGGAGCTGGCCAGAGCCAGCCAGCCATGCTTGGAGAGGATCCAGCAGCACCGGGGTTTGGAGCTGGCCAGTCTGTACGGCATGGCCGCCTTAGAACAGTGTCTCTCCGAGCAGTGACCGTACTCGGGAATAGGTGGCGGGAGAAAAGCACGTTCTCCCGGAAGTCGCAGCTTCCTTCTGTGTCCTGCAGGGGGCAGCTTTGTGGTAGGGGGAGATAGTGTATGTCGGGCCTCTCTTCTTCCCTAAGTAGCTTGCACAAAATTATACCGTGTAATAGGAGCTGGTTTATTTCTTTGCCATTCTTTGTATTTTAATTATTTATTTATTTATTGGGGGGGGGGGAGGCGGGTTGTCATTCTGCCTTCTTTCCAGGTGGCAGAAGACTCCCAAGGCAGCTCAGATCTAACACACACACACACACACACACACACACACACGAGAGGCAAGCTTTTGCAAAGTTTAGAGATGATCGCAAAGCGACTCAAAATCCATCATAGGGCTGATGGTGATGATCATGCAACGATTAAACTATCCAGGCCCCCCCCCAACATAGTGTTCATTAAAAGATTGGGGGGGGGAGGAAGAGATGTGTGTGTGTTGGTGGGGGTGGGGGAGTCTTTAAAGCCCCCTTTTTTAAAGAGAAAAAGAAATAAATAAATAGCTGAAGAGGTGCCAAATATTTGTCGCTCGGAGTTCCATGAAGACGGGACCATCACTTAAAAAAAGAAAAAAGAAAAAGGGGTGGGGTGGGGAAAAAGGGCAAACGAGACGTCTCCGTGCATGTTTTGTAGCTCTCTGTGATCTTGTAGAGTAATATGAAGCAAAAGTCTTAACTTGCTGGCAGTAAAAAAAAAAAAAAAAAAAAAAGCATCAAGCATAATGTATTGCAATGCACATTAGTGCTGCTCCGTTGACTCTTTTTAACGCACTGTGAAATGAGAGAGATGCTTCTCTGGAGAGAGATTCAACAGATGCTAAAGGGAGTCTGGATTATTATCATTATTATTATTATTATTTTCTTTTCCTAGTGTGAAGATGTAAAGATGACCTCGGCATAATGTTTGAACCCCAAGTGTCCTTTGCTAACCTCCGTCCTATTTGGATAGGCTCCAAGAATTTCCTTCAATGTGGGAAGGCCTCCAAAAAGAACCCAATTCTTGTCTCAGGACTCTGTCACGGTTGAAGCTTTCCTCTCAAAGGAAGAGGGGAAATGCGGCACACCTTTATTTGAATGTAATTACGTCTCTCCCACTTCGAATAGTACAAATCTTTCCAAAATAATCTGCAGGGAAAAAAAAAGAATCAAATGACCAAGAATGATACTTTTCTCAAAAGGCAGCTAGCTGGTGCCAAATTATATTTTCTTTGGATTGTGGCAGGGGAGGGGGTAGGTGGGTGGAGGGGGGGCTGAGTGGGGCGGGAGTGATTTCTCGGATGTTTATAACAATAACTTGCACACAGCAGCTTGCACAAATTTAAACTTTGTGTGATTTTCAAACTTGAAGGTTGGGTGGACTTCCACTCCCAGAATTCCTCAGCCAATGCTGGCTGGGGAATTCTGGGAGTCGAAATCCGCTCCCCTTAAAAAGTTGCCAGGTTTTGAAAAGCACCGATTTGAACCTAGAACAATCATGAAAATCTATGGAAAGCAATCCTGATTGGGACTGGTTTTATCAATGAAAAGTAGGATAAGAAGTCTTTTTTCGTTTCTTTTCTTTTTTTAAGGAAATCATCCTACAAAGAAACGGTGAGCAGTCTGGGGGGGGGTGTGAAATACCTGTTTTCCCTCCCTCTCCTGCCCCCACCAGTAAGGGGACCGGGGGGGGGGGAGGAGGGAGGTTGGGCACTAAAGCAGCCTTCCTGTGAAAAGAACACAATGGGTTCCCTAGGGCCAATATATCAAAGTGGGATGTAGACTCTCTGGATTGTGGTTGTTTGCTTCTTCGTGTTCTTTAGCACGTGAGCTCTTGCATGCAGCTGGTAACTATTGCAGTGCCGTGTTCTTGAACTGGAGGATGGTTCAGCCTGTGAAGCTGTGGCCTTGAGTTGTTCTCCTGGTGTTTTCCGGTCCCGTAAATAAAAGTGGTTTGTCTTGTTATGAGCGCCTGGCTGTCCCTTCTCTTCTTCATCGGGGAGATGTCTCTGAGGAGCCAACACTCCAAACTTTTGAAAGTTTCAAGGGGTTGGTTAGATTTTATCCCATTTGCAACTCAAGGGGGAAAGGAGTTGTGAACCAGTGGCGGGATTCAAATAATTTAACAGCCGGTTCTCTGCCCTAATGACTTCTTCCAACAACCAGTCCACCAAACTGCTCAGAAAGTTCACAACCGATTCTCCCGAAGTGGTGCAAACGGGCTGAATCCCACCCCTGGGGTGAACGGACGTAACGCAGATAGTCCTTGACTTACAACAGTTCACTTAGTCTGTCCTGACCTAGTCTTCCCCAACAGCACAAAGCCGAGTCCTTGTCCCAATAAACCCCTTTTATTTAATTGACAGTGAATTCCTCTCCAGCAAAGTCATTCCTCTCCCCCAGTTTTTCAAGATAATTACCAACCTTTATCAGGCTTGGAGAGTGGCCAGGCCAATATCTTTCAGACGCCGCAATACTTGGCAAGAATGCAGGAATGAACTAATTGTCTCCTGCAAACTCCACTCCCCTTTCGCTCCTCTTTTATTCCCTCTGGGAGGGGCCATTCACCATCCACCTATGGCTTTATTCCCAAGTTGACCCCTGTTCTTTAGCTGTTCCCTTTGTCTGGCCACTCTGCGCATGCGCACACTAGGAACAGGCTCCAACTGTTCTTCTGCCTCACTGATGTCTGACACTGAAGGCAGCTGGTAACTGTCAGACGGCTCTGGCTCCCTCTCTGCCTCCGACACAGAGCCCTCATCAGAGCCTTCCCCAGACTCCAGGACTGGCCCATGTTCCTCCCCAACCTCCTCACTGTCCGAATCTGCTGCCAGCTCTGCTGGCCACTGGCAGGCCACAACATAGTGGCTGAAGTTACAATGGCACTGAAAAAAGTTACTTAATGGCCATTTTTCAGATGACCCTTGTAGCCTCCCTGTGGTCACTTGACTTACATTTGGATGTTGGACAACTGATTCACATTTATGACAATTGCCGTGTCCTGGAGTTACGAGTGATCCTCTTGTGCAACCTCCTGACAAGCAAAAGTCAATGCGGGAAAACAGATTCACTTAACAAATGTGGCAGGAAAAGTCGTAAAATGGGGCAAGATTCACTTAACAAATTCCTCACATAACGTAAATGTTGGGCTCAATTGTGGTCGTAAGTTGATTCCTTTTTCCCCACAATAACAACCCTGCGAGGCAGGTTGGGCTGAGAGAAGGACTGGCCCAATGCCACTCAGCCAGGATTCACACCAAAGTGGGACTAGAACTCAGAATCTGGTTTCTAGGCCTAAATCACTACACTAAACTGGCTGTCTCTTAAAAAGAAGCAACTAAGGGGCCCTGCCAACAAAAGTCCCTATAGTCAAGGCTATGGTTTTCCGAGTTGCAATGGATGGCTGTGAAAGTTGGACTATAAGGAAGGCTGAGCGCCAAAGAATGGAGGCCTTTGAACTCTGGTGCTGGAGAAGACTCCTGCAAGTCCCTTGGACTGCAAGGCGATCCAACAGGTCAGTACTAGAGATCAATCCTGACTGCGCTTTAGAAGGCCAGATCCTGAAGATGAAACTTTAATACTCACTGGAAGGACTCACTGGAGAAGAGCCTCATGATGGGAAAGACTGAGGGCAAAAGAAGATGGGATGACAGAGAATGAGGTGGCTGGATGGAGTCACCAAAGCAGTCGGCGTGAGCTTAAATGGACCCCAGAGGATGGTAGAGGACAGGAAGGCCTGGAGGAATATCTAGTATAGCCTTTATTGTCATTATACAAAATAAATACAACAAAATTGGTTGTCCATGGGGTCGCAATGGGTCGGACACGATTTCGCAACTAACGCTAACAAAAGGCCCCAGATCTCCAGTGCTCTCTTCCAGCAGCACCCAAATTGATATTCCAGGAAAAATGGACAAAGCGGTTTCCAGTCTTCCCTGCGGTGTTCTTCACCACCTTCTAGATGGGTTGGGCACCCAGTTGTTTAACTCCCTGCCAAAATAGCTAAAATATTATTGATGTTTTTTTTTCTTCTGTTCAATCACCTCTGATTCTCCAAGATTGGCTGGACAAGTCCCTGCAGTTTCCTTAGCTAGGTTTGCAAAAGTGGTTTCCATTTCCTCCTCCTTAGGGCTGAGAGAGAGGGACTGGCCCAGGGTTGCCCACCTGCCTTTGTACCCACAACAGTACTAGAACTCCCAGTCTCCCCGTTTCTAGCTTGATGCCTTCATTGTTAGTCAAACCTCTTCTCAGGACAAGAATTCAAGTACAGAGATAAAGTATGACTCCTGCCCCATGCATTTCTTTTCCTTTCTCTTTTTATATTTTATATCCTGGACATGCCACTTTATGGGTGCATTCTAGTATTGTCTTCTTCTGTTTACCTGCTTTTGGCCTTGTGCCAAGTTCTCTACCTTCCCTTAAAAAAAAAACCCATGCCCTTTGCAGAAACCCAGCCTCTCCCCATGGCTGGGCACTTCGCCCTGCCACACTACAGACTGCAGCAAGGACCCGATACAAAAGGCTGTTGGATAGCATGTATGGACTCATGGTAGAAGTAAATGCTCTGCCCTTAAACGGACAGACATGGGAACATTTTTTTAATCAGTTGGCATTCCTTGAATTGGGATGCCATAGATGCTTTCGCTAGACTAAGGGTGTCAAACTTGATTTCATTCACGGCCACATCAGAGCTGTGTTTGATCTCGGCAGGCTGGAGTGGGCGTGGCCAGCTCAACGTCACTGGCATCAGGGGCATCTGTGGTAGGCTGAGCGCTTTGCCAGCAAAAATGAGCTCCTGGGCTCCGTTTTTGGCTGCAATGGCCTCCTGCAACCCTCTGCCAGCAAAAACAGACCTTGGGTGTCCCTCCACTCCACTCCTCTACTCACAACAGAATTCCCTCTGCCAGCGGGCTCGAAATGTTAGACTTGGACAATCTGAAGCTGCGCCACGTGCGGTATGATCTAAGCACAGTATGCAAAATTGTCTGATACAACATCCTACCTGTCAACAACTTCTTCAGCTTCAACCACAATAATACACAGGGCAAACAATCGATACAAACTCAAGATGAACCGCCCCAAACTCGACTGCAGAAAATTCGACTTCAGTAACAGAATGGTCAACGCCTGGAATGCTCTCCCTCACTCCGTTGTTACATCCTCAAACCCTCACAGCTTCAGCCTCAAACTGCCTACCATGGACCTCACCCCATTCCTAAGAGATCCGTAAAGAGGGCGTGCATAAGCGCACCAGCGTGCCTACCACCCCTGTCCTACTGTCCCCATTTACTTGTATTCATTTCTTTTGTTCATGTCCATGTTTATATTTAAGCCTGCTTTCTTGTACATGTTTGACAAACTAATAAATACAAAATAAATACAAATATAAAAATGGAGCTCGGGAGCCCGATTTCGCTGGCAGAGGCACCATGGGCCGGTCCTTCACTGTTTCCAGGGCAGCCCCACGGGCCAGATCCACCCCTCCCCCCAGGCCTCAAGTTTGACACCCTGTGCTAGACCCTGTTTATTTTTTAAAGAAATCACTGAGCTTATCTTGGCTGATCTCAAAAGGTAGCAGGGGTAGGTCTGGTTAATTCGGATGGGCATGTATGTTGCAATTCCAGACTAGTCATCTAGAAGTCGTCTTAAAAGTCCTGAAAGAAATCCATCCTAGACCAAGCAGACAAAGTAAGCAGCATCTGCCTAACTGTGATGAAGAGTAAAAGGGGGAAATGCTGAAAAAAGATGGGAGGACTGTAGAAAAAGGATCTAGATTGATTTAAAGGTACCCCCCCCCCCGCCACCTGAAAAAAAGCTCAGTTGGTACCCAACTGTTTGAACTTGGCAATAGGAGCTAAGCAACTTCCAGCCCAGAGTGGGAGAAGGGAAAATGCTTTTGGCTGTTCATGTGAGGATGGAGGTAAAAATAGGTTGCAAGTTGTCTTGGTTGTTGTATCCGTGAGATGGGCAGGAATTTGATTTTAAAAACAACAACAGATTATACCAAGGGACGCGATGGCTCGGTGGCTAAGACGCTGAGCTTGTCGATCAGAAAGGTCGGCAGTTCAATGGTTCGAATCCCTAGCGCCACCTAACGGAGTGAGCTCCTGTTACTTGTCCCCAGCTTTTGCTAATCTAGCAGTTCGAAAGCACGTAAAAATGCAAGTAGAAAAATAGGAACCACCTTTGGTGGGAAGGTAACAATGTTCCGTGCGCCTTCGGCATTTAGTCTTGCTGGCCACATGACCACGGAGACGTCTTCGGACAGCGCTGGCTCTTCGGCTTTGAAATGGAGATGAGCACCACCCCCTAGAATCAGGAACGACTAGCACATATGTGCAAGGGGAAACTTTACCTTTACCTTTGAAGATTATACCACAAAAGAGACCAGGGATTTGGAAGCCTGTTCTCAGTGGCTAATCAAAGTTTCCAAGCTACAACTGCAGGAACCCACCTACCTGGCTAGAAAGGAGAAGAGAAGCAATGATTCTGCAACCAACTTTATTTTATCTTTGACCAACTTGATAAAAGTGTAGACTGGCTCCCCAAGTAGCAGCAGATTAATCAACCATGTGGGCTTGTTCTTGGCCTCTAGTCGAAGCTATGTAGGCAGTAAGTACAACATTGCACAACAGCGGCATAGAACATAAAAACCATGGTTACTATGGAGCACAAAACAACAGCAGTTTATTAGGTTCCAATTATAGAAAATGAAAACTACTGTAAACCCAACACTTAGTCTAAAACAATAACTGTAATGAAAACAACAAATAACAAGAACGTCTCAAAGCTGAAAACAGTGGGATATACCATGAAGAACTATGACAATAATAAAGGACAGTATCAGGTGACAGATATGGGATATATCAACTCTGATTAATACTTTCTATCATCCATTCCTGTTGGATTTTGCCTGAACCTATCCAGAAGTTAGCAACCTCGTGAAGACATTGTTCTCAAAAAGTAAATAAATTCGTAGAATTTGTCTTTGTGGCCTGAAAAGTGATAGGAAAATAAGAAAGCTATGAAGGATAGATCCATAGTTTTAACTGGTCCACTCTTGTAAGGGCACAGGACTAGAGTTTCCCTCGTACCTTTATTTTATTTATATATTTATTAGCAGGGGTGGGATTCAGCCGGGTCGGACTGGTTCAGGCAAACCAGTAGCTCCGACGATCAGCTGAGAGCGAACCAGTTCACTCCGACTATCCGGTTGGCCCACCCATTGGCCCTTGTGCTTTACCTATCTATATCCTGTCAGCTGATTAGCGCGCAGAGGTGATTGCCGCGCACCAGCTGTGTTACTCCCCAAGAAGTAACATGGAAGGTTTGGTAAAACTCTGCACGCGATCACCTGCAGGATCCCACCCTCCTTCTGGTTCCAAATGTTAAATTCATGCCGGCGAACGTGCTTGGATGGCTTGGGAGCGTAGTGGGTCCTCAGCGTCTGCTGGAGCGCGGACCAGGTGATGGATTGTAGCGGCGTTGATTCAGAGGTCTTTCGCCGTTTTGAACACTTCCCGGCCACAGTATCTGAGGAACATGTTCTTCTTGCGGCCTTCAGAAAGGCCCATGAGGTCATTGGCTTTGAGGAAGCAGTTGAACCTCAGCATATATGAGTCCCAGTGCTCAGTGACTGGGTCATACGGAGTCGGTGGGGCATGCATGGCCATTTTGTGTTCTGAGGGCGTTTTGAGTTTGCCGCTCAAAAATGGCTGCTCGAAGCCGCGCCGAGCTCCGGGCTGGATGTACTTGCTGGATTGCTACGCTCCTTTTGGTTCACCTAGTCACCAGTTGTTAAGTGGATCACACAGTCGTTAAGCAAATCCGGCTTCCCCCATTGATTTTGCATGTCGAAAGCTGTCTGAGAAGGTTGCAAAAGACAATCACCTGTTGATGGGATGTTCCAAATACTTGCCAGTTGCCAAGGGCCCAAATTTGGATCCTGTGACTATGGGGATGCTGTAACAATTGTAAGTGTGAGGACTACTTACATAACTCACTTTTTCCAGTGCCACTGAGGTTGCTAAATGTATGCTTAGCTGTACAACTTTCAGTGTGGGGGAAGCCAAAATCTGCATGGTTCCCCACCCCCTCTGTGAATTGATGCTAGTAACAAAGAACAAGAAGGAAAGAAAGAAAAGAAAGAAAAGAAAAGAGGGAGGGAAAGAGAGAAAGAGGGAGAGAGAGAAAGAAAGAGAAAGAAAGAATGAAAGAAAGAGGGAGAGAGAGGGGGAGAGGGGGAGGGAGAGAAAGAAAGAAAGAGAAAGAAAGAAAGAAGAAAGAAAGAAAGAAAGAAAGAAAGAAAGAAAGAAGAAAGAAAAGAAAAGAAAAGAAAAGAAAAGAAAAGAAAAGAAAAGAAAAGAAAAGAAAAGAAAAGAAAGATTAGGAGACTCAGGGTTAAGACCCCAGGCTAGAAACTGGGTGACTGTGAGTTCTAGTTCTTTTTTAGTCATACAACCCAGCCTGGTGACCTTGGGCCAGTCCTCCTCTCTCAGCCCAACCCACCTCACAGGCTTGTTGTTGAGAGGGAAATAGGAGGAGGAAGGAGCATTAAATACTTTTGCCACCTTGAGTTATTTATAAAAATAATAAAGACAGGATAAATAAGTTACTTGCCAACATTTACCACAAGAGGTCACTCTTGTGTTAAGTAAAGGCAAATTCTTCCTTTTTAAGCCATTGCCCATTTCAATCATGCAGGAGGAAGCTTCCCCAAACAATTTTCATCATTCACATCCTGTTGGGAAAGGCCATCCTCAACTTTTTGCCGATTTCCTTAGTTGACACCTCTTCCCTATTCAGAGATTTAGAGAGAAGGAAAGGGGAGAACTGTGAATGCTGCCCTGACATTCACTTACGGCACAGCTGAACTCTTTGATCTATGGTGGGTCCAGAGATGATATTCAGCAGGTTCTGACCAGTTCTGGAGAACCGGTAGCGGAAATTTTGAGTAGTTCCGAGAACCGGCAAATACCACCTCTGACTGGCCCCGCCCCCATCTATTCTCTGCCTCCCGACTCCCCGCTGATTGGGAGGGAATGGGGATTTTGCAGTAACCTTCCCCTGCCACGCCCACCAAGCCACGCCCACCAAGCCATGCCATGCCTGCCAAGCCACACCCACAGAACTGGTAGTAAAAGAAATTGAATCCCGCCACTGGGTGGGTCTGCTCAAAACTTAGTTTATTTTGGCTGAGTAAGTTGTGTGAACCTAACCCCTGTGCTATATAAGCGGTTTCTGCCTAAGTAGGATATAGGACTGCTACACAACTGCTAACCCATCATACTTAAATAAACCATAGCTTAATCCAATCTGTGAACCAGGGCCCAAGCTGAAACCACACACGCCATCAGCCGCAACATGATTTATGGCTCAATATAGCAATAGTAATAGCACTTAAGACTTATAAACCGCTTCATAGTGCTTTTATAACCCTCTCTAAGCAGTTTACAGAGTCAGCCTATTGCCCCCAACAATTTTGGCTCCTCATTTTACCCATCTGGAAGGATGGAAGGCTGAGTCAACCTTAGTCAATATACTGCAGGCACCTTGGTATCGTGGTCTGCAAACTACAATTTGCACCTTAGTTCACTGACTAACGTTTACTTAGACATTTATGGAGAATTCAACAAACCTCCGTGAAGTTAAATCCATTGACTTGGTGCAATGGATAGGATGACAAGATCTAGTCCGCAAAAATCCAGAGAGTCACAAGATCACAGCAAAGAGGAGGATTTAACTCCTTACTTGTTTGCCCATCAGGATATATAATTTTGTCTGTAAAGAAAACAAAAATTTGAAGCCTATAGTTTTTGGATTTTAGCCCATGTGCTAGTACTATGTAAGATTTTTTTCTTCTGTTTGGGGCAAGTAAGGATATATAATTATATAAATAGATTGATGAGAATAGCTGGGAATTGTAACCAGGTCTACTTCTCGAACAAAATTAGGCTGGGCGGGAGGGATTAAAAGCACAATAACTATATATGTATGTTAAAATTAAATATGTATGTTGAAAAGGCATTATAAATTCCATCAACATAAAATGGAGCTTGCTCAGAAGCTGAGATACACCAAGTAAATGAGAGGAAGAGTGTGAAGTAGAGGAGAGAGGTAAGGGAAGAAGAGAGGGATAGGAGAGGGGGGAAGAGGAGGAGTGGAAAGGGGAGAGAGGAGAAGGAGAGAGGAAGGGGAAGTAGAGAAGAGAAGGGTGACAGAGGGAAGAAACGAGGTAGAGAGGGGGAGGAGAGAGGGAGAAGAAAGTGATGGATAAGGTACAAATATGGTGTATGGAGAGCAGAAGAGCCAATAATTGTTTTTGGGAGTTGATGGTAAGATGAATTGATGTAAACATTTAATAATACGACGTTGGCTAAGTAATAGTATACATGTGATTATATGTTATGAAAATGAAAAAATAGTTTTAAAAGATTTAATATATACTTTACAAAATGACATAAATGTAGTAAAAACTGCTATACACACAACATATAGAATATTATATATAGAATGAAAAAATGTATGAAATAATGTAAATGCACAAATATATGAAGTTATAGTTAAAAAAGATTTATTGGTATAGATAAAACAGACACAACAGATAGGTAAAAATGAAATGTGTTGCAAAGATGTGAAGTTTGTACAAACAAAATAAAATTTATATAACAAAAATAAAATGAAAAAATAAAAAACTTTATGTGTGTGTGTGTGTGTGTGTGATTTTTTCTTCTGCAAATGGAAAGGCTGATGAGCAATAACTGAAAGAGGGATCTAGGAGTCCTCCAATGCAATCCTAGACTGCATTAACAGAGGGATCGAATCAAGATCATGTGAAGTGTTAACGTATCACTTTATAAGCCTCAGTAAGCCCAAACTTATAATATTGCATCCAGGTTTTGTATCGCCATGATATAAAAAAAGATGTGGAGACTCTGGAAAGAGTGCAGAAAAGAGCAACAAGCACCATTAGGGAGCTGCAATTCCTGCATGGAATGGTTGCAGGAATTGGGTATGACTGAAGCTCCATCCATTCTAATTATTATTATTAGTGTATGGCCTTGTTACATTAGCCAGGAGACCAGAGTGCCATTGCAGAGAAATAGTTTCAGAGGTTGTATCCAGCCGGTTCAGACCGATTCGAGTGAACCAGTAGTGGAAATGTTTTTTTAAAAAAATATTTTAATGGAATAAACATTAAAAACATTGGACAAAGAGCGATCTTTCTGGCTTTTGTCATTTCCATACATATTTTAACATAACAACAAATATAGTTTCTACTTATCATACATAGCATTCATCTTATTAACACATCCCTTATCCTCCTTTATATATGTATCTATGTATTATCCATTTCCAATTTTACAATCCTTGTAATATTCTGTTCTGACTCCTTTTCCTCATTTCCAACCATTGATCTGTTTTGTTCCAAATTTCATAATATTCCGTCTCGTCTCCATCTTCGATTTCTAGTGTCAGTCTGTCCATTTCTGCACAGACCACATTTTTCTTTATTACCTCTTCTTCGGGGCATCTTTGTTTTTCCAATTTTGCGCATATCCCAATCTTGCTGCGGTTATCAAACGCAGCGTTAACATATGTCACTCCTTTACTATATTTTTCTTTTATTATTCCTACTAGGAATAGCTCTGGTTTTAAATCTATCTTTTGATCTAACATCTCTTCCAACCATGTCTTTGTCGGACACCACAAATCCTTGGCTTTTGTACATAACCACCACATATGATAAAATTTCCGGTTGTGGAAATTTTGAGTAGTTTGGAGAACTGGCAACTTACCTCTGGTTGCCCCCCCACCATCCCTTGTTACCTGTCCTTTATTCCCTTGTTTTTTAGCTCAACTGATTCGCCTTGCACAGGGGTTTCCAAACTTGGGAACTTTAAGACTTGTGGACTTCAACTCCCAGAATTCCCCAGCCAACATGGCTGGCTGGGGAATTCTGGGAGTTGAAGTCCACAAGTCTTAAAGTTCCCAAGTTTGGACACCCCTGGCCTAGCAGAAGAGATTGCTGCACCTCAACTGACCTAAAAAACAGCTCAGCTCACCAGCGCTGACACCGAGGGCGGTCTTTGAGTGCTGTGCGCATGTGTTGCGCATGCGAAGCACTCTCTCATAGAACCGGTAGGAAAAGATTTGGAATCCCACCAGTTAATAGTTTGACTGCCAAGTTACCAGCTCTGTTGTAGGAAATGCTTGCATGCTTTCCCAGGTGCGCCACAGGAGGGCGAGCTGGCTTAGCAGCAGAAAGAAAGAAAGACAAGTGGCTCTTCCTGCAGCAGCATCCAAGGCCCCCTTCCCTCCCCAGAGTCACCTGGCAAACAGGCGAAAGTTCAGAGCTTTCTCCTCACCCCACCAAAGTGATACCTATTTATCTACTTGCATAGAACAAGCTCTCGAACTGTTAGGTGGACAAAAGCTGCAGCGAGTGACAGGAGCTCACCCTGACAAACTGCGTCAGGGCTCAAAACACTGGAACAGAGATCATTTCAGCATCATTAAGTCACTGAGCCACTGCACTGTTATGGCCCGCCAGTGGCCAGTGGGGCTGGCAGCAGATTCAGACAGTTCCCATGGGGAAGAACATGGGCCAGTCCTGGAGTCTGGGGAAGGCTCTGAGGAGGGCTCTGTGTCGGAGGCAGAGAGGGAACCAGAGCCGTATGCCAGTTATCAGCTGCCTTCAGAGTCAGACATCAGTGAGGCAGATGAAAGGCTGGAGCCTGTTCCCAGTGTGCGCATGCGCAGAGTTGCCAGACGAAGGGAACAGCTAAAGCACTGGGGTCGATTTGGGAGTAAGGCCACAGGTGAACGATGAATGGCCCCTCCCAGAGCGAAAAGGGAGGGGAGTTTGCAGGAGACAATTAGTTTGCTTAATTGGTTTGTGACTCTCCGAGACTCCTTGCCAAGTTTTGCAGATATTGACCCGTCAGCTCTCCAAGCCAGATAAGGTCTGTGACTGTAAATCCTCCCTTGAAAGACTTTGCTATGTGAATGAGCAGGATTCACAGTAAATGAATAAAAGGAGTTTTTGTTGGGACAAGGAGTTGTTTCATGCTCTTGGGAAGCTTAGGTCAGAACACTCACCTTCCACCCATTCTAACATACCCTGCATAACTGTGGTGGAATGCAGTCTGGATTCCCAGGAGGGAGAGCCCGAATTCCAGAGGGCAAAGAGACAGCAAAGCTTAGATAACTTGCTCAGGAGGTAGAGACTTAAGGAGGCTGCTCCCTAGCAATGCTCAGTGTACACTTTCGTGATGCAAGCAGTTGCTTTTAGTTTGGCAAAATTTCTCTCCATAGGTTGGGAACGATAACGGTAAGTGCTCAGAAATCATTCTATGTGTCTTTCTTGATTCTCAGGGCCTGGTAATAACATACATTAAAAAAACAGACAGAGCTTCAATCTTAGCGTCATTTTTTTAAAAACTGTGCCCTGCAGACACTCTTGATTTGCACAGTTCAGGATGTGAGACATACACTCTTCCAGATGCTGTCAAACTATCATTCCCAATGCCCCCAGCTAGCGTGGTCCATAGTTGAAGGATGCTGGGAGTTTTAGTTCAGCAACTTTGCCACATCATGGACAGTCTCATTCTGACCAACAAGGACGGCAATCTGAAAACACATCAAGGAATTCCTTCCCCTGGCATCCAATTGGAACAATTCCCTTGGAAACCACTGAAGTTGTATATAAATGCCTCCTGGTTTGGATAAAGATAAAAATAAAGGTTCCCCTCGCACATATGTGCTAGTCGTTCCCGACTCTAGGGGGCGGTGCTCATCTCCGTTTCAAAGCTGAAGAGCCAGCACTGTCCGAAGACGTCTCCGTGGTCATGTGGCCGATATGACTAGACGCCGAAGGCCCACGGAACGCTGTTACCTTCCCACCAAAGGTGGTCCCTATTCTTCTACTTGCATTTTTACGTGCTTTCGAACTGGCAGAAGCTGGGACAAGTAACAGGAGCTCACTCCATTACATAGCACTAGGAATTCGAACCACCGAACTGTCAACATTTCTGATCGACAAGCTCGGTGTCATAGCCACTGAGCCACTGCGTCGTGCTGGTTTGGACATAATCTCCAAATTTCTCTGCTCCAGAGCCTGATATTTGGAGAATACTCAGAAGTGGGTTTCACATAATTTTATCACATTTGGCGCGCACTGAAAATGTGGGCGCGTGTGTCTTTCGCACATGTGTGTGGCCTTCCGTGCATGCGCTTTGCTCACATACGCAGTTTGCACGCATACATGCATCTTAGAAAGTGTGGCTAAACAGGGCAGCATAGCGGTGGGGCGGTGCGGGGGGCGGGCTCACCTGCAGGTCACCACTACTGGTTCACCTCAACCGACTGAATACCACCGCTGAGAATACTGCTCTTGCATATGGAAGCTCTGGGCAGGAATCTAAGACAAATTGGAACAAGCAGGGATAGGTGTAAATTTTGGTTATTGTTGCTTTGATTGTTGGCTTTTCTCTTTTTCAAGAGAAATCGTAGGGATGCTTCCTTTGTGGAGGCCATCTTGACTTTTCCCGGGGACTCCTGTGTTAAAGCCCATCCATCCCCTTTCAAGTTCATTTCAGCTCTTTCCCAGTCAATAAAGATCAGCCTTTATGCAGCCTAAATGGGTAACGGGTTTTAAGAACGATGTGGAAAATCACTGCAAAATACAGCATGCCTGATCCAATTTTAGCAAATGAAACGGGTCTGCTGGAAAATAGACTTCCAACAGCCTTCCGTGAAAAACTACTTCTTTGTCTTAGGAAGAGACGAGGGAGGGTGATAGGAACAGAGCAAAGGCTCTTCTAAATGCCCCCCCCCCCCGGCCCGGTGAGGCAATTTTCTCTCCCCCCCCCCATCTTCCCCTTCCCCCAGCATGCTTTTGTGGTTCCTTACAACGCCATATTTAATAGAAATAAATTACAATAAATTACAATAAACAGCCAGCCCTCCATGTCTAAAGACAGGTGGCAGAGTAATATTAAAAGAAAGGAACAAAATTCATTTAATGAGCATTGTTAATTAAACCTGGAATTCAAAGAGGCTGAAGTTGTGGGAATTTAGAGGAGGGGGGAAATGAAAATGAAGGGAATTGTTGCTCCAGGCGGGCAGAGTGGAATGAAATTAAATTTAATGTGGGATCCTATTTGCTAATGTCTATCACACATCGTGCAATATTACAGCTGAGGGTAAAAAGGGGTTCTGACTCACACGTACACAAACGAATAGAATTGTTTCAACTCCTACCCTCAAAACGACGCTATAAGGCACTGCACACCAGAACAACTAGACACAAGGACAGTTTTTTCCCTAAATGCCATCACTCTGCTAAACAACTAATTCCCACAACACTGTCAAACTATGCACTAAGTCTGCATTACTATTCATCTTCTCATCGTTCCTATCACCCATCTCCTCCCACTTATGACTGCAGGACTGTAACTTTGTTGCTGGTATCCTTATATTGATTTATATTGATATTGATTGTTTCCTGATTGCCTATTTGTACCCTATGACTATCATTAAGTGTTGTACTTTATGATTCTTGACAAATGTATCTTTTCTTTTATGTACACTGAGAGCACATGCACCAAAGACAAATTCCTTGTCTGTCCAATCACACTTGGCCAATTAAGGATTCTAAATATCTCTAAATAACTCAGAAAGAAATCTCCACATTGTTTTCATGAGCAGGAAGACGGCTGGGATGTAGTGGGAAATCTGGAGGCATCCGCAACCCAGAAGGAAATTCTTCAAGGGAAAACGATCTCCTATCAGCGACCGATTTAACCCAGGCTCAGATAACAGCACAGTACGGGTAGTCCTCAACTTACAACCATTCATTTAGTGACTGTCCAAAGTTACAACGGCCCTGAAAAGAAGTGACTTATGACTGTTTTTCACACGAACGACCTTCATTCCCATGATCATGTGACCAACATTCAGAGGCTTGGCAACTGATCCACATTTATGACGGTTCCAGTGTCCCAAGGTCATGCGATCCCCTCTTGCAACCTTCTGACAAGCAAAGTTCATGAGGAAGTTGAATTCAACTAACGACCGTGTTACTAACTTATCAACTGCAGGGATTCACTTAACAACTGGGGCAAGAAAGGTCGTAAAATGGGGCAAACCTCACTTAACAAATGTCTCACTTAACAACAGAAATGTTGAGCTCAGTTGTGGCCGTACGCCGAGGACTACCTGTATCAGCTGATCTTCAGTTGTGTGGTGGGGAAGCTGCCCTCTTCTCAATTCTGCCTTAATCCCTTCAACTGGAGCTGAATGCAAGGAAGCAGACTCCTGCTATGCCAGGGGTCAGCAACCTGCGCCTCTGGAGCTGCAAGTGGCCCTTTCATCCCTCTGCTGCGGCTCCCTGTTGCTAATCGGTGCCACAATTATGAGAGGAGCTTCCGGTTTGGGGTAGGTGGGGAAAGCACAGCGTGCCCTGAGAAGACTCTATGTCAAGGGGCAGTTTTTCTGGTTGGCTCCACAATTGATAGAGCGTTCGGTTACGACAGGTAGAGGAAAAAGGACGCCGGGAGGAGACTCTACTATGGTGAGGGAACCGAACTTCCGGTCGGCTCCACAATTGCACGGGGGTGGGGGAGCTACCGATTAGGAGCGTTGTTTCTCCCGGTGTTTTCTTTTCCGTGGGAAATGGGTCCAAATGGCTCTTTGCCGTTGCTGACCCCTGTGCTATGCCATCTTTGTTGACTACAGGCAGCCCTCGGCTTACAACTATTCAATTAGCGGCCATTCCAAGTTACGGCGATATTGGGAAAAAGTGGCTTACATTTATGATGCTGACATTTATGGTCGTCGCAGCTTCCCCACGGTCACCTGACCAAACTTCGGGCAACGGGAATGTCTCTACAGTGGTTCCAGCATCCCAGAGTCATGTGATAGCAACCTTCCCAGCTTTCGGACAAGCAAAGTCGATGGGAGAAGCCAGATTCGCTGAATGACCGCCTGATTCAGTTAACAACGGCAGTGATTTGCTTAAGAAAAGTGGCCCAAAAAGGTCATACAATCATTCTGCAAGATATAAAAAATGCCTCTGAGCACTTATGTACAACCACAATTAGAGTTGTGCTTAAGCCTAAGCCTAAGCCTTTCTCTCTCCTCCTCCCCTCCCCTCCCCTTTCCTGTCCATTAAATGTCTACACTGCCCATTTTGCAGACACTACACAGCCTGACCCTCTACAACTGCCCCACTTTTCAAGATCAAGCACTTTCTTAAGAAATCCCTCGGTCAGTGATGGCAAACCCTTTTCGCCTCAGGTGGCAAAAGCACGCGTGCCCGTACTGTCGTGAGCCCACCCCCATAATTTAATGCTCCCCCACCATGCCCCCTGCGCATGCACATGTGACACACGCACCCCACTGCCCCATGCATGCGCGCATGGATTTCTTGGAGCCTGGGGAAGGCGAAAATGGCCTGAACCGGTGAAAGCGGCTGAATGGACTCCAAACTTTCCTGTCCATGTAACCCCATTTCCTTGGTGCATCAGACCACAGTTAAATGTGGCTGCAAACTTTGCAATCTGCTTGACAAGCAAGGATTTGAATGCAACTCAAGACAAACCTTTTGCACCAACCTGGAAGCAAAACAAAAAACAAAAAACCCTGCAACCGTTTGAAGGCTGAAGGAAGCCTCCAACTGAGTGAGGAAGCACTGCAGGGCCAGGCCATTCACACTCACATCCAGCCCGCCAGAGTTTGCTGCTCAATGTGAGTGTCGTCCCCCCTCCATGCATGCGCCCTCCCGCACATGCTTGCACATCTCCCGGCCTGGTCCTGGGAGGCACTCGTGCAAGTGCATGCGTAGTGGAGCTGGGCTGGGCAATTGGTGTGCCCTCTGGTTGCCACCTGTGGCACGCATGCCATAGGTTCACCATCACAGCCCTAGACCTTCCACTCCAAAGGAAGAGAGAGAAGGGGAGGGAGGGAGGAAAGGAGAGAGAGGGCGAGGGAGGGCAAGGGAGAAAATGAACTTCTGTCTTTCCAGAAAGAACTTTTCCATCTGCCCTGGCCAGTCCCGTACGAGCCCCCAAAAGACACAAACCAAGGCTCAGAGTTCAATGCACCGTTTTCTTCTCCCCAAGGGGGCTTTCCCAGGCGCTCTGCTTTCCAGCTGGGGGCCACCCCTCCCCCCCCCACCGGAGGGAGAAATGAAGGACGGAAAGAGGCGCCTTCAGCCCCACCGCCTTTTGCGCCCCCTGCAAAACTCTGCTCGCATCGACAATAATGGAAGTGTGACACTCCCCCCCCACGGGACCCCACCCTCCCCGCAGGGCTCTGTAAAGGCGACCCCGGCCACCCCAGGGAGCCCGTCGTCCCGCATGCTTCGGCATCTCCCCCCCCCCGCCCGACGGCCTTAAAGGATGCCAGGAAGAGCTGGATTTAGGCTGGCTGGCCGGGGGCGCCTGGAGTGAACCTCCCCCCCCCCGTTTCGGACGGCCTCGCTGATGGCAGAACAGCTGCTGTGAAATTCCGGAGGCAGCTGCGGAAGAGTTTCGGCGGGGCGCTGCGGAGGGGGCCGCTTTTTTCTCGGCAGAGCCCGGGAAAGCGCCGGGCGCCGGCGGGAGGCTGCGCTGCGAAGCGGGGAGCGAGACACGACGCCCGCTCGGCCTTCGCCAGCGCTGCGCGTAAAAGCCCCGAGCGATCCTGAGCCGGCGGATTTCCACTCCGCGACTTTCGCTGGTGGGGATTCGGGTGGCGTTGGCGCCCTGCTGCTGCGGAGCGCTTCTGCGTGGGGAGGGGGTCTTTCTCCCTTCCCCGGTCAACGGGCAGAGGGAATCTAGCCACTGACCCCCCCCTGCCTGCCCCCGTTTTGCTGCGAGGGTGTCAAGAGGGGCTCTCAGGGGGGCTTCTTCCCAGCCAGAGGATGTTACGCCCCCCCTTTTTGGGGGGAGGTATAGGAGTAAAGGTTAGAAGGCTAAATTTCATTTATATGGGGATATGGGGGTCGTAGTAACTCTTTCTCCGATTTCTGGATATATTTCTGGGCCTCAAAAAACGGTCACGTTAATATTACAGTACCGGCTATCGTTTTGCTGGGTTCAGAAGCCTTCCTAAGGCAGAACACTCCGGTTGTTTGGGGCGGCAGCTGCCTTCAAGCCGTGCATGATGGGCTTTGAAATCCCCCTCACGTGCAGAGTGCCAGGGCGCCGTTTAAAAAGACATCGGAATGGAACATCCATTTAACTTGGATGAAATCGAATTTCTTTTCCTTCCTTCCTTTTTCTTTCTTTCTCTTTCTTCCTTCCTTCCTTCCCTTTTTCTTTCTTTTTTTTCTTTCTCTCCCTCCTTCCTACCTTCTTTTTTCCCCTTCCTTCCTTTCCTTCATCACTCTTTCCTTCCTTTCTTCCTTTTTCCTTTCCTCCTTCCTTCCAATGTCAAGGTTATGAACAGGGAGGAAACAAGGACTCTATCAGGCCTTTTAAGAGGCACTTTCCTTCCCTTTCCCCCTTTTCCCTGATAGGAACAGTCTTCACAGAACCACAAGAATCTCCTTCCTGCAGACTTTCTGGGTGAGGATTTCTCCAGCCGAGACAACATTTCTCCTGTGAATTGATATGAAATCCAGGTTTGTCTTCACCGTCAAACACTCGGCGAAATGAGAACCGGTTTTTTTGAGACAATGCCTCCAACCGACTTTTGCCAATGCCTTTCATGCCTCCCTCCCAGTAAAGAGGGCGGGGGGGGGGGGGGCTTTCAGCCTTTGAGTCCATGAAAATACCCCTGGAGGGACTTGCCTGCCTTTCAGCCTCCTGCCGACCCGGCGGGTCCAAGATCAACATTTCCTGAAAAGGGGGGGGGGGTGTCTCCTTTCCTTCGGCTGGTAATCAAGGCTGAGCATCCTCCGAGCTACTTTTCTCCCGAGCTTGGCCGGAGCCTTCCGCGGGTCTTCTAGTCGCCGTCCTGCTTTCAAAGGGGTCCAGAGAAATGCAGAGTGTGGCTGAAACGTGCCCCCACCCCCACTCCCGCGTCAGGCGTTCGTTTTTCGAACTAAGTTGTCTTCAACTTGCAACCTCTTTGTCATTGTGCCTGATTTTCACCAGGCACGATTATTGTTGTTAGTATTGTTATGGGTATTTATGCTGAGGTCGGCTGTGCTACCAATATTAATTTGTGTCATTAACGTGGATAATGGAAGGGACGCGGTGGCTCAGTGGCCAAGACGCTGAGCATGTCGATCAGAAAGGTCATCGGTTCGGAGGTTCGAATCCCTAGCACCGCATAATGGAGGGAACTCCCCTTACTCGTCCCAGCTTCTGCCAACCTAGCAGTTCGAAAGCATGTAAAAGTGCAAGTAGAACAATAGGAACCACCTTTGGTGGGAAGGAAACAGCATTTGCGCTTTTAGTCATCATCAGGAGACGTCTTCGGACAGCGCTGGCTCTTCGGTTTTGAAACGGAGACGAGCACCCTCCCCTAGAGTCGGGAACGACTAGCATATATGTGCGAGGGGAACCTTTACCTAATGTGGATAATAAAGATAACAGAAATGAAGGGAAACCAGCAGCAGGAGCGGTGATGCGCTCCCTTCAACCCGCCGACTCCCGGACACCTGCCTCTTTCTTTGCCCGGCGCAAGAGAAAGCTGTGAGCAACGCCTGGCGACCCCAGCCTGAGCCTGGTTCTGATTTATTGACATGGGCCGAGAGACTCGGGGAAGCTCCTACAAAGGAACGGGGAGTGGGGGGGGGGCGGGCTGAGGGTAACCGACTGGCCGAAAAAGCGGCCGGCCCGCTGACTTCGGCGGAGATTGTCCCGGTGATGGCGCAGTTCCGGATTGCCAGCCCTTGGGATCGCTGCGTGGTGCTTGTGCCGATAGAAAGAGAAGTCTGTTGAGATTCTCAGGGCATCCAGGTCATGGTTGTCCAAAAGATGCTTTTTCAAAAGACCACTTTTGGTTCGTGTTTTTTTTTTTTTTTTGGCTTGAAGGCGTTTCGCTTCTCATCCAAAAAGCTCCTTCGATTCCAACTGAACGGAAGAACAGAAGAAGCTTCTTAGATGAGAAGCGAAATATCTTCAAGCAAAAAACAAAGAAAGTCCAGTTGCCTCTTGAAAAAGCACCTTTGGGATGGGAAGAGGTTTTTCTTTTTCTTTTTAAGGAAACCTTTCGTTTTAAGGAAACCCTTCGTTTTCGCCCCATTCCGAAACAACCTTTGTTAATTAGGTATCTCGACATGCTACTAGCGGCTTCCGATGCGTAGAATGCACGGAAAGCGACGCCGGAAGGAATCAGCTTAACTCCAAAAGGGATTCCGCTTGAAATGGGAGCTGCTGGGCTTCTCCTTCGGACTATTCAGGGGGCCTGGAAGGACGAGAAAGGAAAGAAGTTTCGGAGCTTTTCGGAACTTTCTCTCCCCCCCCCCCCCCGTCTTGTTCAGCCGAAACTGTATTTGGATCCACAAATCAACGGCTGCGCGTCTTTTAGTGCATTTCGGACGCTTTCTCCGAGAAGACCTCAGGATGACGATGGCCGTTGGTATTATTTTATTGTACTTTGTTTCCTTTCGGTAATGCGGAAGTCTGGATTACGGCTTTCTCCGATACAGGATTCCCCTCCCTTCCCCAGATGGAGTTCGTCTTAGCCCACCAACCCATTGAAATGGGAAAAAAACATTATAAGGCCGGGAAAGGTACAAAGAAAAGCCATCAAAAAACACACGGATAAAAATTATCTAGGAGGGAGGAAGGGAAGGAGGGAGGGAGGGAGGAGGAGGAGGAGGAAGAGAGAGGAGGGGGAGAGAGAACACAATTATTGTAAAGCGTCGGGTGCTGTTCAGAACAAGGGGGCAATATGGAGTGTAAACTAATCACCCTCACTGGAGAAGAGCCTCATGCTGGGAAAGATTGAGGGCAAAAGAAGAAGGGGACGACAGAGAAGGAGGTGGCTGGTTGGAGTCACTGAAGCAGTCGGCGTGAGCTTAAATGGACTCTAGAGGATGGTAGAGGACAGGAAGGCCTGGAGGAACGTTGTCCATGGGGTCGTGATGGGTCGGACCCGAGTTTGCAACTAACAACAATAACCACCCACCACCATTGGTCTTTTGGTACCCCCAAACCAAGATTGAAGCAGCTGGGGGCTGGTTCTTCAAACTCCTCGAAAATAAGCAGGTTTCCTAATTAATGCGCTGCAAACTTCATTCTGCTTTCCAATAACTGCTCACGCGACGACTCAGCATTGATCCACCATTGGTGGATTCGGGGCAGGGAATGTGCCCGCCCCCAAAGAGAGGAGGAGGTGAGAATACAACCCATTGGCTACTTATCACCCAATCAGATCCTCCCAATTTTCTCTTTCTTTCATCTCACCGTCAGGGCAATATATATTTTGCTAGCCAGCCGAAGCAGCCGGGAAACGCCGGTAACTGCAGGGCTCCGGTTAGGAAAGACTTTCATAGAACTTAGTCCAAACTAGCCACGCTATTTTTGGCATAAACCAAGCTCACTTAATAATGCCAGGCTTATTTTTGAATTGGATGCCATTCGCTCAGGTCAGAAGCTGATTCCTAGCTGAGTTCCCTCAACACATTTAAGTCATTAAAAGGGGGGCCAAGGTAAAACCTAACCAAGAGGAGAGTATTGTACAAAAATTGCATCCATTATGACTTTGACAGGTCTGTTTAAGCATGTAGTGCAGGCGCAGTCTATCTGTGTGCTGCCGAACGAAAGCATGCGGTACCAAATTCAAGGAACCTCCTGGTAAATGAACAACTGAAGGCTGCATTCAAATCTACTATATCTACTCAGAAGTAAATACCTCCCTGCATTAGCTTGCACCCCATTAAATTTATTGGGACTTCGTTTCCATTGGATAATTTTATAAAAAGTCTTCCAGGAGAGGATGGTCTTTTTCTCCCTTCTTCCAATCTGGAAATCCCTGCTTGAGATTTCAAGACTGTTCCTGCGAGGTCCCCCAATGATTTTTAATTCAAAATGCCAAGCAGAATTTAAATTCTGAGGCTCCTCATTAAATAGAAATAGTGCGTAGAAAGGTAAAGGTTCACCTCGCATATATGTGCTAGCTAGTCGTTCCGACTCTAGGGGGCGGTGCTCATCTCTGTTTCAAAGCCGAAGAGCCAGCGCTGTCCAAAGACGTCTCCGTGGTCATGTGGCCAGTATGACTCAACGCCCGAAGACGCACGGAACGCTGTTTCCTTCCCACCAAAGGTGGTTCCTAGTTTTCTACTTGCATTTTTTACCTGCTTTCGAACTGTTGGGTTGGCAGAAGCTGGGACAAGTAACGGGAGCTCACTCCATTATGCGACCCTAGGGATTCGAACTGCCGACCTTCTGATCGACAAGCTCAGCATCTTAGCCACCACTGTCCCTCATAAATAGTGGGTACCCATTACCTAACAGAAAAAGAACTATCCGAGTGTGTAACCACCACACTCGGCTAGGTTGCTTGTAATCCAGCCATGCTTACTCTCCCTGCCTACTACCTGGAACCTCCAGGTTGAGAAATATTATACCTCAGTATCATTTAAAAAAAAATATTTGCAGAAAGGGGTCATATCTTGATTTTCCAGATAAGTTGGACTCCAGCAGGCACACCAACCCATAATTCAAAACAATTCTGGTTGGCAAAAACTGGGCCAAAATATCTCTAAGCTCTCCTTCTTTGTAGATTTGGAGCCTGATTTTGCTGAGGGCTAGGAGGATGGTTAGATTTGAATCTTTGAAAAAACACACAGGTAGATAGGTAAGTAGGTAGGTAGGTAGGTGGGTGGGTAGAATAGAACCCAAGACTATTTCATTTGGACCGGACAGAGAAAATGTGTAGCTCAATCAGGTAACACGCTAGCAGATGACTTCCAATCAAGGGCTAATTTTGGCTAGTTTCAAATTTACATTTCTATGTGTTGGGTGAGACCCCCCCCTCTGGTTACTTTATGGTTTCACGGATTGTGCAATTCCAGAAAATAATTAAATTCTGGAGTTAGATTACACGCTGTATGCATGTCAGTTCCTGCAGCGTGAACATCACTGCTCTATCTTCACCAATGAAGGAGGAGAGATGATCCCCCTCCCAGGTGGAATACAGGAGCCTCTTGGGTTAGTTAGCTCGACCTTCCACTGGCTGCCTCTTAGCCCGCAGACACACACATGTACAATTGTGTACACGTCTGTACGTGCAAATGTGCGGGGAAAAGTTGTGTTGATATGCTGAAGATTCAACCGACAAGGCAGCCAGGCCTCAGGACTGGACTCGGGCTGTTTTGTATGAAGATCGTTCTGAGATGCAAATTGTGGTTTTTAAACATTTCCTCCTTCAGCTGTCAACACAGGATTGTCTGAATGGTCTTTATATAGTTCGTTTTTCAGCCGTTAAAAAATGAAGCAATCAAACTCTTGTCCCTTTTAAAATTAAATCTTGGAGCCCTTCTCCCAGTGCTCAGAAGCTCTTAAAAACTTTCAGAACCTCTGGCTGATTTTACCCATTAGGCAGACTTGGATTTCCCGTGGGAGTCGATCAAGAGAGAGAATAAAGAAGGAAAAGACACATTCCAGACCAGGAGTTGGATCTCCTTGTTTCTGTTTCCCTCTATTGTTGCCAGATAACTTTCCTTTCTCCCCTCCCCCTCCTTCCCTACTTGTCATTTCCTACCTGTCATTTATTTCCTTCCTTCCTTCCTTCCTTCCTTCCTTCCTTCCTTCCTTCCTTCCTTCCTTCCTCCCTCCCTCCCTCCCTCCCTCCCTCCCTCCCTCCCTTCCCCTTGCTAGTCAACTGCAATGGAAACAAAAGGCATTTTGTGATTGGCCACCACACATGGCACATATCTCCAGTTCTTTGCAGTATTCTAACATAGGTTTAGGCGTGTAGCCTGAAGCCAGCTGTGTTTCATTCTGTGCCTTCCTGGCACGAGTAATGTGTAAATTGCACCTTCTTTGAGTACCACCTTCTTTCTACCATGTGGCTAAAATAACCAGGAATCATGCGGTTCTCAAGGGTGAATTGAGTTTGAATTGAACTGAAGCTAAGGCTTTTCTATATATTTTGTCTCTCCTTTCCCAAAAACCTTTAGCAACAATTTCTCAAAGCACATAAAACTGGGTTCCCATACAGCTCTAAATCGGGGTTTACTTAAGTTTGTTGAATAAGCCACAGTGTTTTGTATTAACTTAGTGGGATAGCCATAGATTGTAAGTTACAAAGCACAATAGCAAAGCTCATACACTCAACCAAAGTATCCCACTCGCCACTACGATGGCTTGTCCCGATGTCCAACCCAAAGGACAAGGAAGTTTATTTCCACTGGAAAGCGGGTTCCCAGGACAGCGGATCGTGGCTTCCCTTACTTACACCGCTGCAATTTAGAACTACTGCGCCGGTTCCTTTTCTTTTAATAACCCGTGGCGAGGGAGTTGGGAACGGGAGAAACTTTTAAATCCCGAAGGATGTCCGATAACTGAGAAATCTCAACCGAGAGTCGCAGGGGTGAGATGGTTAAGAAGACGATTGCCTCTCTCGGCACTTTTCTGAGGTGGGTAGAATGAGTACATGGGACTTTCTTCAAAGTTTGTTGGGCAGCAGAAATGATGAAGGAAGAAGGAAAGGAATCCCTGCGGGTTTTACTCGGCTAGTCGCTGCCGAAGGCAATACAATACAATAGCAGAGTTGGAAGGGACCTTGGAGGTCTTCTAGTCCAACCCCCTGCCTAGGCAGGAAACCCTACACCATTTCAGACAAATGGCTATCCAACATCTTCTTAAAGGCTTCCAGTGTTGGGGCATTCACAACTTCTGGAGGCAACTTCTGTTCCACTGATTAATTGTTCTCACTGTCAGGAAATTTCTCCTCAGTTCTAAGTTGCTTCTCAGAAATGATTAAATGGATGGGGAATTTTCCTTCAAGGTAGGAAACCCAAGTCCCACCAACGACGCCGGGTATTTTGAACCTCCAGGCGCAAATTGGTTGACGAGCTTGTTGAATTCAATGTTGGGAGGAAGGGGGGAGCGATCTTTAATACCGAGATAAGAAGGAAGACTCCCCAGACAAACTTAGAGGCCAACTTGGTGACAAACACGCACATTTTTAACCCGGGTTGTTTTGTGGGGAGGGGGCTCTTAACGTGTTGTCCTAACCCAGCCTGCTTGTGGTAAATATTCTTTGGTGTATCTGGCCAATCCACACATTGGATTAATTCCCAAACCAAGTTTGTTTTGTTTATAGTATACTCATATTTGCCATTTCTATGGGTGCCTTGCAGGACTACCCGCCGCTGATTAACACCATTAAAAAGTTACAACTGCTAGTAGTGGGGTCGTGTGAACCCAGCCGGAGTTTAAGAAAGGCCTCAAGCCACCTAAAGCGGTGCGACCCTCCACCCCCAGCCCCGGGTGAAAGGTTTAGCAGCCAATGGCTTGTCAGTGTCACTAGCTTCGCGCGGGGCACCGGCTTTGTCCCAGAGTTGCTCTGAGCAGCTGGGCAGAATCGAGCCTTCGCTTCCCTCTAGCCGTGTCTCCCCTCCCCGCGCCCCCCCCCAACACCCTCTTGGTCTTTTCTTCGCCATAGAAGAAGCAGGAGGATGGAGAGGAGGGTTGTTCCACTTGTGTCGAGTAAGATTAATCCCCGTCCCTTCACCTGTCTCCCCCCCCACGCTCCACCTCCCCCGTTGTCCTCCAACCCCACAGCTGAACCTTGGGGGCTCTACCTGCTGGAAGGCTGCCTGGTTCCCAAGGCTGACGCGCTTCCCGGATCTGAATCCAGCTGGATCTGCAGGCAAAAGGAGACGTTTTTCTAGCCCCTTTTAGCCTGGCGCTTCTTTTCTTCTCTTGGCGGCGAAATAATTGAGAGAAACCGAGAAACAGGCGCAGACCGAAAAGTGCTTTGTCCTTCATACCAGGGCCTGAGTGACTGGGGAAAAAAAGAAGGGGGAGGCGGCGGAGGGAGGGAGGGAGGGGGATTAATGCGCTGTCAGATTGAAGGAAAGTGGCCAGAAATCATCGACGTACTTTTCAGATCTCGGGAAAGGCGCTGTCCCCGTTTGAAAGCGCCACGTTCCCGCACTGCCAGAGTGAAGCAATGACTTGGGGGGGGGGGGGAGTAGGCGGGGGGGGGGGGAATCGCAGGTGCGTAGGGTCTAGGCAAGGAAGAAAGCACTCCTGCTAAATGCAGGGAGGCAGGATCGGTTTGTTCCTTGGCTTAAAAAAAAATTGCGGACCCCAGTAAAAGGAATCCGCAGGCAATTCTCCGCCACTTGGGATTTACAGCCAAAGCAGACCAACAAAATCGTTCCTTCGCATTCCCGTTTAAGCGGGTAGTCAGGAAGCTTCCTTTCGTTCCCCGCCTGGTCCAAGAGATACTGCTGGGAGCTCGGCGGGTTTACCCGAGAGAAGGTCGCAGCAATCTACGCCTTGCTGTTTGCAACTCCCTTCTTGGATCTTGCGCGTTTTCCACCGCGTTAAATCTCTTAAATGAAGAAGCGCAGCTTCGCATCGCAGCGATCTGAGGGGAAGGGAGACCGGGCCGTCGATCCTTTTTCCCCCTGGGTGCTTTCGGAGCGGATCGTGGGGGCTGCAGGCGCCACACACCTCGGGGGCACCCCGGAGACTAATCCGGCGCGCGTGGCAGCGGAGTGGGAGCGCCCTTCCGCCCTCCCCCAGAAGGCAGGCGCACTGGCGCTTTCGCTTTGAAGTCGGCTCTGTCTCTTTAAGGCGCGCTCCCGGCGCTCGGCGCGCGCCCCCGCCTGTATAACTGGAGTCCATGGAGTTGTATTGAGTTCAGAGGGAGGAAGAGCTAGGAGGCAAGCGCAGGCTTCGAAGGGGGAAAGGTCGGGGTTTTTTTTTGAAAAGGAGGAGCCGCTGGCCGTCCAGAGCTCGCTTGGCTACAGCGCTGGAAAAGCCCTCGATGGACGCGTCGCCGCTCGCCGCTCGCTTTTAACGGATACTTTTCCTGGGGGGGTGGAACGGGGCGCAGATTCTAGTAGCCGTCGGGGTTGCCAGCCTCGTTCCCTCTGCCCCCCGTTTGGAGGCATTTCCCTAAGCGATCTGGGGGCTTGGCTACCGCGCAGATGTTGGTGCACACGTATTCCGCGATGGTGAGTTAGACTTGGGTGTTGCTTGGTCGGGTGTGCGGGGACGCGTTTGTAAGGAAGAAGCGGGGGAAGAGGAGAACGAAGTTTTCCTCTCCCGGGAGGGATCCTTCGAAACGCCACTTTAATTGAAGCGCCCTCGTAGTTTCAGATTCAGAAGGACTTCGTATTTTAATAGGTGCCAGATGTCGGGGCTTGGGAACCGCAACCTAGCTGGTCGTTCAACACCACCACCACCCAGGTTGGGAAGGAGGAGAGCGCAGAGAATCGATTACAAAACCGGAGGGGGGGGGGAAGGAAAGAGAAAAGGGGGGCGAAGGAACGAAGGAGAGACACTGGCGGGATAAATCGGATTATTTCCCCCGAACAGAGGTTGAAGGAAAAGGCCGAGATCTCTTCCGCCGCTCTTATTCGCAAAACCTAGGCTGTGTCAGGACATGGGGGAAGGGTCTCCCGCCTGCGGGTCTCTGCGGGTCTCTCCTACTGAAGGCAGAACAAGAAGGGGAGGCAAAGGACTCCAGGCGGGGCCCTCTACAGTCCCCCAAAGCGCGCCGGTCGCCAAAAGTGCGATTTCAAAGCAGGCGAGGCGAGGCCACAAAGGGTGTCTCGTTTTGTTTTGCTCGGTTGCGCCTTGGGCTCTTTTTCAGCGGCAGCTTTGCCTGCTCCGGCTCCAGGGTAGACGGAAGAGGGCAGGAAGCGAAAGGCTCGCCCTTAGGAAGGTTGAGCCGCGCCGAGCCCCGAAGCGCGCTGCGCTCTTCGGCTGGCTGGCTGGCTTGCTTGCCCGGCGGGGTGGGGGGAGAAGGTGAGGAGCGGGGCTCGGCTGGGTAGTAGAGAAAGCTGCGCCTTGCCTTGAGGCTCAGGTGTTGCCAGCCGGGGCCTCAGGGAGCCGCCGCCACCGGGAGCCCTAGCGACGCGCGCTGCTTGGAGCGAGGGAAAGCCGGTGCCTTGCGCCCCGAGCGCGGCTGGCTGCGTGGTGACCTTTCCCTCTCTTTGATGTCCCCCACCAGGACCGCTCGGATGGGCTGAACGGGACCTCCGCCGGCGGCCGCCTCCCCCAGCTCTCGTCCCTCAACCAGGCGGCGGCGTACTCCTCGGCTCCCCCTCTGTGCCACACGCCGGCCTCGGACTTCCAGCCTCCCTACTTTCCGCCGCCTTACCCGCAGCCGCCGCTGCCCTACGCGCAGAGCCAGGAGAGCGCCTACCCGCACCTGGGGGACCCCTATGGCGGCCTCAACCCCATCCACCAGCACCAGCAGAGCGGCTGGCCCTCGCAGCGGGCGCGCCAGGAAGAAGCGGCGGCGGCGGCGGCAGCGGCGGCGGGCCTCCTTTCGCAGACGCACCGCGCCCTCGGCCTGGATCCGCGCAGGGACTACCCGGGCATGCCGCGCTTGCTCCACGGCTTGGCCGACGGAGCGCACGCCTTGGCCGACGGGCCGCTGGGACTCCACTCTCTGGCTCACCCCAGCCTCGAGGACATCCAGGTACCGGTTCCTCGCCAAACGCGCCGAACTGGAAGGGAAAACGGTGGGTTGGGGGCTCTTCGGCGGCTTCGTTTTAAGATATTTCCCCGGGGCTGTTTTACTCCCCGAGAAAGAATTCCTAATGGGTCCAGTGGCGTTTTTCTGGCAGGTCAATCACGGATTCCTTGGGGATTCCTGGGATCCTGCCGTTTGCTCCCACTCCGCCACAAGTAGGCAAACGCGGGGGGGGGGGAAACTGGGTGACCGCAGCAGCCTTCGGGGTGAGCGCCCGCCGTTGCTGGCGTTGCTGAAAAACCGCCCTTTTTGCCTTAAAAAGTGAGAGAGCACCAGAGCCAGAATCAACCCCTGGAAACCCCTAAACTCGATTTTTATGCAAATCGACTCTTCGATGATCGCTTTCCCGAATCAAGCAACTCGTCCAACTTCGGTCTACTTATTTCCACCGTGTAAAGCAAATTAAGAAACAGTAAAACGGCGGTGAATAAGCTGGCGTGAGTTTTGGGAGGCTAATTTTGGACGCCTGTTTCTGGGGTGAAAGATAAGTTTGCTTAAAAGTCGGCGAAGACAAGTAGACAAGGTTAGGAGTGTGATACACGGTCTTTCTTTCTTTCTTTCTCTTTCTTTCTTTCTTTCTTTCTTTCTTTCTTTCTCTTCCTTCCTTCTCTCTCTCTCTCTTTCTTTTCTTTCTTTCTCTTTCTTTCTCTTTCTTTTTTTCTTCCTTTCTCTCTGCCTCTGCCTCTGTCTCTTTCTTTCTCTTCCCCAGGGAGCCCGCTTCTTCTCTCCCACACTCCCTCTTTCTCCCCTCTCTTGGTCTCAAGTTCCAAACCTTATCCTTTCTCTTTTCATGCACGCAAACCTTAACTCGCCAGTTTTCAGGAAACCAGAAGCCCCGCGAAAGGAGTCCTGATCCAAGAGCCAGAAGACGAGGCCTGCCGCTTTCGGCTTTTCGCGCTTCAAAGCTATTAGAGTTTGATCGCGAAAGAACTAGGCCGTTGTTTATCTAATTATTTTTGGCTTCCTTGACCTGAGAACGCAAGCCCCGGGCTAAAGTCAATGCCATTGAATTAGTATTTTATTCTCTAGATGCCCCCATATTTACTCCCGTGTAAACCATTTCCCCAAAG
>NC_138560.1:18737372-19015877 GCF_964273705.1 Natrix helvetica
TCAAGTTTGTCAAGATCCTTCTGTATCTTAAGCCTATCTTCTGGAGTGTTGGCTATTCCTGCCAGCTTGGTATCATCTGCAAATTTGATGAGTTCCCCATTTATTCCCTCATCCAAATCATTGATGAAGATGTTGAAGAGTACTGGGCCTAAATTTGAAGGGAATAAGACTGGCCCTTTTGAAAGATTGGCCTATAAACTTGACATCCAGATTCCTTGATGCATACAGAAGAGATGAATGTTTAAAACTCCTGCATGACACACTGTGATGTTTCTCTTGGGAAGAAAATTAATCTGACCTGTCCCCCTGGAATGGCAAACTCTGGGCGGCCAGAAATGCTTAAAAGTGGTGCTTTATTTTCACCCTAAGCCATGCCAGGAGTTGGTTACCCAGATTATCTTGCCTTTTAACCTAATCTCAGCATGTTAAAATTGGTTGGGATTTGTCATTTGGGAGAAGGGAAAGCACTTTATCCGCGCTCAGCATTTTTCCCCCCTCCTCCTTTATGAATGCTTCATGTATTTGAGGCTTATGTCTTGGAGCCAAAAATGTTTCAGGTACAGCCATGGCTTCAATTAAAGCTGTACTTTAGAGCATCGTGTCGGAAAAGGAGGGGGGCTGGATCGTACCAGTTGGGTTGACAGCCAGACGAAATATGCACGGTCCAAGAATTGGCCTTCAGCCACACGCTAAGCCAGTTTTACTCATGGGCCTTTGGCCTGATTCAGATTCTCGACTTCCTTCTGAGTTGCTCCATTGCAGGCAGTGTAGTATTCCTCAGAGCAGGCAAATGTGAAGGAGGCCAAGAGGAGAATGACTCCTTCTTCCCAACTGGTAGCAGATTTGAGAAGGAGTGCCAACATTTTATTTGCTGTCACCTGCCTTCGGCGGAGAGAAGAACTGCTACTGCAAGAGGCGGGCGGTGATGAGGCTATCTTGGAGCAGGGACCGCTTTCATGCCATACGTGGTATGTCTGGTGCGCCATAAACCAGCTTGCTGCTCTCAAGAACAGTAGTTGCTGTTAGGTAAGCTCCCCGTTAGGAGAGTGAGTATGCAGAGAAGCATAATGAGAATTGGAGAACACACAAGCCAGCATACAGAGACACTGCAGTTTAAATAGGGTTTTACTTTTGTGGAAAATAGAGGTATTCGGAGTTCAAGTTACACACAGTTCAGTCAGTCAGTTATCAATGTTCTCCGTTAAGGAGTGATCCATCGAACACAGTCCAGTTTCATATAATCAGTTCAGCACACAAAGTCGCTAACAGTAGCAAAAACGCACAGTAACATGATACAGTATCAAGCAGTATCACCAATCAGCATCTAACAGAGAACTAACAGTCATTCTGGCTCCCTCTTATGGCTGCTTGAGGTAACAGCAACCAATCCCATTACAGCAGTACTTAAAGCTACAGTATTACCCTCATGGTTTATATATTGCTGACCCAATTGTTAGCTTACATTCCTAACAGTTGCTATCCCATTCTTGAAGCAAGATCTAAAGCTGTGCAGCACTCTAGATTTATTTTTACCTGTTTATTAAATGGATTGATCTGGCCGCCCGACTGGTGACTCGCAAATGGTGATTTGGTTGTAAAAAGGGACTTTGGTCTGTACCTCCCTGGAACTTTTTAAAGCAGCAGTGTCTTTTCCCAGGATGGCATGGCTGCTACAGAAACCCGAGGAAAGACGTAGCTACTTTAATGAAAGTTTCTTCCTGCATTTGCACCTCCATGCAGTTATGTGACGAACTGAATCCTAAAAGCTGTTGAGCTGCATCAGGTGTGAATCTAGAGTTGCAGTAGTAACAAGGGAGTTGAAGGGAAAGGGTATTCCTGCTCCCTTTTGCCACGGTTCTTATTGCTACATGACAAGTTTCCTGTGCTCTTCAATTCCTTGCAAACACCCCGCATCAACACTCTGTATCAAATTCCAGAAACTGTAGAAAGAAAATCCTGTGGATTCCCCACCCCCCTTGCTTGTTTAAAAAAAAAAAAGGATTCCGGGGAATTGGACTGAAATTCTGTCTAGCCCAGCTCCCCCTTCTCTCACAGCAGCCAATCAGATGCTTATGAGTTGGCCATATTTTAGAATAGAGTAACAGAATTGGAAGGGACCTTGGAGATCTTCTAGTCCAACCCCCTGCTTAGGCAGGAAACCCTACACCACTTCAGAAAAGTGGTTATCCAATCTCTTCTTAAAAACTTCCAATGTTGGAGCATTCACAACTTCTGGAGGCAAGTTGTTCCAATGATTAATTGTCCTCACTGTTAGGAAGTTTCTCCTCAGTTCTAAGTTGCTTCTCTCCTTGATTCGTTTCCACCCATTGCTTCTTGTTCTACCCTCAGGTGCTTTGAAGAATAGTTAGACACCCTCTTCTTTGTGGCAGTCCCTGAGATACTGGAACACTGCTATCATGTCTCCCCTAGTCCTTATTTCATTAAACTACCCATACCCAGTTCCTGCAACCGTTCTTCATATGTTTTAGCCTCCAGTCCCCTGTTCTCCTGTTGCATCTGAAAAGTCAGTTGCCTTTATTTCTAGAGAGATACGATGCAATATTTCATGTGCCGTAATTCACTACAAGGTAGTTCTTGGTTGGTGATCACAATTGGGACAGGAACTTCCATTGCTAAGTGAGACACCCATTAAGTGAGTCACACAGGGTTTTATGACCTTTTTGGTTGTCATTGTTAAGTCAATCACCTGGTTATTAAGTGAGTCACCCGATTGTTAAAGGAATCCAACTTCACCTAACAACTTCTCTTGTTGGTAGCTGGTTGGGAAGATCGCAAATGGTGATCAGATGACTCTGGGATGCGGCAACCATCATACATATGTCCTGGTTACCAAGTGCCCAAATTTCAATCATGTGAACAACATGAATGCTGCAACCAACATGTGAGGACTGATCATAAATCTCTTTTTTTCCAGTGGTATTCTAGTTTTGAAAGATCCCTAAACAAGTGTTTGTAGATTGAGGACTACCTGTTACAATCTTTCCTTTCGTGAATTAAGGATTGGGAGTCAGGTTAGAAATAATTGATGTGAGTGGAAACAAATTGCTATTGCTTACTAATAGAAGTTAGGGACGCGGTGGCTCAGTGGCTAATACACTGAGATTGTCGATCAGAAAGGTCAGCATTTCGGCAGTTCGAATCCCTAGCACCGCGTAACGGAGTGAGCTCCCGTTACTTGTCCCAGCTTCTGCCAACCTAGCAGTTCGAAAGCACATAAATAATGCGAGTAGAAAAACAGGAACCATCTTAGGTGGGAAGGTAACAGCGTTCTGTGCGCCTTCAGCATTTAGTTATGCCGGCCACATGACCACAGAGACGTCTTCGGACAGCGCTGGCTCTTCGGCTTTGAAACGGAGATGAGCACCCCCCCTAGAGTCAGGAATGACTAGCACATATGTGTCAGGGGAACCTTTACCTTTACCTTACTAATGAAACAACTTACATGGGGGGGGGGATACCAAAGAAAATATATATGCTTTCATCAACATCTGAGACTTTTTGATACCTTTCTCCAGCCTTCTGCTCACAACCGCCCCTGTCACCCACCATAAACAGGCACATCTTCCAACAACGCAGCAAACATAATTGTTTTACACTTTTCAAAAATGGTCAGGGGACACAAAGGCCCTGAGACCTTTCTGGAAATGCTGAGCATGCCAAAGGATCGAGCTTTGGTTTGCCTCACAGCAAACCTGGATAACTATTTTTGAAGTCAAAATTATTTTGAACTTAATTTAAAGAAGATGGAGAGAGGCACAGTGGAAGCCAAGAGAAATGCCCATTGGCACTGTTTTCTTTTGATGGTGACGAGGAATGCATCTAATTGCTGGTTAAAAAGTTTTATATACTATATATATACGTACACGTACACACACACACACACACACACACACACACATACACATTTTTTTCCCCAAAATAAGAGAGGGGCTTATTTTCTTCTGACCTCCGAAATAAGCATGGCCTTATTTTCAGGGAGTTGTTGTTATTATTATTTTTATTTTTATATTAAAAATTATTTTTAAACAAACAAGCACAGACAAACATAAAACATAAAACCATCTTCCAGTTTCGTACAGTGTGTCGATTGGTTACAAAACATTTGTGCATCCTCACCATAGACTTCACTTACAATTGATATAGAATCTCGCATTATCAATCTGATATATATATGTATACAATTATTATCATTGTTAAACATTTATTTGACTATAACTATTATTACTTCATTTTATGCGAGATATTCTAAATTTTGAATAAATTTATATTATGGCATTTCATTACATCATCCTAAATCCCTCCAGTAGTAATACATCTTTATAAAATTCTCTAGCATATTTCACTTCCATATTTTTTTGTCTAGCCATTCATAAGATGAGTCCCATGTTTTATACAATTGTTTATCTTTGATTACAAAGCTTTTGTGCATCCTCTCCATAGTCCTCGCTTACAAATTATATAAAACATCGTATTATCAATCTAGTATATATGCATACAATTATTATCATTGTTAATCATTTATTTGACTATAACTATTATTACTTCATTTTATGCAAAATATTCTAAATTTAAATAAATTCAAATTAATTTTTATTATAGCACTTCATTACATCATCCTAAATCCCTCCAGTAGTAATACATCTTTATAAAATTCTCTAGCATATTTCACTTCCATATTTTTTGGTCCAGCCATTGATAAGATAAATTCCATATTTTATAAGATTGTTTATCTTTGGTTACATAACTTTTGTGTATCCTCTCCATAGTCCACTTACAAATTATATATAATCTTGTATTATCAATCTAGTATATATGCATAACTTATCATTGTTAATCATTTATTTGACTATAACTATTATTACTTCATTTTATGCAAAATATTCTAAATTTAAATAAATTCAAATTAATTTTTATTATAGCATTTCATTACATCATCCTGTATCCATCCAATAGTAGTACAATCTTATTATTATTACAGTTCTTATTATTTTTGAGGTGCACGTTCCCCCCTCTCCGTCCAGGAAATGGCGAGGACCTGCTGCACATGCGTTGAAATATTTCTGGGGAGGGCTTATTTTAGTGTATGCGCTCAAAAGCCCGATTGGGCTTATTATCCACGGAGGTCTTATTTTCAGGGAAACAGGGTAAATGCACACACACATGCGCGCGCAAACACACAAAACAACCATTTTAAAAAGTTTTTAATAAAAACCAATTCAAACTAGTACCATGGAAGGAAAGAAAAAGAAATCAAAGTGAAAGCCAATAGTGCAGCAAAGGGAAAAAAAACCCCAAAGGGAAATAAAAGAGAAAGAAAAAAAGATAGAAAGGAGGGGCTTTTGATATTCTTCACAGCAGTGATAAGTACAATTACTGTATTTTTCGGAGTATAAGACACACCTTTCCCCTCAATAAAGAGGCTGAAAATCTGGGTGCGTCTTATACACTGAATACAGCACTTTTGGCCGCCTGAAACCCCGCCCCCTTTACCAAAATGGCAATGCATAGCCTTTAGGAGGCTTCCAGAGTTCTCCTGGGGGCTGGGGAGGGCAGAAATGAGTGAAAAACAGCCCATTGTTTGCTCAATTTTGCCTCCCCCCCAGCCCCCAGGAGCACTCTATAAGCCTCCTAAAGGCTATGCATGCCCTTAAAAATGGACTATTCATGCCCATTTTCGTGAAAAATGTGCCGTTTTGCAGAGTGCAATTTTTTTTTTAATTTGCCTCTTCAAAATCTTGGTGCGTCTTATACTCCAGTACGTCTCATACTCCAAAAAATACAGTATATTTGAAACCCTCTCTAAAATTATATCACGGTTCTCTTCTATCCTATCTAATCATAAAGCCATAATCACATTTTTTATCCATTTTATGCAAAAAGTTCATAAAGGCTTCTAGTCCATTTGAAGGGTTCTGAACTACCAAACAGGTTGTTTCTAAAAGCAAATTATGTAACTTCTTTATTGCGATACTGTCAAGCCTGAATCTGCCTCTGGACTGAAATGCCTCAGAATTTGATTTGGGGTTTTTTTCTGGAAAAGTTTTTTACTTTTTGTTCTCTATATACAATTATAGGTATACATCCACATAGTTATTATTCTTTTTTACATTCGTCGTTCTTATACATTTGTCATTCCATTTACAGGGTTACAAATATATACCATTTGGGTTGCTTTATTTACAATTCCTTGCCTGTTTTGACACTGTTTTCCCTTTCTTTTCTCCTTCCCTCCTTTCTCTACTTCCTTCCTTCCTCTCTCCTTACCTCTTCCCTACTCCTCTCTTCCTCTTCCCCTTCCTGCCCTCTCTCCTTCTCCCTTCCATCTTACCTTTATCTTCCTTCTCTTCCTCTCATCTCCTTCTTTCCCCTCTTCCTTTCTTTTTCTGTTGCTGGAGGTGTCTCTTCCAGCTCTTAATTTTTATTTTCTTGGGGTGGTATTTCTGCAGACCCAAAAATAGTTGAATATCATTTCTTGTCCCCTTTCCTTCTCAAATCTATCCTGAGTTTGATTTGTGATGATGGGTACATTAATTGGAATCTGACAGATACTTTGCGAGATAGCAGCTGCTGTATTAAATGGGAGAGAGCTCTTTTCAAGTGTTTTTAAGAAAGCGACTAGGATGTCATTGACTAGAAATTGCAATTGTGGGGCCTTTTGTTCTTGGCATTATAAGGACAGCGTGAAGCATCACTCTCAAGAGTCTAGTTCACAGAACAATATTAAAATATGCACAATTGTACACCGATTAATAGATATTGGAGAGAGACATGCAGAAATGTTAGCCAGGAAATATTAGATGGAGCGCCTGGGAATAACGACAATCAGAAATTCAGAATCTGCTTCTATTCTGCCATCACTCTGCTTTAGAGGTGGGTTGCTACCGGTTCGCACCGGTTCGGATGAACCGGAAGTGAAAATTACAACTGGGTTGCCGAACCGGTGGGGACGGAAAGCTCGCCATGCCCCCGAATTGGTCTGCATGCGCAGACCTATTTATAGGCAACTGCGCACATGCGCGGAGCGAACCGGAGCAAATTGCGCATGCACCGAACTGGCAGTTAACGCCAGCAGAAACCCAACCCTGCTCTGCTTATATTATATGCTTATATTATGCCCTCACTCTGCTTATATTATATGCTTATATTATGCCATCACTCTGCTTATATTATATGCTTATATTATGCCATCACTCTGCTAAACAACTAATTCCTATAACAGTCAAATTAGTTACTAACACTTTATTACTGTTATTATTCTCTTCCTTCCTAGTATTTATCTCTTCCCACTTATGACTATAACCATGTTGCTTGTATCTTTACAATTTATATTGTTTTATTTGTTCCTAGTACAATTTGATTGTTTATTAGTAACCTATGACTATTACTAAGTGTTGTATCTTATGATTCTTTACTTTATGATTCTTTATGTATGTATTTTATTTTGCTTTATCTACACTGAGAGCATATGCACCAAAGACAAATTCCTTTTGTGTCCAACCACACTTGGCTAATAAAGAATTCTCTACTCTACTCTACTCTACTCTACTCTACTCTACTCTACTCTACTCTACTCTACTCTACTCTACTCTATTTCTTCTATTCTATTCTATTCTATTCTATTCTATTCTATTCTATTCTATTCTATTTTAGTCTAGTCTAGTCTAGTCTAGTCTAGTCTGGTCTAATTGCTACCCTACCCTACCCTACCCTGTCCTATCCTATCCCATCCTATTCCACAACTCTGTTCACACTATTTCTTCCAAGCTCAGTTCTTCATTGTTTCATATTTATAGATGAAATCTTATAAACTAAAGACTCGATTGTCTGCATATACTCTACAATATACAAAACAGAATTATTAGGAACTGTCTTCACCCTCTTTCTATCACATATGATAGCTGGGCTGAGTTACTTGTGACTCTTCTACAATGGAACCCCTCCTTACTAGGGAATCAAAATTCTCACTACATTCCATTGCAAAGAGGGTACTCACTACCTAAGAGCCATGGTGGCATAGTGCTTAGAATGCAATATTGTAGCTTGACTCTGCCCGCTGCCAGGAGTTCGATCCTGAACACATCAAGGTTGACTTGGCCTTCCATCCTTCCGAGGTTGGTAAAACAAGGACTCAGATGGTAGCGGGCAGTCGGCTGACAATTGTACACCACTCAGAGAGTGCTGTAAAACACTATGAAGCAATATATAAGGGCCATTGCTAAGCCAGCCCCTATCATTGTTCCAAAAGAGTTGAGGAGGATCTAAATTTAGCTGGTTGTGGAAATTCAGAACCAGGTTTATAATTGACCCAGCTATATGTTGTGTGAATCAGACCACTTAACCCTTGATTTCTTTGCTCCCTGGATAATACAAAACTAAAGAGCTATAAGGAGGCTAAAGTTACGCATAAGGCAAACTCTGACCTTATTAAAAGCAGTTTTAAGTTGAACAACTCATGGTAGCTGGGTTCATATACAGCACTAAGCCAGAAGCCCCAAACCAAACACACCACATTATGGTTTTGTATTATGTATAAACTAGGCCAAGAACACCCAGCAATTATAAAAAACACAATGCAAGCATGTAGTGCTAAGCTTATTCAGATTTAATTTAAATCCTAATTATTAGCCAGAAGCTGTATTTCAGGTTTTTTTTTTTTTTAAAAAATAGCATTCATTGCTATGGATATTGAATCAAGCTTGTGCTTGTTTGGTTGGAAATGACTTTATAAAAGATTGTATTTAGGGTCTGGTTCACAGATTATGCTAAGCCATAAATAATGTAATTAGTTTGTTTTGATCTAACAAGACATGTGAATCTACTCATTTGGATTTAGATTAATCTATGAAGTGATTTATTTGATAATCCAGGGTTTAATATACGTTGATTTAGTATGATGTGTAAGTACAGTGTCTTAACATTTGCCAGAATTCTTTTTGCCTCAAACTGTTTTCAGTTTTAACACGTTGTAATTGCATTTTTTTAAAAAAAAAGGGGGGGGAGGGGAGTGCAGTTTGCAATGAACATTGCTTTCATTGTACCGTGTTTCCCCGAAAATAAGCCAGGGTCTTCTTTTCTTTTGACACCCGAAATAAGTGATTGGCCTTATTTTCGGGGACATCTTCTTATTTTTGAGGTGCAGGAGGCCTCTTAACCTTGGTCTGCGGTCCACAGATCAGCTGATCCAGAGAGGGCCAGAAGTTCTGTTTCTGTTTCTGGCACATTCTTGCCAGCCCTAGAGTCACTGGGCCTACTGCTCTTTTTGCGGCCGTCACTAAGAGAAGGGGCGTGGTAGCTAGGGTTTGCGGGAGCATCCTCTATGAGGCCTTTCCGCGTGTATGGCAGGTGCATGTATGATGCGTGGGGCATGTTTCTCCTTTTCCGCTCCCTAGGAAATGGCGGGGACTAGTTGTGCATGTGTTTAAATATTTTAGGGAAGGGCTTATTTTTTTGGGGGGGGGGAGGACTTATTTTAGCGCAAGTGCTCAAAAGCCCAATTGGGCTTATTATCCAGGGAGGTTTTATTTTTGGAGAAACGGGGTAAGTCAGATTTTTCTAAAAACAAACTTAACTTAAGCTTTGGGAAACTGTACAGGAAGTCCTTGTTGTATAACAGTTCTCGTAGCAAACACTCAAAGCTACCACAGCCATGAAGAAAGTGGCTATTTTTCACACTTATGATTGATGTAACAGCCCGATGGTCACAGGATCAAAACTCAGATGCTTGACAACTGACTCGTATTGAGTGCCTTGGGGTCGTGTGATCAGCTTCTGCGACCTTCTGACAAGTAAAGTCAATGGGGAAACCAGATTTGCTTAGCAACCGTAGTGATTCACTTAACAACGGTGGCAAGAAAGGTCATAAAATGGGGCAAAACTCACTCAACAAATGTTTCACTTAGTGACAGAGATTTTGGGCTCAATTGTGGTTGTACGTCGAGGACTACCTGTACTTTAGGAAACCTTATCTTTTAGCTTTCATTACATGGGATCTGTGTGTTTCTTATGTGTGGAGAAAAAAAATGGCGGATCAGGGGCATTTGTAAGGCGGTTATGATGGCGGCCACAAGTGCACAAACCCAAACTCTGACCTGTGTTTGCATGTGGGTGACACACCTAAAAATGGGCAGATTCTTTGATGGAGCTGTTGTGGCTACAATTTTGATTCCTTTGGACTACTACTGCAAATCTGCCTGCTGTGCATATGCAAAGTTATCCCACTCTTCATAGACATCATCTAAAGTTGGATCTTTCTCTGGTTGGCCTTGGAGGAAGTAGGAGAAGGGAAGGAATCTAGCCATTATTCTCGTTCATCATGCCAAGATATCAGAAAAGGACCAGTGCTTTATCCTGAACTCTAGATTTATCCAGTTTAGAGTGTTATTGTTGTTAGTTGCGAAGTCATGTCTGACCCATCACAACCCCATGGACAACGTTTCTCCAGGCCTTCCTGTCCTCTACTATCCATTGAAGCTCACGCCGACTGCTTCAGTGACTCCATTCAGCCACCTCATTCTCTGCTTCTTTTGCCCTCCATCTTTCCCAGCATGAGGCTCTTCTCCAGGAAGTCCTTCTTCTTTTTAGGTGGCTAAAGTACTTGAGTTTCGTCTTCAGGATCTGGCCTTCTAAAGAGCAGTCAGAGTTGATCTCCTCTAGGACTGACCGGTTGGATGGCCTTGCAGTCCAAGGGACTCGCAGGAGTCTTCTCCAGCACCAGAGTTCAAAGGCCTCCATTCTTTGGCGCGCAGCCTTCCTTATGGTCCAACCTTCACAGCCATACATTGCAACCGGGGAAACCACACTCATTAGCCACAGTCTCTGGGATAGGGACTGACCCCACTCCATCTCTTGAGGGATCTGCTGCAAGAAAGAAGACATTTTGTCTTCTCCAAGGTGGTAGCGCACCAGCGTGTCTACCGTCCCTGTCCTACTGTCCCCATTTATTTGTACAGATTTACTGTGTTAATATTTATGTTTATACTTATACCTGTTTTTTTTACATGTTTGACAAACTAAATAAATAAATAAAAATAAAAGCTGGATTGAAAAGAAGGTAAACATGCATTCCAATTGCTAGAAGCTTTGTGGAGGTGAGAGAGGAACCCCGATGGTTATAGTTGTGAATTTGTCACATTTCGAAGGAGATGGAAGAAATAATTCCAACTTCTTGTGACCTGAGTTTTTGGCAGAGCAAAGAACTCCAGTCTGTTTTTTCTTTTAGGGAAACCTGCCCATTTGTGTGCGCGCGTGTGTGCGCGTGTGCGCGCACACACACACACACACACATCACACACCCATACAGAGCTACTGTTATTCCTTCTCTCTGGCTCACATACCAGCGTCTCTCTCATTCTCTGCTTCTAGTCCCTCTAAAACAAAATAAACGCTGAATATTTGGGATCGTTTCTTTCCTGCCCCATCTCCCCATCTGTTGTAAGCTGAGCTCCGGGCGGCTCCATTACAGGGAGAAGAATGACATTCTTCTTCTGTTTGTCGGTGAATGCTTTGCACTTCTCCAGCGTGATTCATAAGTTCCGTTTGTCGGAAAATCTGGTGGGGCCTGGATGCTGCACTAAGCGAGCATATTATCTTTGGAGCAGACTTCGGAGGTCTGCTGCCCTCCAAATGGGTTGGCATTGACATTCCCAGGCAGGAGGCCATCGTACAGTATTTGTCAACCTTGGCAGCTTGAAGATGTGTGGTCTTCAACTCCCAGAATTCCCAAGCTGGATCAATTCTCTAGATCCGAGTTTCTCAGCCAGTTTAAGGTGGACTTCAATTCCCAGAATTTCTCTAATGCTGGCTAGCGAATTCTGAGAGTTGAAGTCACAGAACACAGAATAACAGGGTTGGGAGGGACCTTGGAAGTCTCCTTGTGCAGCCCTATGCCATTTCAGATAAGGGTTGGTTGGTCAAAGCCTCCAGTGATGGACACTCAAAGTGTCTGAAGGCAAGGCATTCCAACTGGTTAATTGTCCTCACTGTTAGGAAGTTTCTCCTTCTAGGTCACTTCTCTCCTTGATTTGTTTCCATCCATTGTTTCTTGTCCTGCCTTCTGGTGCTGTGGAAAAAAGTTTGACTTTTAGTCGTCCTTTTGGTAGCTCCTGAGATATTGGAACAATGCTATCATGTCTCCCCTAGTCCTTCTTTTCATTAAACTAGACATACCCAGTTCCTGCAACCGTTCTTCCTATGTTTTAGCCTCCAGTCCCCTAATCATCTTTGTTGCTCTTCTCTGCACTCTTTCTAGAGTTTCCGCATCTTTTTTCCTATCATGGCGACCCAAACTGGATGCAGTATTCCAAGCCTTTGCTAATACCAAGAATTTAGTTCCGCAAAGGCTTAGCAAAGGGAAGGAGATAACTTCAAATGCTGAAAGGGTTGCTATGTAGCAGCTGGGGGGGGGGGTGTTGGTTGGTTGGTTTACCCAGTCTATTATGGGCAAGAAATCACAGCAGCTTTCCAGAGAGAGCAAATCTCAAATTTGCAAAGTGTGCCTGGTTTGAGAAAGAGGTTGACCAGAGCTGGCTAAAGATTAGATAATGCCTCCAGTCCATTTTTTAAAAGTTATTTATTTATTTATTTATTTATTTATTTATTTATTTATTTATTATTTATTTATTTATTTATTTATTTATTTATTTATTTATTTATTTATTTATTTAACAAACATATCAATGTGTAAACAGTGTGGCACCTGGATATCATACATTCTAACACAAATATAACTAATTAAATTAATCATAATCATTGCATTCAACAAACTTCTATATTTCTAATAGTCATACATAATTATATTAAGTTGCATTATTCTGTCATTATTCAATTATTCCATGTTTTCTCTTGTTATTGCTCTTATTTTATTATATAAAAATGTATACATTAACATTCCCCCTTTCTCTTATTTCTATCTCTTATTCTAACTTTTAGTTATGTCACCCTTTTATTAAAAGACGTTTTCTTTCTAGCCTACCTAACCTCTAGTCATGTCACCTACCTAAAAATGGAAAGGAGAGAGAGAGAAAAATAAAAGCAAATCAGAACAATAACAATAAAGAGAAATCATCCATCCATCGTCTCTTGCCCGCTTCAATACTTCAATTGTTATGCTTTTTTTGACTTGCCTCCCATATTTCTCTCTTGGATCTTTGTCTCTATCTGTATCTATGTTTTGGCTGTTCAATCTAGGTATTTCTCCCATCTCTACCCTCTTCCACTGTCTAGTTTCCAAAATTTCTGCCCAGGCCCCTATCTTTCTTTCAAAGGTATCTTCCTGTATCTCTAATTTATTTTCAACACACTCAATATATTTCCCCCCCCTGATTTGATTCATTGTCTCCAGTCTATTTAAGGAGGAATTGAAAAATATTTTAAAAGAACTGTAGTTTAAACTACCTTGAGAAGAATCCCCCTCCCCAAAAGGGAGAAAAAAAAACCTTCTAGGAAATGGGGGAAGGAAAAACTAACCAAACCTCAACACTCACCCACCTAAATGTAGGTATACTTTAGGCCCAGAAATAGCTAAGGGTCCCTTAAGATTTCTTTTTTTTAACCATGACATAAATAGTCTCAGGACCACAGGCATAGACATAATAAATAAACTAAAAATCCATCTTGCTTCTACTGCGGGAAACTCTGTGGGAGGACCAATTGGGGGTTTTTTTTGGTCTGCCCACCCATTCTGACTTGCATTCCTGGAGAAGTTGTTGGCTTCAGACAACTCGCAACTGGAACCCAGAGAGGAGATTTGAGTCCCACCTGGAGAAGGTCCATGTTGGAATAAGGGGCTGCAATGGAAGCCATAGCCAACGAAGGAGATGCAGCGCATGGAGAAAAGTTGAAAAACAGTGGAGAAAATGCTTGGCTGAAGAACAGGCTTTCTCTTTTAACTAAGAGGCTCTCAAAAAGGGAGACTTATATTTATGGCAGAGGAATAAATGTTTTTAGATGGCCAACATTGGCTTTTAGGGTTGTAGAGGAGCCGGCTGAAGAAGCAAATGAAATATTAGATGGAGACGGTGGGTTCTGATCCCGCCTAAGCCACGGAAGCCAGTGGGGTGACTTGGTGCCAATCATAGGGAGATTGTGAGTTCTAGTCCTGCCTTAGGACCGAAGGCCAGCTGGAGCCAGTCACTTTTTCTCAGCCCAATCACCTCACAGGATGGTTGCCACGGGGGAAAAGAGAGGGAAGAAGGAAGCTTCTGCTCTTGATAAACCAGTCCCTGTCTTGGAATGAGTTATGTGAACAAGGCATGTTTAGTCTAACAAAGAGGATTAGGGGTGACATCTGTCTGTTTGATTGTCTGTCTATCTATCTGTCCATTTGTCTATCTTGTTTGTCCATTTGTCTTTCTGTCTATCTATCTGTCTGTCTGTCTATCTTGTCTATCTATCTTTCTGTGTCTGTCTGTCTGTCTGTCTGTCTAGCTATATGTATGTATGTATGTATGTATGTATGTATGTATGTATGTCTGTCTATCTGTCCATCTGTCTGTCTCTCTATCTTATCTGTCTGTCTGTCTGTCTAGCTACCTATCTTTATCTGTCTGTCTGTCTGTCTGTCTAGCTGTATGTATGTATGTATGTATGTATGTATGTATGTATGTATGTCTATCTGTCCATCTGTCTATCTCTCTATCTTATCTGTCTGTCTGTCTGTTTAGCTACCTATCTTTATCTGTCTGTCTGTCTGTCTGTCTTGTCTATCTGTCTGTTTATCTAGCTGTCTAGCTACCTATCTTTATCTATCTGTCTGTCTGTCTATCTTGTCTGTCTAGCTGTCTGTCTAGCTGTCTAGCTACCTATCTTTATCTGTCTGTCTGTCTAGCTGTCTAGCTACCTATCTTTATCTGTCTGTCTATCTTATCTGTCTTATCTGGCTGTCTATCTCCCTATCTAATCTAGTTATCTAGCTACCTATCAAATGCATTGGCCACCCATTTTATCACAAGGTAACTCCGGGAGGCTTACAGTCATATAGCATGAGAGACACGAGAGCAGTCTTCCACTATTTGTCACAGATAAGGGGGGGCTCGACCTATTCTCCAAAGCACCTGATGACAGGACAAGATGGAACAGGTAGAAGATAATTAAAGAGAGATCCAACCTAGAACCGAGGAGAAATTTCCTGACAGCGAGAACAATCAGTGGAACGACTTGCCTCCCAAAGTTGTGGGTTTGAGCCCCGTTTGCTTCCTTCTGACAAGCAAAGTCAACAGGGAGTCAGACTGGCTTAACCACCATGTTACTAACTTAACCGCTGCAGGGATTCACTTAACAACCGTGGCAAGGAAAGTCATGAAATGGGGCAAAACTCGCTTGACAATTATCTTGCTTAGCAATGGTGAGCTCAATGGTGGCCGTACATTGAGGGTGGTTCTTGCCTTTAACCAATCCAGAGTTGTTTAACTGTGGGATGGTTTATTAGCGTACAAGCCAAGGGGATCTGTGTGGCCCATCACCCCTTTTCATAACACAGCGTTGTTTTTGTTATAAGGAAAATAGACCAAAGTGTTATGTATGCAGCTTAGAATTGTTCAATTCAAGTAAGGGAGAGATATAAATTAAATAAACAAGCAAACTGATCATCAGCGGAGAGGCTGCCACAAAGCTTTGGCAGATCATTCTTGTCATAAATATTAGAAGGTTTGTCGTAAAAACTGCTTGTGAAACTTCTTCCTTCTCAATCCAGACACTTTAGAACAGGGGTGTCCAAACTTGGGAACTTTAAGACTTGTGAAGTCCACAAGTCTTAAAGTTCCCAAGTTTGGACACCCCTGCTTTAGAAGATCAATTCCAATGAAGATAATGTTTGAGTTCCATGAGTGCTAACTGTCTCTGGGCATCCAGGTTTGTTTCTAACAAGGATTGTGGTTGATTAGGTGCCATCAAGTGGTTGTCCACTCTTGAAGATCACACTGATAGGCTTCTTCATGGTGATTTGTCCCTCACCTGAACTTTCATATCTTCCAATGGTTCATCCATCATCACTGTAATGATTCTGGTCACCCTCTCCTCTCCTCTCCTCTCCTTCCATTAGAACCGTTTCCAACGGCTGGATCTTCACATAATGTGTTCAAATTAGGGCAATCTGAGCCTTATGTACGGACTTTGGGCTGATTTATTCAATAATCCTTTGGTTAATTTTCTTTGCTTCTCAGGAATCTTCTCCAAGGGCAAACTTCATCCTTCTTATTCTACTTCTTCAAAGTCCAATCGTCAACTTTCACAGAATGTCGCATTTTCTAACATGCCTCTCTGTAACTTTGCCTTCAAACTGGCAAAGCCGGAAGTTGAGCAGTTGTGCTTTGAAAGTTTGTTCTGAAGGCTTCTCCTTCCCACTATCCTACATGGCTTCATCCCATCTGCTTATGCACAAGACTGTCTTTTGCTGAACTAAGATTTATGGACCAGCTATCACTGGCTGAGTTTGTACATCCCACTGAGACTTAAACCAGAAGAGCTGTACTTGTATGTTAAGCTTAATTCAAACCAGCCAAGGTCTGGGGCTGCTTGTTTGTCTTGACCTATTAGCAGGTTGGGACTCCCAGCAGCATTAAGTAAACTTCAGCTCTGGCATGTTGGTGAGGACGATTTTGTCCTTGACATGGGACATGCCACATTTTATGGCAAGTGCCACCAGATGGCACCATCATCTTCCAGTTTCTTTGGTACACCAGCAAAGTTGCAAGCTTTTGTTGAGTTTGAGTTAGGCCCTCCTCTGATGAAATCGTTATATGCTATAGGAAATCATTGGTTGATATTGGTTAGAACTGAGCAGAAACTTCCAGACAGTTAGAACAATTAATCAGTGGAACAGAAGTTGCCTCCAGAAGTTGTGAATGCCCCAACACTGGAAGTCTTTAAGAAGATGTTGGATAGCCATTTGCCTGAAACGGTATAGGGTTTCCTGCCTAGGCAGGGGGTTGGACTAGAAGGCCTCCAAGGTCCCTTCCAACACTGCTATTGTATTGATATTTGTCCTATTCAGATAGACCAGTGATGGCAAACCTTTTTTCCCTCGGATGCCAAAAGCATGCCCATGTGTGCCGACACACATAATCCAATTCCCCCCGCAGCCCCCCACGCATGCATGTGTGACCTCCGCACTCCCACGCCCCCCATGCATATGCGCACACCCCCTAGTTTTGGTGCTAACAGGCCTCCCTGAAGCCTCTTGGGACCAAAAACAAGGGGTGGAGGGCCCCGCAGCATCTCCCCTCCCCTGTGCATGCATGTGCGACCCCCACCCCGTGCATGTGCACGCTTCTCCCAGCAGAGATCCAAAAATCAGCTGGCTGGCAGGAGGTGCGCACGCATGCGCTGTGGAACTGACCTAGGCGATGGCCCTTGTGCCATAGGTTCACCATCAGGGAGATAGACCAACTGTCCCCTTGGACAGAAGTCCTGAAATCCTTTGAATGGCCACACATGGACTTAGAAAGGAGAATATTTGTAGCTCAGGTTGCAATGAAGACTCCTTGGTACTTTCTGAGCTTGGTTGTTTTTTCTTGACCGGCACTGATGATGTTGCCTAGTTTGGGTAATTAAACATCTGTAAGGAAAGAACCAAACTCAGAGAGCACCAAGGATCCCTCATGGACCTCCGGTGCTCATACAATGCACCCCTCAATTTAGCACCTCTACCTCCAAGGTGATAGAAGCCACAAATATTGTGAGTTTTGCTCTGAGATGAGTATACAACATGGGGTGTGATTTTCAGTGCTGGTGCAAAGTGCGTCTGCAAGGAGGTGTTAAAAAAACCCGGTGGCTGAAGTCATGCAGTTGAAGCCCATCACACTTTACAACACAGTGTTGCCATTTATTTTTGTGTCCAGGAGCAAAAAAAAAAACAGGAGCAAAATAACCAAAGAACATGCCTTCAATGCACAATCTTTCAAAGTTATTTCTTTGAATGGGCATGCTTTGTCTGATTTGTAATTTCCCCTCTGTTCTTCCTAAAGAGATAGTGAAATTCACCTTAATCTGACACAACTATTAAAAAAAAACAATTGGGGGGTTCTGGCACACTTGTTTGTGGCTGTAGTCTGCAACAGCAAAGGGAAAAAAAAGTACTTACGTATTTTATGCATCGAAAAACTCATCTTTTGTTTTCCAGCTGTGTTCTTAGCAGAAACAAGGCAATTTCTCTCCCTCTGTGATAAGCCCATAATATGTTTTGCCAGATTTTATCTTAGCATATGATAGGACTTCCACTATTACGATACGCAAATCATAGTTTGTGGATTACCATGTGTTATAGACTCAGCCAGTTATCCAGCAAACCATCAATAAGCAAATTATAGCTTAGCATGAGGTGTGAACCCAGCCTCTCTCTGGGAACCATCATAGATCATGAAACAGATAGAAGAAGCTCTGATTGAAGAAGGCCCACGATGCTTTAGAATATTATAAATCTTTGGCAAGGAGGATTTTGTTACAGAGTAGAAACTCCATTACAAATAATAGCAGGATTGGCCAGTGATAAAAGACAGACCTCTACACAGTTGTGATGGTGTCGGAGAAAGACCTTGAGAAATGGGGTGAAAGGATGCTGCCTAGAGAACAGACAGATAAGAGGGAGCTGAGCCCACAGCTGTATAGTGGGTGGAGCAGGATTGACAGGTGGGATCTTCCTGAAGTTATCAGACTTTTTTAAAAAATTGCCTCTTCAAAATCTTGGTGCGTCTTATACTCCGGTGCATCTTATACTCTGAAAAATATGGTATTCTATAAAATCCTACAAAATGCAAACTCCAACTCCATCAGGTATCTAAAAGCCAGTTGCTCTTTCCTTTAACAGTTTGGATCACACATACTGATGCTTGTGTTGCTTCATGTGTTGCCGCGGTCCTTCTGCAGACATCCCATGTAAACATGTTGTTTTTCTGTCCAAGGTGATTGCTTCAGACTTTCCGTTGCAACTGAAATGAACTGAATCACAGCATGCTTCAGCCTGTGTTTTTAATTTGGACTAGGCGTTTGGGTCTTTTTTCCTTCTTCTACGACTAAATGAAAAGGAGGGAGCTGTATTTTCTGCCTGCCACTTTCTTTTATGCCTATTTTCTTTTTTTTTTGAACTGAGAAATTTAGAAGAGAGGTGTTGAGAGCTCTCAAAACACCCACGTAGACCCAAATATTCAAATAATTCAAATAATTTAACAACCGGTTCTCTGCTCTAATGACCAGCTGGGTAGACGTGGCTCGGTGGTCATGTGACTGGGTGGGCGTGGCCAACTCATTGTCACTCATGACGATGGGCGCTTCGCCTTAGCTGTTACAAGGTAATAAGGATTAACTGGAGAGGCAGTTTCGGTAAGCAGGACAATAAAGATCAGGCTAGAAACAACCCCAGAATGTTTCCTTCCTGCCTTCCTTACAGGATTAGCCCTGTAAAGTGGGGAAAAATGGCTAAACTTTTTGTTGAGGCGTGCCAAAAGCGGGGGGAGTGTCAGGATGTCGCAAACGCACGTGCCCACACCCATAATGCAATGCCATCCACCCCATTGCATGTGTGCACAACACACCTCCCCCCGTGCATCCACACAGGCCTCACTGAAGCCCCCGGATTTCTGGGAGGCACATTGGACCGTTTTTTGCCCTGTGCAGGCTTCAGGAAAGCCTCCTGAAGCCTCAGAAGGGGGGAAAAATGGCCCAACGGACAACCTAGAACAGGGGTGTCCAAACCTGGGAACTTTAAGACTTGTGGACTTCAACTCCCAGAATTCCCCAGCCAGCCGTGCTGGCTGGGGAATTCTGGGAGTTGAAGTCTACAAGTCTTAAAGTTCCCAGGTTTGGACACCCCTGACCTAGAAGTTCATTCCCGAACTTCCGGCGGGCCCCATTGGGTCATTTTTCACTCTACCCAGGCTTCAGAGAAGCCTCCTGAAGCCTGGGGAGAGCGAAAAACTACCCAATGTGCAAACTGGAAGTCCATTCCTGAACGTCCAGTTTGCATGTTGCCCATTTTTTCTCTCCCCCCAAGGCTTCAAGGAACCCAACGGAGGGTGAAAAACTGCCAAAAATCAAGGCCGAAAATCAGCTGGAGCTGACAGGGCAACGCCTCTCATGCCCTCAGAAATGGCTGCCATAGGTTCCCCATCACAGGATGATAGAAAGTTAACAACTGGTTCTCCCGAATAGGTGCGAACCTGCTGAATCCCACCACTGCGTAGACCCTTAAACAAGAGCCAGTTGTGTCTGGTCACCAAGACTAGGAGCCGATAAACCAAGTTCTTCTTTTTTTCGTTCCTGGTTCAGGACAAACTCCTTCTGAAAAACGCTGCGTAGAAGACTACAGGGCTCTCTATCTATGCCGTTGCCAAGAGTCAGGCCTGTCAAAACAAAAACAAAAAATCATAATTCTCCTCCTTTCTCCCAAAACTTTTACCCTTCTGTAGTGCAGCTTGCTTCCACCTATGCTGAAGCATCCATCGCAAGCCACATCACACAAACGATGACGCTGAACAGATTTATATCCTCCCCTTTACTTTGTACAGCGTGAGTAATGTTGTCACCTCCTATTTTTCTCAAAGTCACCCGACTTTTTAAAGTTATCTTGATTTCTCACTGCTGACAAAGCCGGTTTAGTTTGTCGTTAGAATTAAGCACTTACACGCTGAGGCATTTAGAAAATATGCTCCAACTCCATATTCTGTAAAAGGGATTGCTACGCATTTTTGTCAAACATCATAAAAACGACAAGCACGACTGCAACAATATTCTGTTGCTTCTTTCTGCTGTAGATCTTAGCCGTGGTGGCGCATTGGTTAGAATGCAGGCTAACTCTGCCCGCTGCCAGGAGTTCGATCCTCATCAGCTCATTCTTCCATCCTTCCAAGCAGAGATGGTATTCAGCCAGTTCTGACCAGTTTTGATGAACTGGTAGCGGTAGTTTGGGGAACCGGCAAATACCATCCCTGGCTGGCCCCACCCCATCTATTCTCTGCCTCCCGAGTCCCAGCTGATCGGCTGGGACTTCTTTTGTTGCCCTGCACAGGAGAATGGAGCTGGAAAGCAGGTTAGTGGGGTGGGGAGGGAATGCAGATTTTACAGCATCCTTGCTCTGGAGTGGGGTGGAAATGGAGATTTTACAGTATTCTTGTTCTGGGGCAGGATGGGAAGATAATGGGGATTTTGCAGTATCCTTCCCCTGCCACGCCCACCAAGCCATGCCTACAAAACAATGCCATGCCCATAGAATGAGTAGTAAAAAATTTTTTGAATCCCACCACTGCTTCCAAGGCTAGTAAAATGAGGACCCAGATTGTTTTTTTTAATTAAAGTTTTTTTATTGTTGTAATTAAACACACACACACACACACAAAAAAAACATTCTTCATTACATCTTCCAGAAAGCATGTCGATTGGTTACAAATAAATTTCGTGTGTTACTACCACAATCATTCTTTATACTTCATTCATATTGGATTATATATTTTAAATGAAAAATCTTTATATACCATCAATGTACCATCACTCTCATTTAACTATATTTGTTTAAACGTGCTTTTATCTAGAATCATTTGTATTTAAGGACACAACCACATACTGGCATTCGTTAGCTATTTCTATAAATTTCAGGCTTATATCCAATTGCTTTCACCAATGCCAACCCATATAAAATCATTAAACATTATCCATTAACATTTCATTATTATTATTGTAGTTATCTAACATCTTTATAATAAATCTAGACAAAAATTTATTACTAGAATTTATAAGTACCCAGGAAAGATTACATCTTTATAACAAAATCTAAACAAATATAATTAATGAATTTTTCCCCCAGGTCCCATATTATAGTTTATATCTAAATTGTAGTAAAATTTATAGGTACCCAGAAAGAATTACATCTTCATAACAAAATCCAAACTAAAAAGTATTAATAAAATTGATAAGTCTTTTTCCCAGGGAGGACCCAGATTGTTGAGGGCAATATGCTGACTCTGTAAGCCGCTTAGAGAGGGCTGCAAAGCATGGTGGAGCGGTATATAAGTCTAAGAGCTATGGCTATTTCTGTTCAGATAAGCCAGGTGTCAGGGGAAACTGCTAAGTTTGGCCTTCCCAATCTTTCTGCTTCAGCATTGCTGCTTCAGACTCGTTCCTCCAAAACAGTTGGAAGCGATTTTTCTGGCAGATCTCTTGTTGAAATGAAAACTTGGGGCTCCTAAGGACTAATTTCCTTTAAATCGCTCTTCTCAAAGTTTCGTACCGTAGCCAACCCACAGCGGGGAAAGGAAAAACTCACCAAGCCCATGCTCAGGCCAGGAGCACATTAAGTGTGCTATGTGGAGCCCTGAAGATAAAAATGTGGATGCCTGGGAAGGGCGCTGTCCACCTGGCAGCCGAGTGGCATTTGCTAGTTCATTGTGCAGGGTCAATGGAGAAGGCCATTGTTCTTGCGAGGAGCTAGTGATGAATTTTGATTTCTCCTTCATATAAAAAATAAGTCTATTTTTTGGACTTTTACAAGTTTGATATATGTATTGAAATAAAGCTTTAAGTTAGTTTTGTATATATAAAATGAGTTTGTAAATGTATGTCTTCTATCTTTCTACGTAATGCTGAATAATTCCCAAAGTTTGTAAAATACTGTTGATTGGACTTATATTGGTGTGATTCTATCATCTATCTATCATCTATCTATCTATCTATCTATCTATCTATCTATCTATCTATCTATCTATCTATCTATCTATCTAATCTATCTATCTATCTATCTATCTATCTATCTATCTATCTACCTATCATCTATCTATCTATCTATCTATCTATCTATCTATCTATCTATCTATCTATCTATCTATCTATCTATTTGTTCGTCCATCATATTCGAATAGGACCTTGACATCTGGGATGTCAAGACTTGCATGTGAATTGGATTAAAGTGAGGGAGAGGTGTGCAGAGTCAGCCTCACACTCTCTTCCCAGAATCTAAAAGAATATATAAAAGTGAAATACCACTCACGTATCATCACGAAATCTCCATAAAGCCTACAAACTTGAAATTCGGCACATATGTTCCTCTTGGCTTCTAGGTGCTTGCTAAGAAAGGATTTTAAGAAAGATTTTACATTAAGAAATGACCATCAGATCATCAGTATTCCTTATACTGTATTATATTAATACGTGCCAATATTAAGGAGTTAGACATTCTACTCCCCCTCCCCACCTGAAAGGAACTCTATTCCAACTGCCAGTCACCTTATATGGGCGTGGCTAGCATGTGACTCATGTGGCCTGCGGACTGGCCCAATCACATGGTTTCATAGTGAAGCACGGATATCCAGCTAGTATATATGTATAATTTAAATGAAATGTAGTAATGAGTTTTGGGTTCTGGGATTAAAATGAAGGATTTTCTTTTTTCTCCATTATATATAACACTTGAGTACTTTTTAAAGTTAGTAAAATATCAACACTGAAAAAAGGGTTTTCTCCCTTTAGGGTTAAACAAATTGAAATAATATACAGGACTTTCTTAATATAAATTATGATAACAATTAACAGAAGTATATATTTCTCCCCATAGCAAAGAGAAGCAGAGATGGTCAAATTGATTCTTTTATCCAAAGGAAAAAAAAATCTAACCTTGTTTCTATTCTGAAATTGTTTCTGGATTTTGTGCTTGCAATGGGAAAAAAATTGAAACTTTGATTTTGTTTTTGTTCTCTAAATAGGCTTATTGTTGTAGAAATGGCTTGAACATACTGTTGTGTAAAAGCAAAAAATTGTGGTTGTTCTGTTATTTTTTTTACTGTGCTAAAAAGAGTCAGATGCTACTGCCTTTTTCTTTCCTTTTCTCCCTTTACACTAAGTTTCTTTTCTTTTTCCTCCCCTTAGTTTTACACTACTTCTTTATTTTTCTTTGTAGTTTATATTTTGAAAAGCCAATTAAAAATCATATCTGTAGAAAAAGTTGCTTCTCTCCTTGATTAGTTTCCACCCATTGCTTCTTGTCCTGCCCTCGGGTGTTTTGGAGAATAGCTTGACTCCCTCTTCTTTGTGGCAGCCCCTGAGATATTGGAGTGAATGAAAAAGAGTGAAAAGCAGGTGCCTCCATTTTCCCCGGGCAACCTTTGCCAGTTATTAAATCCCCCTCCCCAAACTTTCCTCATTCCCAACCCAGAGAGATGGCTTGTGTAGTGCATCATTGCTTTTTCAATAGGGTACATGTCAACCTTTTGGGATGGGGCAGGTTAAGAAATGAGCACGGCAAGGATTCCAGGAATGCTCTTTATCGTTGTAAGGTGTCTTAACAAAATTGTCGAAGCTTATCCAAGCTTCTCACTGTTCCATCTTAAACTAAACAAACACGAAGTAAAGTTATTCTGAGTTTCTTATTCACACTTCACTCTATTTTAGGATTGCACAATCTTCTTCCTTTCCTTCTTAACTAATTTATCTTACTTTCTCCAAGGTCAACACTACATTCCTTAACACCGATATTTCTCAACCTCAAGAACTTTAAGATGTGCATACTTCAACTCCCAGAATCCCCCAGCCAGCGTGCTACACATCTTAAAAGTTGCTAAGGTTGAGAAACACTGCTTTTACACTACCCCAATTTGAAAACTCTTTGTTGAAATCCTTGCTTGGGTTCAAGTCTTGTATATTTAGCATTAAATACTCTGAATTTATCCGAACTTTTTACACTGTGTGTTGGATTTCTGATTTTGTAAGCTGCCCAGAGTCATGGTACTAAGATGGAGGGCAATAGAGATGTAACAAATCAATAATTTAATATTCCTGTAGGCAGGGGTGGGTTGCTGCTGGCATTACTGCCTATTTGGTGCGCAGTAATGCACACAGGCATTACTTACTGCCAGTTCAGTGCGCAGTAATGCACACATGCACATTTGCACCTAAAAAGGTCTGCACATGTGCATGCACAAAACTTTTTAAAAGGGGGGAAAATTACATTTCTGCAATGAAATTTGTTCTGCGCATGTGCAGAACCGAAAATCAAGATGGCAGCACCATAGCAGAACTGGCTTGGGGGTGTGACAGCCCTGGGTCGCTGCCGGTTCCAGCGACCCAGGCCGCCAAGTTACTACTGGTTCAGCCGAACCGGTCTGAACCATTAGGAACCCACCTCTGCCTCAAAGGTAACTCAAAGGTTACTCAAAGGTAACTGGGTAACAAACCTAATCTGAAAATCAGAGTTAAGCCCAGTTAGTATTTGAATAGGTCACTAGAAAAAGCAGTGGTGAAACATTTCCATAATTGTTGTTAACAACATGGATATGTCCATGAAGGTACCAGGAATTTAATTCAAGCTGCCAGAGACTGTATCTTCACATGTAGCAGAGATGGGGGCAGAGTCAAGTGAGGATCTAGCCTAGAATTGTTAAATGCCTACAAATGCTCCAAGTCCATTATCTAACACCAATTTAATTAGTTGGTTAGATTCTTGTGTACAGACATGAGCAGTCAAACCTCTGAACTGGATTTTATTGTCTGATCCCGGTTCTTCACTCCTGACACTTCATGTCTTATTAGACTTATTTTTTTGCTTGAGTTGTTTTTATCAGATCCTCTTCTATTTTATTTGGGAGAACTTGTTCTCACGGTCAGTGAAAAACAAGATGATTACCACTCTTGGCTATTGCGATAACAAAGGGACAGATGGAAAGAGACTGGCTAATTCAAAGGTAGGGAGGGACCTGGTATCTCTTAACATAAAATGGGAAGGAGACAAACACATAGGTAGGTTTGAATATTGTTTCTTGTTTTTGTTTTTCCACTGGGCTTATAAGCAAGCTAATGACATGCTCAAAATGTCTGTTGCTCTGGAGTCCTGAAGTCTTCACTTCTAGAGGCCCCTCTTGAAACTCTAGCTTAAACCCAGAGCAAAATTTAGTTTGGTGGTCTCACCCTTTAGTGCTTCCAAATTCTTGTGGTTTCCTTGCAAGTCCTGAAAATGACTGGTCCCGTCCCCCCCCCCAATCGTTCTCTCTGAACTCCCAGCTGCTAAAAGTCAAGCATTACTTTGAAATAAAGTCTTTTTGTTCTTGCCAGCTGTTGACCCTTTCAAAGTCTTATCCTTTAGGAACCACACCTCTCTTCAAAATCTGGACCTGTTTTGGAATTAAGGCTCCTTAGGAGGATTAAATCTCTTTGGGGGGAAAATAAAACCAGCAGCAGACTTTCTGTCAGTAAGGAAATGATGAGAATTTGGGGGTGGAGGGAGTTAGCTGTTGCATGACTGTTGAGAGTCTTTACGTGGGACCAAGTAGGTCATCTGGCGACTGCAAACCATGTTTATTTATTGCTTATTATATTTCTAATTCTTCTAATAACGGGAGTTCTCTGAGTAATTATAAAGCAATGTGTTTCTAAAACCAAAAATAGAAAGGCAATAGAGCTAGTACAGGAAGGATATATAAACATACACGATTTCCGGTTTTTCAGAATGAAATATTATTTTAGTGTTAGCAAAATCATTCCACTGCAAGGTGGAAACTCCTTCATTGAATAATAGAATTGGAAGAAAGATCCTGGAGGTCTTCTAGTCCAACCCTCTGCTCAATCAAGAAACCCTGAACCATTCTAGACAAGTGGCTGTCCAGTCAACTTTTTACAACCTCCAATGGAGCAACCAAGACTTCTGGAGGCAAGCTGTTCCACTGGTTGATTGTTCTCGCTGGCAGGAAATTTCTCCTTCGTTCTAGGTTGCTTCTTTATAGCGGTGGAATGGTGCTCACTGCTTGGCCAGATCACTTTTCACAGACTTTGAGTGGTTCCAGCTGTTTCGCACAAACTAAATAACTGGAAAGAATTAGGTTTTCAGTTGTTGTTTGCCGCATTCCTGTTTCAAAGAGTTTGCAACATAGGAACAACTACTGCATTAAAAAAGCTATCACAGCCTGTGAAAGTCAGAGCGAAGACTTTATAATTTTGTCAATTAGAAATCTCTTCTTCTCTTCTTTGAATGCTGAAATGTTATGTCATGTCCCCGAATATAATGGATCGTGCTCAGTGGTGGGATTCAATGTTTTTTTTTTTACTACCGGTTCTACGGGTGTGGCCTGGTGGGCATAATGTGGCTTTGTGGGCGTGGCAGGGGAAGGATACTGTAAAATCTCCATTCCCTCCTGATCAGCTGGGAGTCAGGAGGCAGAGAATAGATGGGGGCGGGGCCAGTCAGAGGGAGAGGGAGAGAGAGAGAGAGAGGGAGGGAGGGAGGGAGGGAGAGAGAGAGAGAGAGAGAGAGAGGTTGGGCCTTTCTTTGGGTGGGAGTAGACTAGTACCTTATTTTCTCTCTGCTCTTAGCCCAGCGTCTTACCACCACGGATACTCCATGGCTTATGACCACAATCGGGACCAGAATTTCCATTGCTAAGCAAGGCGGTTAAGTGTGTCACAATCCGATTTTACAAGCCCTTTTGCCAAGGCCGTTAAGAGAATCACTGCAGCTGTCAAAGTGAGCCACACAGTTGTTCAATGAATCCAGCTTCCCCCCCCCCCAATTGACTTTGCTTGTCAGAAGCCAGCTGGGAAGGTCTCACATGGCGATCCCATGACCCTGGGATGCTGCAACCATTGCAAATATGTGCCGGATGTCAAGCACTGCGATTTTGATTCCATCAGCATGGGGATGCTGCAACCTTCTTAAGCATGAGGACCAGTTGTAAGTCCCATTTTTTTCAGTGCCACTGTAACTTTGAATGGTTGCTGAATGAATCATTGTAAGTAGAGGACTACCTTTAGCCCACCCTGGGTCCAGGGGATTTCCTGCTTTCTAGCGAATACAAATTGTGCGGCTGATTTTTGCACAGCTGATTGTTGGGACCATTTTTTAAAAACCTTTTTAGCGGTTTTTTTACTACATATTTTCCCAAACCAGGAATAAAAAAAAATGCTTTAAAAAAGTTTTTAAAAAGTTCCGATGATCAGCTGTGACAATCAGCTGTGCCACGCAATCCTCAGAACATTTTAAAAAACTTTTTTAAAGCATTTTCTTTTGCTACCAATTCAGGCGAACCTGCCCGAACTGGTAACATTTCACCCCTGCCTGCTTCTTAGGGAGAGAGGGAGGAAGGGCGAGGGAGGGCAAGGGAGGGAGGGAGAGGGAGATGTCACCCAGGGAGTTTCCATCACTGAGTGAGGAGTAGAACTTGGCTTTCCCATTCCTGGTCTAGCATCTTCATCAGAATCATCTACTAGCTCTCAGAATTGGTACCATATAGACCTGTGATGGCGAGCCATCTCTCCAGGCAGGTGAGACGTCGCCCGTTGCTCTTCTGCGTTCTGGTGGGCTTGCCAGCTGGACTTTACATGCATGAGAGCACCGGGAACTGGAAGGGCAGTTGCTCGGTGCACATGTGCACACCGAGAAGATGATCTTCCAGTTTCCAGTGCGTGCATGCCAGGTGGTCTTGGCACATGCATGCACACCAGAAACCGGAAGACTAGATGGCCGGTGCGCCTGCACTGAGCAGCCACCCGGAGTGTATGCGTGTGCCGGGAAGATGATCTTCCGGTTTTTGGTGCATGTATACGCACCAGGCGGCTTCTCTTCCGCTTCCATTTCGGCACAGTGCCCAAAAGGTTCGCCAATACTCATATAGACTTACAAAGTAGTGGTTACATTTCTACTCATTTCCTTATAATCTCCAGTTGGGCTTTGGATAAGTCCTTCTCCAAATGTTTTCTGGGATGATATATATATTTTTTCTTCTGCAGCCTTTTCCTTCCTTTAAAGTGGTACCATGCCGTTTGGGTTGGCCGTTGCCAGCTTCCCCCGTGAGCTTCCCGTAGTCTATAATGTTTCCACCCCAAGTCTTGGAAAAGTCTGGGCTTCAGTTTTGCTCCTAGCCCTGGCATCGCAACAGAGGGAATGTCATTTTTCCCCTGCTGCCTTTCCGCAGCCTCGCACTCCGGTGCCTGAATAATTGCTGCTCAGCAATTAAAGAGAGGCGAATTACTTCTGCGTTATTGGCAAGAAAGTTGCCTGTGTGTGTCCATGAAGTCACCGGGGGTTGAGCTTGATTCCAGAATATTTCTACTTTTCCTCTGTAACACCAAGTTGTAATTAGTCGAGCCCTTTATGAATACTGATGGCTCCGTGGCTAAGTGGCTGAGCTTGTCGATCAGAAAAGTTGGCAGTTCAGCGGTTCGAATCCCTAGCACTGCGTAATGGAGTGAGCTCCTGTTACTTGTCCCAGCTTCTGCCAACCTAGCAGTTCGAAAGCACACACACACACAAAATGCAAGTAGAAAAATAGGAACCACCTTTGATGGGATGGTAACAGCATTCCATGCCCCTTTGGGATTTAGTCATACCGGCCACATGTCCAGGGAGACATCTTCGGAGAGCGCTGGCTCTTCGGCTTTGAAATGGAGATGAGCACCGCCCCCTAGACTAGCACATATGTGCGAGGGGAACCTTTACTTTTACCTATAAATAGCAACTGTTTAAATGTGGCACAATGTCAAGCAAAAGCAACCAAAACCCCACGTGAAGCCTTAGAGTTAGTCATCCATGTTAACAAGAATCTCAACAGACTGGCTGCATTCTCTTGGGAAGGCAAGATAAGGCTTCAAGGATCCTGGTGGAAGTCAGAACCCTGTTCTGCTCCTTGTAGTAGAACTCTAAACCTGGATCCAGTGGTGGAATTCAATATTTTTTACTACCGGTTCTGTGGGCGTGGCTTGGTGGACGTGGCAGGGGACGGATACTGCAAAATTCCATTCCCACCCCACTCCTGGGGGAAGGATGTTGCCAAATCATCCATTCCCACCACACTGTGGAGCCAGCCAGAAGTAGTATTTGCTGGTTCTCTGAACTACTCAAATTTCCAGTTCTCCAGAACCTGTCAGAACCTGCTGGATGTCACCCCTGCCTGGGTCCCTCTTGATCCTAGTCTAGTTGGAAATTCCACCACATGTATCAATTTCCATTCTTTCATCTTGCCACATGAATGACTCGACCTTTGGATCCTCTTCTAGGATGTCTTTTTGGGACAAACTTTCTGGTGGTTTAAAAATGCCGTCATTAGTTGGGCTACAACTTTCTTCAGCTAATGCAGATATGAATCTCGAATTTATTTGTGAGTTTTCTCTGAAACACTGCACAGGATATGATTGTGATTCTCAGGTGGTAATGTAATTAAGAAAATACTAGAATGTGCAGAAATGGACAGACTAACGCTTATTATTGAGGATAAAGAAGGAACTGAATATTGTTTGACATAGGATGTATTTTATCAATGGGTAGAAACAGAAGTTAGAAAGGAGGAGACATAAAAAGAGGAAATATTAATGTGGAGAGAGCTTGACGATGAAGATGTTGTGTATTATTGCAATTATATTAATATATAGTTATATTATTAAAATTATTGTGATGAATATAATAACAAATATGTGGATTATGACTGTTCAAATAACTGTACCCAGATCACACACTGTTTGATGGGAATGGAAAGTAATATAAATAAAACAAATAAAACATGGGGCATAAAAAGGATAGCATTGCGATTTGCTTGTGATGATCTCTAGAGCAGTGTTTTTCAACCTTGGCAACTTGAAGATGTCTGGACTTCAACTCCCAGAATTCCCCAGCCAGCGAATGCTGGCTGGGGAATTCTGGGAGTTGAAGTCCAGACATCTTCAAGTTGCCAAGGTTGAAAAACACTGCTCTAGAGGATGGCTTTTGAACTACACAGCTGTTTGTTGACTTGTCATGGTGTTGAAGTAGTCAACAGGTTAGTATCTGGAATGAAGATTAAAGTGCTATCAGAGAACCAAGAAGCTAATCCAGGAATTAGCATGGAACCCAGAATGGTCAGAGTCTGAAAACCAAGCACACCCAGAGTTACTTCTAAGTAGTTTCCTTTATTGTTCCTCGCCCATAGACAGAAATCTTGCCAAACTATTTGCATCATTGATGATTAACTTCTAGAGAAGAACAGCCTGAACCCTTCCTTCCAACCAAACTATCTAAACTTTACTGTCTCTTGGTCCTCTGGAATACAGCTCCTCTGTCAGGCCTGCAGCCATCTTGGCCTGCCACACTTCCTATTATTCTACTATACATTTTCTATTGTGGGAAAATGGGAGGGCGGATTATACAGAGTTGGGCGATGTGTAGCTATAATAACATTCTTTCTAGAAAGCCAAGGTCATCCTTTGTCTCTGCACCTGGCTGGAAGTGGATGGGTGGAAACTGCCAGCATGGCAGTGGAAGATTGGACCATGTAATGGACTTGTGGGTGTGGGGGCAGGATCTTGAACTTTCAACTGGGTGGGGAAAACCAGGAAGCTTTCAGATTTGGGTTTTCCCAGAGGTGCCAACATGGCTCTCTTAATAAATTGGAACTTTGAGCAATGCTTTGCCTTGGACTCTGATTTACTTTTGGATGCTATTTGGAACCCTGACACCCTCCCTCTTTGGAATCCAGACTACATTCCACCACAACTACCTTTCTAGATCCTCCCTCTAGTTTTTTTTAAAATACTGTATTAATTTTTTTTTTTAAAAATGAAACCAGAAGCTGGTTCTATGCAGCTTCAAAATAAAGCATCTTTAGCATTGTGCTGATTTGTAGACATATCTTTAGGCTACTCAGATCCAATTCAGAGGCAGTTGCCTTTTGAGAAATAGGGTTTTGGCTGACCAGACCAGAGGTGGTTTTCAGCAGGTTCTGACCACTTCTGGAGAACCGGTTGCAGAAACTTTGAGTAGTTCGGAGAACAAGTAAATACCACCTCTGACTGGCCCCACCTCCATCTATTCTCTGCCTCCCGAGTCTCAGATGATTGGAAGGAAATGGGGATTTTGCAGTATCCTTCCCCTGGAGTCGGGAGGAAATGGGGATTTTACAATATTCTTCCCCTGCCACGCCCACCAAGCCACGCTTACCAAATCATGCCCACAGAACCGGTAGTAAAATTGTTTGAATCCCACCATTGGGCCAGACCCAAGGGGCTCATCTGTGGAGGGCATTTTGTGAATGTACCTCACCTGTTATCAAATTTCATCCAGGTCTGGAATGATTGAATAGCAAAGTGACCATGGCATAACCCATGGAGGAGTCAGCCCTGAGCAAAAGAGAGAGGTTGCTACTTCCCATTTTGGAAAGAAAGATTCACTTTGAGATACATACGGTCTGAAACTTACTAGACTTTAAGAAGGTGATGAAAAGCTGGCCTTTCCAACAGCCCTTGAGGATGGATGTCTTTAGAAATGTTCTTTCTTGGAATGTGGCATTCTGTTTGAACCAAGCTTGTTTATTGTCCCTGGCACAGAGTTGTGAATTGTTTGTAACTTGTTTAATTTGTATGTATATTTTTAGCCTGATTTTGCAGAATAGCATATGTGAACTGCTCAGAATTGCTTACAACGGGAGCAGCGTAGAAGCCCAGTAAAATAAATAAACAGGGTAATAAATGTTGACAGAACCAATGTTGTTTGCCTATTTGGCCTTAATTCATTAGCTATCGGTAAGCCATGGTTTATGCTGTTTGTGTAAAAAAAGGAAGGCCATTGTGATGTACTCAGCCATGGCTTAGTGTTATTTTTGAACCAGCCTTCCGTTTAGGAGGGCCCCCTTATTCACCATGGCTAAGCCAGCTTTAAATGCGGAATAGTGAGTTTCGCAACTTCAGCTGGGAAGAGGAAATAATGGTTGTTATTATTATGGAGAATTTTTAATTATTAGAACCTCATTAACTGTTTAGGCTATTTAGAAGAGTGGCTAAAGCAGGGTTTGGCAATCTTAAACACTCAAAGAGCCACAAAGGTCCTAACCAGAAGCCCCCCGTTCAATTCTGGACCCAACCGGAAGTCCGGTTCCCCCACCATAGAGTCTCCTCCTAGTGCGGCGTCCTTTTTCCTCTACCTGTCCTAACCGAAAGCCCTATCAATTGTGGTGCTCACTGGAAAACCCACCCCTTGCCATAGAGTCTCCTCCTGGCGCACCCTGCTTCCACCCACCAACTGGAAGCTCCTCTCAAAATTGTGGTGCCAACTGGCGACAAGGAGCTGCAGCAGAGGGATGAAAGAGCCACATGCTGCTCCAGAGCCATGGGTTGCTGGGCTAAAGCTTGAAAAACTTCCCAACATTCCCTTCCCTTCAAAAAGAGGCCTCCTCTCTGTTGCCACGAAGTAGGTTCATTGAATTGCAAGGGTGGTCTTGTATGTGAGCATCAAAGAAGGCTGCTGGAACATGTGTCCTTTCGGGGAGGGGATTATTTCCTGGGGCCACCAGGCTTGAAATTTTGGGCTTGGAAAACCTAGAACTGTCTAGGTTCTAGGTCTGTCTGACCTAGGTTCTAGGTCTGTCTGTCTATGTTCTAGGTCTGTCTGACCTAAACATAGTTCACAAAATTATCCACTACAGCATCCTACCTGTCAATGACTACTTCAGCTTCAACCACAATAATGCACGAGCAAACAATAGCTACAAAGTCAAGGTAAACCGCTCCAACTCGATTGCAGAAAATACGACTTCAGCAACAGAGAGAGGTTAACGCCTGGAATGCACTACCTGACTCTGTTGTTACATCCCCAAACCCCCATAATTTTAACCTAAGACTGCCTACTGTTGACCTCACCCCATTGCTAAAAGGTCAGTAGGGGCCTGCATAAGCGCACCAGTGTGCCTAACGCAGGGGTGTCCAAACTTGGGAACTTTAAGACTTGTGGACTTCAACTCCCAGAATTCCCCAGCCAGGCTGGCTGGGGAATTCTGGGAGTTGAAGTCCACAAGTCTTAAAGTTCCCAAGTTTGGACACCCCTGGCCTAACGTCCCTGTCCTACTGTCCCCACTTATTTGCACCCATTTGCTCTGTTCATACTCACGGTTATACTTATGCATGTTATCTTTTACATGTTTGACAAACTAAATAAAATAAATACAGTAAATTCCAGGTACCCCTCAACTCAAGGTTCAAGCTTCCTTATTCCAAGCACCATTCCAACATGGGGAGCTCCTGACAAAGAGGCCACACAAGAAGATTTGTCCAAAGTGGGTCATGGCCAAATAGAAATGAATTAAATGTAAAGGCAATTACGTTCAGTGAATGTTGTTAACTGGCGCAAGTGTCAGATTGTCTTGAAGCATTTTGCCTTTCCATTGACTCCCTGAAAGCTAACAGGCCAAACTCATTCACAAGATCCAAGAGAACCATAATCACATCATAAAAGTCTCCATTATACAGGTTTTGAACGTCTGTGTTATATACCTTAACAACATGAACCAGTTGTTCTCCATGTGTTGGAGGTTGTAGAAGCTGTATTGTGAATTTTTAAAATTTTTGTCGAGTTGTAACCTTCCCTGCTCTGGCTAAGAACAGAAGAGGGGGAAAAAACACAAGTATGTAGTATTTGGCAGGCCACTGAAATAGGAGAATTCTGACTTTTCCTTAGGAGAATTTTCCACTACTAATATTCACTGGGATGCTTCCATACAGTGCCAGTGTTTTAGCTTGGAATTGCTGCAGTTCCAACCCCCACCCCATGCTTTTGGTGGGCATCCACACAATGCCACATTTGTTCAGTTTTTTCTCAAGATTCAGGTTTCCTTGATATAAAAAACATACAAGGAGTGGAAATTCTGTATGATAACATTGCTGCAATTTTCTTCCTTTCCCTCCCCAAAGATAGCCATTATCCTATCGCACCTTAATATTTTAATGTTCATTTTTGTAGAGTACTGTTGTGCAATGAATGGTTTAAACTGGGCTTGGTTTGGAAGACAAGCAGGGCATGCTCGTTAGGACTTGGAGAGGAGACCACTAAGCAAGTCCCAAGACTTTAAGTTAGACTGGAACACTTAAACTACACTTAGTAGGCTGCCTGCTACTAAGTGCTCTTTTAGGCTCAGTGGCTAAGACGTTGAGCTTGTCAATCAGAAAGGTCGGCAGTTCAGCGGTTCGAATCCTTAGTGTTGCATAACGGAGTGAGCTCCCGTTACTTGTCCCAGCTTCTGCCAATAGCAGTTCAAAAGCATGTGAAAATGCAAGTAGAAAAATAGGGACCACCTTTGGTGGGAAGGTAACAGTGCTCCGTGCGCCTTCAGCTTTTAGTCATGCTGACCACATGACAACAGAGATGTCTTCAGACAGCGCCTTCTATGCCTGGTCAATATATATATATATATATATATATATATATATATATATATATATATATATATATATATATATATATATATATATATATATATATATATATATAATGTGTGTGTGTGTGTTTATGTGTGTGTGTGTGTGTGTGTGTGTATGTATGTTCCAGCATAACTCTGGAATGCCTTGAGCAATTTCAACCAAACTTGGTACAGATGACTTACAGTCTGGAAACAAACACTTGGGGGGGGGTGGGGGGGTAAGAAACCCCTAGAACCCTTCAGGGTGTGTATTCTGTTAAGACACAGCCTGTTGTGCTTTAAAATGGCTTCTACTGTACTGCCGTAAAATGGCTTCTACTATACAGTGCAGTGGAGTTGCCATGGTAACGGCTTCACAGTACTCCATAAGGGGGCTCCCTCTGGTAAGGGGGAAAATGCAACGTTAGAAATTAGAGGGGGACATTTTCCCCCTATAAATAAATACCCCTGGCAATACCAAGTTATCTGCTAGTAAATAATAACAAAGTAGACTTCTGTCTTTTCTTAGGAGAAACCTACCACCACCACCACCAACAACAACAACAGCAACCTTCTTAGCTCTAAATTTAAAACGTTGATCTGATGAGAATTGAGAAACCCCGTTCTTTCGGCAAAATAAAGAGTGGTTTGATTAACTCCAGACTTCCACTGAATTAGTGATTAGACAGCTTTATTTATATGTCAGGAATGTATAAATTCCTCCCTTGCTGTTTGATTCAGAGCCTTTATTCGATCTCCTTAACAGGAGCCTTCCCCAGACTCCAGGACTGGCCCATGTTCCTCCCCAACCTCCTCACTGTCTGAATCTGCTGCCAGCTCCACTGGCCGCTGGTGGGCCACAACAGCTGTGCCATCTTCTAGGAAACTCCATTCCACCCTCCTATGTGCCTGATTTCCTGTTTCTCCCATGCCAACGACCCTCAGTCTTCTACGGCTGTAAGACAGGTGTGGTCCTTGCTGCATCCTTTTAAAATCATTTTGTAGCTCTTGTAGTTTTCCAAATACCTTCATCTTGCATGCATCAGTGTCCCTGTTTGGATTCTATTTTTGTTGGCACTTCATTGCCCAAGGGGGAAGTAAACAGCACTGCTGGGCCTCAATCCAGGTTAGAGTTCTGCTGTAAAATGGGATTGGGACTTAAACAAGAACATATTGAATGCGTTGATTTCTAAGAGGTAAACTAATGCTGGCCTTGGCGGGCATCCAATCAGATCCTTCCTAACTTTCGGGATGGCCCAAGATTCTTGTTTGAGCTGCCAAGGGTGGGAAGCCCAGTGAAGTGTTGATTAGCTGAATGGAAAGCTTCTGAATCAAGACCATCCTTCAGAGTTCTTGGTAGGGAAACGTTGGAAAGCTGAATAGGAATGCTGGTTAAAAATGCCTTGTTCTTTGCTTCCTTGGCGATCGAAAGAGGAAACCAGTGACCAGGGTGTTGTCGCGCTAAGTTCTTTTTATAGATTTTTTTTTTAAAAAAATGGAAAGCGATTATTTTTCCAAACACCGATGCCAAGAAACTAAAATGTCTATTTGTGTTTTGCATGAGACGGGCCTTTGCTTGCAATAATATTATCGAACTTTTTTTTGAAAAGATATCCCTCCGCTTACAACCACTGAAAATTTCTCGTTAGGGGTTGCAGGTGGTGCCAGCGTGAAGCGAGGCATCTTGTGATTCGCATCACCCAATTTTATGACTGAGGTTGTTAAGTGGATCACTACATGTTGGATCTGGGCAGCGAGAGGACAGACTGCGGACACGAAGTGACTTATCAGCTCTTTATTAATAGTAGTAGTGATCCAGCTTGCTCTGTGGTCGGAGGGTTCCCCTTTTATAGGGATCGGGTACGCCCCTCGACCAATCAGAGCGATACCTGTTTCCCGCTGTAGCAGCGGACCAGAGGGGAGACTTGCCACAATATATGCTAATATCTAACACTACAGTTGTTAAGTTAGTAAGTGAACTCTGACTCCCCCATTGACTTTGGTTGTCAGAAGATTGCAAAAGGGGATCACATGATCCCGAGATTCTACGATGGTCATTACATACATGCTAGTTGCCAAGTGTCTGTATTTTGACCGCGTGAGCACCGGTGCAACACTGCATAGGGCGTGTCAAGTTTTTCAACTTTCAATTCCCAAACATTAGGGTTGCTCAAAAGTTGTGATATGCCTTGGGGATTGCAAAAATATTTTGGTTACAAATAGAACAGGAACAGGAACAGAAAGAGGAATGGGAACGGGAATAGGAGTAGGAATAGGAATAGGAATAGGAATAGAAATAATAGAAATAGAAATAGAAATAGAAATGGAAATGGAAATGGAAAGGGAATGGGAAGGGGAATGGCAATGGGAATAGAAATTGGAATGGAATGGAAATGGGAACAGGAATAGAAATGGAATGGGAATAGAAATTGGAAATGGGAATAGGAATAGGAATAGAAATGGAATAGGAATAGAAATGGGAATAGAAATGGCATAGGAATAAAAATAGAAATGGAATGGAAATGGGAATAGAAATTGGAATGGGAATAGGAATGGAATAGGATTAGGATTAGGAATAGAAATAGAAATAGGAATAGAAATGGGAATGGGAACAGGAATAGAAATGGAATGTAAATGGGAATAGAAATTGGAATGGGAATAGGAATGGGAATAGAAATGGCATAGGAATAAAAATGGAATGGGAATAGAAATTGGAATGGAATGGGATGGGAATAGGAATAGGAATGGGAATGGGAATGGGAATGGAATAGGAATAGGAATAGAAATGGGAATAGAAATGGCATAGGAATAAAAATAGAAATGAAATGGAAATGGGAATAGAAATTGGAATGGGAATAGGAATGGAATAGGATTAGGAATAGGAATAGGAATAGGAATAGAAATGGGAATGGGAACAGGAATAGAAATGGAATGGGAATAGAAATTGGAATGGAATGGAAATGGGAACAGGAATAGAAATGGCATAGGTATAGAAATGGAATGGGAATAGGAATTGGAAATGGGAATGGGAATGGGAATAGGAATAGAAATGGAATAGGAATAGAAATGGGAATAGAAATGGCATAGGAATAAAAATAGAAATGCAATGGAAATAGGAATAGAAATTGGAATGGGAATAGGAATGGAATGGAATAGGATTAGGAATAGGAATAGAAATGGGAATGGGAACAGGAATAGAAATGGAATGGGAATGGGAATAGAAATTGGAATGGAAATGGGAACAGGAATAGAAATGGCATAGGAATAGAAATGGCATAGGAATAGAAATGGAATGGCAATAGAAATTGGAATGGAATGGGATGGGAATAGAAATGGAATAGGAATAGAAATGGGAATAGAAATGGCATAGGAATAAAAATAGAAATGGAATGGAAATGGGAATAGAAATTGGATTGGGAATAGGAATAGGAATGGATTAGAATTAGGATTAGGAATAGGAATAGAAATGGGAATGGAATGGGAATGGGAATAGAAATTGGAATGGAATGGGAATAGGAATAGGAAGTTGGAAGGGGCCTTGGAGGTTTTCTAGTCTAACCCCCTGCTTAGGCAGGTAACTTAGATGTGCTTAGTAAATAACTACATAAATATCATACGTTTTTAACATCTTGTTTGCTTCATTGAACAGTCATGTGAAAAACCACCATGTCACTTTTTTCACTGTTGTTGTAACTTCAAACAGTCACTAAAGAAACGTTTGTAAGTCAAGGATTGCCTGTATATCATCATACTTACTAATTCCATCACTTGTAGAACATTTCAGTTTTGACTAGATGTTGATTTTAGTACTGGAACTTGGATGGTCTGAAGGACCAGATTAGAAGCAGATTATCATGGAGAAAATCTAGCTGTGTGGTCACTAAAAGTTGATTCCGACACTTTTTAATCCTTGCTATTGAGAAATAAATATCTGGGCAGTAGAAAGTGTTTTGATTTGCCTCCTGCCGCCTCTGACTTATTGCTTTAAATAATTTTTATTCCAAGTTTTGGAAGTCATAATAAGAATTAATTCGAACTAAAATAGAACAGAGAAAATGAAAAGGGAAGATAGAAAGAAAAGGCTAAAAGCACAATGAGGAAAAAGAAGAAAGGGGAAAAAAGAAAAAAGATATTAAAGAAGGGCTTTTGATATCCTTCCTGACAGCTATAAGTACAATTTTATTTTAACCCCTCTCTAAAGTTGCATGACTCTCCTCTTTCTATCATCTACCCTGTTTAACCCACAAAGCCATCAATTGCACAGACATTTTTTCCTGTTTTATACAAAAAGCCCATGATTTCCATTCACACATAAATGCAGATACCACCCTTCTTTTTTCTCTTTTTTTAATTTTAATTTTATTTTAAAAACATAAACAGAACAAGACATAGATTAAAACAACAAGGAAACAAAAAAAAAGTTCCAGCATTCAGCAGTTCCCTATCAGTGTGCCTTTACAATTGGTGTTTCCCCCTTATATATTCATATCTTATAGTTGTGGTCCCCTTGTTCTTTACTTATTTGTGTATACTATTCCATACTTATTTATGCTTGGCCGTTTGCATCAGAATATCATTTTACATATATTGTACATTATATACTTGCTATTGTTTAGCTACCATGTCTTAATATATCTTAACTATATCTTATCTTATCACTATATCTTAACATTTCTACGACATTGCTATTTTATGCTTCCCTACTTCTTGTTTCTGTCTTCTAACCGTTTATACCATTTATTCCATATTAAATAATATTCTGATTCCTCCTTTCCTTGTATTTTTTTTTCCATCCACTTGTCCATCTCTGCACACTCTTAAATTTTTCTTATCATACGGCCCTTCTTCTAATCAGAGAAGTCCATCTCAGGCAAGATCTGTCAATCCCTTCCATCTTCTTTGCTGCCTCTGATTTATTTTATCAGCTGTGCGATTCCCTTAACAACCCATCTGGTAAAAGGACTTGTAAAATCGGGTGTGAACCACTTAACAGCACTTTGATTTGCAGAAGAAATCCCTGTCCTGATTGTGGTCATAAATTGAGGACTACCTGTACGTAAGAGAGTTTTCTCCAGCAACACCTTTTCATTATTTTAAAATGTTTTCAGTATTTTTATTTGCAATGTTGTTCTTTTTAAATTGCAAGCCTCCCAGAGTCATTGAGATGGGCAGCTATAGAAATTAAACAAGCAATCCAACAAACACTGAAGGTGAAGGTTGGTTCTCCGAGATCGTGGGTTGTGATCCAAACATTTCATTACCTAACTAGGTAACCTCTTCAGTGGAGTTCAGGAGGTGTCAGTGTTCCTCTGTTTATAAGGGCTTCAAGTGTGTGTGTGTGTGTGTGTGTGTGTGTCAAGTGAGGGTCTTGGGACAGGTCAGTTGTCAGAGACTCAGTGTTGACCCACAGCTGACCCATCACAAGATCTGTCACAAGACCTGACAGGTCTTGTGTCACTTGACACTCCCTTGCCTTATAAAAAGCACACTGACACCGACACCCCTAGACTCCGCTGAAGACGTTACCTAACCTGGTAATGAAACGTTTGGAATCCAACCCACAAGCCTGGAGAATGAACCTCCACCCTCATCCTACAACCTGAGCTACTTGCCACTATTGCAAAACAAACATTGGTTTGTGGTTCCACCAACACTTATCCATACCAGAGCTGGAGATGCTGCTGTTGCATAATTTAATCAACCTCTTGTGGCCTGCAGAGCTGGCAGCAGATTCAGACAGTGGGGAAGTTGGGGAGGAACATGGGCCAGTCCTGGAGTCTGGGGAAGGCTCTGTTGAGTGTGTCGGAGGCAGAGATGGGGCCAGAGCTGCCTGGCAGTTAGCAGCTGCCTTCGGATTCAGACATCAGTGGGGCAGACAAAGAGCTGCAGCCCGTTCCCAGTGGGCGCATGCACAGAGTTGCCAGACGAAGGGAACAGCTAAAGAACAGGGGTCGACTTGGGAGGAAGGCCACAGGTGGACAGTGAATAGCCCCTCCCAGAGGAGATAAAAGAGGAGCAAAAAGGGGAGTGGAGTTTGCAGGAGACAATTAGTTCATTCCTGCATTCTTGCCAAGTATTGCGGCATCTGAAAGATATCGGCCTGGCCACTCTCCAAGCCTGATAAAGGGCGGTAATTGTGAACTGTCTTGAAAGACTGTGGGCCAGGACTTTGCTGGAGAGGAATTCACTGTAAATTAAATAAAAGGGGTTTATTGGGACAAGGACTTGGTTTCGTGCTGCTGGGGAAGTCTAGGTCAGAACATAACCAACTGGCTCTTTATGCCTTTGATTGTTGATGCTGCATTTACCATGCAAAGAAAGTGTAAGAGCTGATGTTGGTGAGCATTTATCCTTTATCGGTATATGTGTGTATCCTGCCGTCTAAACTTTTGATCGTTTCTCTGGAAGGGCTTCCCCAGAGTCATTCTAGTGCATGGCGGTTTGGCAAGGCTTCCTCTATTTTTGTCACAGGAATGAGCCTTCATGGGTATCTTGGCTGCACAACTGTTAATCGAAGCATGGTGTGTCTGCTGTGTGGGCCCTTCAAGCATGCCTCTCTCTGTGGGAAAACAATGGCTGGAATGTCACAAGCTCTGCCGATGCATCGAGCCAAAGGGATCTTCAAAAGTGTTGATTTGGCTGGCCTACAAAACAGCGGGAAACTCTTTAATTCTCAACGCCTTTGTCAACTAAGATGACCACTTTTGGGCCAGGCTCCCATTTGAGGCCATTCTGTGTGTGGGCTGGATGAGAGCCACCAGGCTCTGAAGTGGTTCTACTGGATGACTTTCGGTCACGGCGTGTGCACATCGGTTGGATCAACCTGAGTCTACTCTCTAAGGAGGTGGAATTATAGCTTGGTTTCAGTCGTCTTCGCAAGTTCTTCCCCATCTCAACTCTGTCTTGTTTTTATTACAGTGTTTGGGAAGATTAGCTGGAGGACTGTGTAGTAGTCCTGAATTTAGAAAGGCATTGCCAGATATGGCCAAGGTAAAAGAAATGATGTGCCATTCAGCAGCTCTGCAGTTGTCTATGGAGGGTCTCAAATAGCCAGGTCATGGTTGGTCCAATGGTGCTTTTCCAAAAGACAAGTGGACTTTCTTGATTTTTTTTCCTTGAAAGACAAAAGAGGTCCCTCTTTTGAAGACAGCAAAGTTCACACTCTGGACAGAAAGGGCCATTGGTTTGAGAGAGGGATCAAAGAGGCCATTTGTGTTAAAATTCAACACCCTCTCTCAATAGAGGAAGAGGGATATGACACCACCCTTCTCCTGTCTACAACACAGTCCCGTCACCAAGAGGATACAGATAAACTCTAAGAGTGTCTAACTCTCAGAGTGCCAAGGATGAGATGACTGTAAACCAGGGGTGTCCAAACTTGGCAACTTTAAGACTTGTGGACTTCAACTCTCAGAATTCCCCAGCCAGCTCTGCTGGCTGGGGAATTCTGGGAGTTTAAGTCCACAAGTCTTAAAGTTGCCAAGTTTGGACACCCCTGCTGTAAACTAATATACTGTATTTTTCGGACTATAAGACGAACATTCGCTTTAGATGAGGAAAGCAAGAAAAAAAAATCCGCCTCTGCCTCCGCGGCCCGTTTGCTGCCACTGTGGCCCATTCGCCACCGCCCATTCACTGCCGCCCGTTGGCCACCACCATGGCCCATTCGCCGTGGCCCATTTGCCTTCGGCTTTGAAATGGAGATGAGCACCGCCCCCTAGAGCCAGGAACGACTAGCACATATGTGCGCGGGGAACCTTTACCTTCAACATCTCTTATATGCAGTCTTCCCTATTATTTGGCACTAATTCACAATTGAAAAAGAATTGAATCTTGATTGTGGACGATAGTAACGAATTCAGATCATTTTGCACTCAAATGCACACTCAGCTTTTCCCCTGTCTCTACAATGGAATGGCAAGCTTTCTGTTCTACATCTAGCTACATTGTCTGGAAGGTGTCAACAGAGTCCTCGCGAGAGTGGAGAGGGGAAATGTAGCAGCTTTTGAGCTGTGATAGCGCAGTGGATAGAGCCGAGGTGGCGCAGTGGTTAGAATGCAGTATTGCGGTACCGCAGGCTAACTCCTCACTCGGGGAGTTCGATTCTGACAAGCTCAAGATTGGCTCTGCCTTCTCCCCTTCTCGTAAAGTCGGTAAAACGAGGACCCAGACTGTTGAGGGTAATTTGCAGATTCTGTAAAAACCGCTTAGAGAGGTTAAAAACCGCATCCACATTTGCAAACCGGTAGAGAAGGTAAGTGATTACCACCCCTGATGAGATAACATGCCCTGCATTGATGCATTCACACAATTTCACAGCAGAGACGACGGAGAGGCTCTTTAAAAATTATGCTTTCAATTGAGTTGATTTAAATCAAGCCTTTTGACTAGAGATATAAGTCGCGGTTTAAATCGACTTGGTTTAAATCAAAACCCACCTTGTGACTTGTCCCTTGTTAGTGACTGAAGTTAAACAGCACCGAACAAAGTGACTTATGACCAGTTTTCACACTTAACAACCATTGCAGCATCCCCACATGAACAAAATCCAGACACTTGGCATCTGACCCATGTTTGTGGTAGCTGCAGTGTCCCAGGCAGCGGGAGGTGGGATTCAATTTTTTTTACTACCAGTTCTGTTGTTGTGGCTTGGTGGGCGTGGCATGGCTTGGTGGGCGTGGCAGGGGAAGGTTAGTGCAAAATCCCCATTCCCTCCCGATCAGCTGGGACTCGGGAGGCAGAAAATAGATGGGGGCGGGGCCAGCCAGAGGTGAAATTTACCGGTTCTCCGAACTACTCCTAATTTCTGCTACCGGTTCTCCAGAACTGGCCAGAACCTGCTGAATCCCACCTGTGGTCCCAGAGCCATGCGATCCACCCTTTGCAATCTTCTGAGAAGCAAAGTCAATAGGGAAGCCAGATTCCCTTAATAACCCTGTTACTAATTCAACGACTGAAGCGATTCACTTAACAACTGCTTCAAGAAAGGTTTTAAAACAGGGCAAAATCCGGTTACCAAACTGTCTCACTTAGCCGCAGAAATCTTGGGCTCATTTGTGGTGGTAAGTCGAGGTCTACCTGTACTCAGACAGGTTGGCCCAAGTTTGATCTAGGATGCTTCTCTTTGGTGACTGCAGGTTTTTTTAAAATCCACGCCATGCAGCACATACCTCTCCGTCTTCAAATCCTCAGTGGCGCGCATGGAATTGGGATCAGTTTTGCTTATTAAGCCCTCTAAAGTTTTTGGAACATGTGGAATTAATACCTTGCAATTGAAAATCCTCTGGTTTTTTTTTTTCTTTCTCCGAGTCGAGAAAATGCTGCTTAATGGTTTTTTGTTTTTTTGGGGGGTGAGGCTCGAATTTTCCTCGCCTTCTCTCAGTGTGCCTGGTGTCCTTCTTTTGCACAGGCTAAACATTGCGGTGCACTCAAGCTTCGGTGCCCGAGGTTCTCTCCTCCTCCAAAGCTAATGGTCTGTCATTTCTTTTTACTAGAAAATGAAAAGTCCAACGCTTCCTCCTTTGCTAGACCTAAGCATAATTTCTTTCACACATGGATTATTTGGTATTAGGTTGTATTTTCCCTCTCTGTGCATAGAATTACATCCTGTCTGTTTAGGTCTCTTGTCCTCGTAGACTCTCCCCCCCCCGCCCACTGCACAAAAGATTTCACAGTGTAAGGACTTCTTTTTTTCCACAAACCTTTCTACAGTGCCCACTTGTATTAAAGCACTTTGCAATGATGGGGAAGAAGTAAAAAGTAAAGGTTTCCCTGTCCAGTCATGTCCAATTTAAGGAATGATGCTCTTCTCCGTTTCTTGCCCAAGGGAGCCAAGAGGACAATTTCCATAGTCAGGCAAGGAGTTTGGACTGGATGCTAATTGTACATCTGATTCGCTGAACCAGTAGTTGCAAAGACTGGCTTCCCTCCTCCCCTCTCAGGAATTTCCACGCGGCCCATTTTGGATGCCAGGTAAGTGCAGGGCGTGCGCAGAGGCTCTGAGAGGGCAAAAAATGGGCCTCCCGGAAGTTCCAGAAGTCTAGAAACTGGCCTGTTTCTGGCCTCTGGAGGGCCTTCAGATCTTGGGAGAGGCAATTTTTGCCCTCCCAGGGGCTCAAGAAAAATGCCCTCCCTGCCATGGTGCAGGAGGCTGAGTAGGACATGCCCAACATGGCCACGCCCACCCAGCAACTGGGCAGAGAACAGGTTGCTAACATTTTTGAATCCCACCCCTGGCCATGTGGCTAGCATGGCTATACGCCAAAGTGCACCCAATGCTATTACTTCCCCACTGAAGTGGTACCTATTAATCTACTCGCATTTGCATGCTTTCGAACTGCTAGGTGGACAGGAGCTGGGGCAAGGAACAGGAGCTCACCCCATTGCATGGAGGTCAGATCTCACACCTCCGCTGTTAGCTCTCCAGTTGACAAGCTCAGTGTCTTTAACAGCTGGGCCATTGTGCCCCAGCTAAGAAGTGGAATACAGGATTTAAGAAGTGTCAGAGGAACCTCTTTCATTCCAACGAGGATGATACATGGATATTTGACTTTGTCCAAACAGCTGTGTTGTTGACTGAAGAACGTCTACTTGTCCAGGTATCTAGAGAAGGTGGCTTTTTATATGGCAAAAGCACTTGTGTTGGAATCTGGCACCGAGTTATGAGAATGGGAATAAAGAGAAACATCAGCCTTCAAATCACTGCTATGCAGAAAGTGGCCCAGGAGGGATCCTCCCTAATTTCTCCTCAGCACTTATCAGACAATTATGCAGAGCATGCTTTAGTCAGGCAAGATTTTGTCCACGGGCGAACATGCAATAAAGAAACTGCTCTGAGCTTTTACAGGTTTTGTTCTTGGTTACCCATGCCTGATAGCACTGCATACATCGTAGAACCACTTGGTGGGTTGATACCATAGAGAGAAGAGAGTAGCGTTGCTAGACTACAATTTCTCTGCCATTACCCAGAGTGGCTGGGAGCAGCAGGTCAGAATGTCCGAGAGGCTACATAACTTCCTTGACTGCTGTACTGTCATCTCCTACATGTTCTGTGGGTTGAACAGTAGCATAGCAGCCAATACTGTCTCACCTTTTGTCTCTCAGATTGCCCAAGACAGAGTTTTCAAATCATGTAATCCATTCATTAAAAAGGGGAAAATCCAACATCTTAAATCAAGAAGCAAAGCTTCAATGATTAAAAACCTCCCTCCCTCCCTCCCTCCCCCCTCCCTCTGTATTTACCTATGTCAGTGATGGCCAACCATTTTGTCATCGCGTGCTGAAAGCATGTGCCCCACCCATAATGCAATGCGTGCATGACACTTCTCCCCCATGCCCTGTTCCCCTGCACAAGTGCACACAACCACCTTGCATTCTCCCGCCTCCCCCACATGTGCACGCGACCCCCCTCCACACGCTGTTTTGGGCCTAGTAGGCTGCCCTGCAGCCTCCTGGGCCATGGGGGAGGAGTGCGCGGCAGAGACCCGAAAATCAGCTGGCCGGCATGCACTGTGGAGCTGAGCTGGGGAAACGGCTTGCGTGGCCTCAGGGTCTGCATGCCACCTGTGGCACACTTGCCATAAGTTCGCCATCACGGACCTATTGTCTTGCTTACATAATGGACTTTCCACCTTCACCTTCTCAATGCAGTTGTTAGTGGCAGGTGTGCATTTACATTCTCTCCATTTGTCCTCTGAGAATCTCTTGGCACGAGCAAATTCCTAGTGGTATTGTATGGTGGGATATTGTTCCTGGTAGAGTCTCATTTCTTGACTTCATTCACATATCAAATCCAGGCGTGGTTTGCTTGTTTGTTTGTTTAACTTACATGGCTGCCCATCTCAGGCACATGACTGGACAGTTTGCAATGTTAAACACACACACACAAACAGACACACTCACACTTACACCCACACCAGTGCTAAAATAAAGCAAGGAATAAAACACACAGCAGCCAGACATCATTAAAAAAAATCCTTAACATAGCCAAGAAATTTTGCTTGCTGTTTGCCTTGAGGTGTGGTGTGTGTACCAAGCCAAAAACCATAATGATTTGTAAACCATGTTTAATGGCAGCGTGTATTTTGCAAAGCCAGCCGGTTTTTGCTGTTTCAGAAAACAGCAATTAAGCAAGGTGATTCTTTATGATGTACGAACCAGATCCTTATGCGTCTTAGCTGCTATAACCATAATCTTATGACTTATCTGATTACCTGGTTTGTTTGTTCATTTCCCCCCCCCGCTTCAGTTTGTAGTTTGAGAAATGGCATTAAAAAAACAAAACAGAATAAACTCCAAAGTAGAAAAGTTTTTCTAACAAATGCAGAAAATAAGACACTCCATTCAAAGGTGGTAAAAGGTGCTTGATAAAGCCCTATGTGGCAGAGGACCTGGTTGATTGAGGGCCGTCTGTCTCGCATGCAGTGGTGGGATTTAGCCAGTTCGTACCTATTCGGGAGAAACGGTTGTTAACTTTCTAAGCAATTCGGAGAACCAGTTGTTGAAAGAAATCTTCTGCCTATTCCATCTACAGTCCAACTACCCCTTGCCATTTGCCACCTACCACCCACCGCCCCCATCTTGATTGTCATCTAACCAACCTATTATCATCACCCCCCCCCATCTAAGTCTAATGACTGGACTATTCTGTTTTGCTGCAACCATGCTCTTCAAATTTTTACTGGATTATGACATCTTCAGCACAGACCCTAAGCCCCGACGACGAACTCTTTTAACATTTTATGTATTTAAGGTCAGACCTGATCCTACTGCGAGAGTCCCCCCTCTCGCAGGTGTGGCCCTCCACCCTTTCGAGGGCCCACCTTGATGACGGATTTATTAATCCCGAGAGGTGGAGGAAGCGGAGACTCAGGGGGTTTTTAGTCAGTTGTTTTTTAAAAATTTGTAGGGGTGGGGTCTCAGGGGTTGTGGGGCGGGTGGGTCAGATCAGGAGCGATGTGAGAGCCGGGCCCCCAGGTGTGGTCGCGAGCAGAAGGGGCGGAAGGGAGGAGGAAGTGGAGGACACCATTCCTATACAGGGCTCTTTAATTCCAACGGTCGCAGGGAGGGGCAGATACGAGGACAGCTTAAGAACTTACAGTCTATTGGGAGACCGCGGTTGCTGGTTACACCCGGTCGCTTGTACCAACCCCCACGTTCTAGGTGGTCAAGAGTTACAGACCCAAGGCCTGAGGCTGTTGTTATGCAATGCGAGGTCCGTTGTTAACAAGGCCCCCCTCATTCACGATCTAATTTTAGAGGGGGAGCTGGACCTCGCGGGAATAACAGAGACCTGGTTGGGCCACGAGGGAGGCCTTCCCCTCCTGGAAATGTGCCCACCAGGCTACCGAGCATTTCACCAGCCCCGGGCCCAGGGAAGGGGCGGTGGGGTGGCAGCAATTATTCGGGAGGACTTAGAGCCGAGGGAGTCTACTGTGCCACAGACGTCCGGATGTGAATCCCTTGTTGTGAAATGGGGGCCTGGGAGACAGTTGGGCCTGCTGATAGTATACCTGGCTCCTCGCTATACATCAGCGGCCCTGCCCGAACTCCTCGAGCTGATCGCATCGGTGGCGGTTGAGACCCCCAAACTTTTAGTGATGGGGGATTTTAACCTGCCATCGATGGGAGAAGCATCAGAGGGGGTTCGGGAGTTCATGGCTTCCATGACAGCCATGGACCTGACTCAAATGATTCAGGGCCCAACACACGAGGGAGGACACACTCTGGACCTTGTTTTTGTCTCTGGCCAGTGGCTGAGTGATCTGGGAGGAGGGGACTTAACCATCACTCCCCTGTCATGGTCAGATCACTCACTCCTTCGTCTTGACTTCCCTGGTGCTATCTCCCGCTGCGGGGAGGCGGAACTGGAAAGTTCCAGATGGTTCCGCCCCAGGCGCCTGATGGAACCTGATAGGTTCCAGACGGAGCTTGGACCACCTCCTGTAACCTTGACCCGCCCCCGGGTAGAGGACCTGGTAGTTGCGTGGAATAATGCAACTACCGGGGCCTTGAACCGGGTGGCGCCTTTGCGGCCTCTCCGGCGGCAACGATCCACCCTAGCCCCTTGGTTTACCGAGGAGCTGAGGGTGATGAAATGCCGCAAGAGACGTCTAGAGAGTCGTTGGAGATCCTCTCGCTCCGAATTTGATCGAACACAGGCATGAGCCCATTTAAGGACGTACCTTGTGGCATTGAGAGTGGCCAAACGCCAATATTGTGCCACTCTCATTGCATCCGCGGAGAACCGCCCTGCCGCCCTGTTTCGGGTGTCCTGCTCCCTCTTGTTTCAGAGGCCGCGGGAGGCCCCCCTACAGGGCAGGGCAGAGGAATTTGGTAAATATCTGCAGGATAAAATCGCTCAAATCCGGAGAGATTGGGTTCCTGTCAGTGATCCAATGGAGACGTCCATGGCGAGTCTTGAGGAATCGATCTGGGAGGAGTTTGACTTGGTTGCCATCGAGGATTTGGACAGATTGCGTGGACGACTGCGACCCACCACATGTTTATTGGACCCGTGCCCCTCCTGGCTTGTACTGGCATCCTGGGAGGTTACACGAGACTGGCTCCTGGGCCTAGTGAATGCTTCACTGAGCGAGGGGTCTCTCCCGGCCGCCTTGAAAGAGGCGGTGGTGAGACCCTTGCTCAAGAAGCCTTCCCTGGACCCTTTGGAGCTGGCCAATTATCGTCCTGTCTCCAACCTTCCCTTTCTGGCGAAGGTTGTAGAGAGTGTGGTGGCCTACCAGTTTCCACGACATCTGGAGGAAAATGATTATCTAGACCCGCGCCAGTCCGGCTTCCACCCCGGTCACAGCACGGAGACGGCCTTGGTCGTGTTGGTGGATGATCTCTGGAGGGCCAGAGATAGAGGTTGTTCCTCTATCCTGGTCCTATTAGACCTCTCGGCGGCTTTTGATACCATCGACCATGGTATCCTGCTGCGCCGGCTGGAGGGGTTGGGGGTCCGGGGCACCGTTTTGCGGTGGTTCGGCTCCTACCTTTCTGACCGGACGCAGCGTGTGTTGGCAGGAGAAGAGAGGTCGACCCTACGCCCCCTTACTTGTGGGGTGCCACAGGGGTCGGTCCTCTCGCCACTCCTGTTCAACACATATATGAAGCCGCTGGGTGAGATCATCCGTGGTTTCGGGGTGGGATACCATCTGTACGCTGATGATACTCAGCTGTACTTTTCCACCCCGAACCACCCCAACGAGGCCATCGAAGTGATGTCCCGGTGTGTGGAAGCCGTACGGATCTGGATGGATGACAACCGACTCAAGCTCAACCCCTCCAAGACGGAGTGGCTGTGGGTACCAGCTCCCCGGTTCAGCCAGTTAATTCCATCATTGGCCATTGGGGGCATTCAACTTGCCCCCGTAGAGCGGGCACGCAATTTGGGCGTCCTCCTGGATGCCCGGCTGTCCATGGATGACCATGTGACAGCAGTGGCAAGGGGGGCGTTCCACCAGGTTCGCCTGGTGCGCCAATTGCGCCCCCTACTGGACTGGGACGCCTTACGCACAGTCACTCATGCGCTGGTGACGTCTCGCTTGGACTACTGTAATGCTCTCTACATGGGGCTTCCCTTGAAATGCACCCGGAGGCTACAGTTGGTCCAGAATGCAGCCGCGCGGGTAATTATGGGGAGTACTAGGTACTCCCATGTGACACCGTTCCTGCGCGAGCTGCACTGGCTTCCTGTGGTCTATCGGGTGCGTTTCAAGGTTTTGATAACAATCTTTAAAGCGCTCCATGGCTCAGGACCTAGTTACTTGCGGGATCGTATTCTGCCCCATACATCCCTGCGACCAATCCGCTCGCACAGAGAGGGCCTCCTCCAGGTGCCGTCCACTAGACAGTGTCGGGGGGCGGCGCCTAGGAGTAGAGTCTTCTCTGTGGCGGGCCCAGCCCTGTGGAATGACCTCCCTCCGGATATTAGGAATACCTCTGACCTCCGCTCCTTTCGTATTAAGCTTAAGACCCACCTATTCCAAGCAGCTGGCCTGGCTCAACTTTGATCTAACCATATCGCTCCTGACGGGTTTTTAACTGGGTATTTTAATTATATTTAATTAGTCTAGGGGTTTTTAAATACTGTATTTTAATTGTTTTTATTTATCAGCCGACCTCCTCCTTGTGTGTGTCTCGGTTTATGTCTCTGTTATATGTTTGTTTTGTCCACATATTTATTTCATATGTTTCATTGAACGCCGCCCTGAGTCCTTCGGGAGAGGGTGCGGCTAAGAAATAAATATTATTATTATTATTATTATTATTATTATTATTATTATTATTATTATTATTATTATTATGTTTTTTCCCCACTTTATAGGGCTAATCCTGTAAGGAAGGCAGGAAGGAAACATTCTGGTGTTGTTTCTAGCCTCATCTTTATTGCCCTGCTTACAGAAACTGCCTCTCCGTTTAACCCTTGTTCCATTGTAACATCTAAGGCGAAGTGCCCATCAACCTGAGTGACGTTGAGTTGGCCATGCCCACCCAGTCACATGCCCACTGAGCCATGCCTACCCAGCTGGCCATTAGGGCAGAGAACCGGTTATTAAATTATTTGAATCCCACCACTGCTCGCATGGTATGCGACCAGCCAATTTGATCTGCACTCCTGGTCCTTCAATTAAACAATGTCATCTCTCAGGACCCGGAAGTCTTCTCCATAGCAAAATCTTCCCTCTGGAACAAGATTCCCCCTAAGATCCAGATGCCCCTCACTCTGCTGTTGTATAGAAGAGCTGTGAAGACCAGGCTCTTCACCAGGTCTTTGGTGATGAAGTGTTACTTCATCACACTTGCCATCTTTTTTTCTTTACTTTTTATGTTTTATGTTAATGTATGTGTTTGTGGTGAGGTATCCAGAGTCACTGCAAGTCAGGAAAGAGGCATACAAGTTTAATATATTTATAATATGAATACAATGGCAGCTTTTTTATGGGTGAGAACACCAGACCTTCCTAGTCTTTGGTTAGAAAGATGAATACCAATGTGCCATTTTTCATCGTGCAGGTGAAGGAGATCTCTGACAGCTGATCCCCCAATAGATTTGCATTAATAGCTGGTTGATGTCTTCCATTTTAAACTAATGGAAGTGAAAAATTATGAAAAAGGGAGGTATTCTGAAGTTTTGATTTGTTCAAAGAACCGGAATGCACCGAATACATGGGAAGATATTTCTGTCCTTTACTTCCTGATTTTAACAAACCTCCAACTAGGGTGGTCTGTGGGAAAGTGAGGGGGGCGTTGGGGAGGACAAGCCACCCACTGTTGCTTTAGCGTAGGAATCTGTGTTTATTTGGGCACCTTCTGCAACTTTCAAGTGTTTCTTCTGAGGGCATTCTGTGACTTGGAAACTTTAAAAAGAGAGAGGTCATCTTAAAGAGGAAGGAATGGAGAAGGTGATGGATGGAGCTTGAAATATTGTTGAAACAGCTTTGGAGTGTCTTCCTTATAATCATTGCCAATGTTCAACCATGTATCAGGGATAAATCCTCAAGGAAGAGGAAGAGGTAGGTTTTGGAACACCTCCCATATTTCAGGCAGGGAGTCAGCTCCCATTTGCCTTAGAAACTGTTGAGTAGTGAAGACCTCCTCATGGATTGTCCTCAAGAAGGGAATCCCTGGCAGTGAGAACAATTAATCAGTGGAACAGCTTGCCTCCTGGAATTGTGGGGACTCCATCGCTGGAGGCTTTCAAGAAAAGATTGGACAGCCTTTGTTTAAAAGACTTCTGCCATGGGCAGAGGATTGGACTAGAAGACCACCAAGGTCTCTTCCAGCTCTATGATTCTATGTTTCTATGATCTGTGTTCAAAAACAGCTGCTTGGGTCTTAGTCTGAGGTTGAGGAGCATCATTTAGAGAACTTGAGTCCATTGCCTTGCCAATGACTTTATCAGCTTTCAGTGTTCTGGAAAGTTCTTCAAACTCCTCAAATAGTTCACATAATCCAGTAAATGTATTGATAACAGCAGCAAGATTTCTTTGGAGGGCAATATTGGCTACCGTAGCATATGTCAACAAGCAAACTGTTACTTGACTTCTGAATGAGACTTGGAAATTTCTCAGTTTAGGCAGGGCTGGGTGGAGCATTGAATTCGACTTCTCAACCAGCACCATGGAAAGTGATGCAGCTTCAAAATGGGGGAAATCCCAAATATTCTAACCCTTGAGCCATCCTCTCTCCATTCAGATATAGATAGGGTGATATTGCTTCTGTTGGTTTCTGAGTGAGCTTTTTCAGGTTTCTCTCATAACACCAATCCCCTTGGTTTAGCAATCCCCATAAAAATGTCTTCCTGGTCTTTTTCCTCCTCCTCCTCCTCCTCCTCCTCCTCCTCCTCCTCCTCCTCGGCTTTTTTTGGTCTTTTTCTGCATGATGTTGTCTTCACCTCATCCCCAGCTCACCAATGAGATTGGCCTGTAATTCCCTTCTTGCACCGGTGTTAAAACAGCCGGTTTTCCTTTTCCTGACATCATCCAAGAGCATGGATGTGTTTAACTCTGTTAGGCGGTCACCTATGACTGTGGAAGGAAGTCTAGGGACTGGAGTGGCTGAGAACAGAGGAAAGAGAAGCAAATTTGGGATCAACAAAAGGGTCAAAAAATGTCAGGCCGGACTGTTCTCTGCTGACTCCAGGATGGGTGGAGAGCATTTCAACTCAACAATGGGAAGTGCCCTTAGATTTTTTTTTAAAAAAAATATGGTTCCTTCAACTCATACAGTTGGGTTCCTGCATATACTTTTCCTTCATCAAGGATGTTTTCCTCCCAGCCTCACACGCCACTGTACCTGGCAGTAGCAGGTACTTCACACACATGCTCCACAAGCAAAGCTGCCTTTACAACTTGATTTTCTGGAGGACCTCTAAGCGGATCTATTGATGTAAACAAAAATGTTGGGGTTTAACCAAGCCACTTTGGGTCAACAGCAACTGAAGGTTTTTCCTTTCACTTTATAGAATTGATACTTTGGGGAGGGCACAAGCTGGAGACTTATTTTGGTTTCCAAAAACTCTGAATATATCCAAGACTATAATGGAAAAATCTCTTTGTTGAAATCTTTGTAGAGTTTGGTTTCTTGATCTTGTCTAGCTTCGTGGGCCATGACGCAGTTATCTCCAAGCTATTTCAAGATATCTGCTGCTTTCTTCATTTGTGGCACTGGGCATTGTTCGAATGACATCATGGGGAATGGGAGGCAGGAAAGGTAAGGAGTTGGGAGCAAGGTGAAATAAGATTTCCCATCAATGGCAAAGGGGATTGAAAAGACCAGCATTGCTGCAATTTCAGATGCAAACTGGCTGAGTCAGCAATAAAGTGACCAAGTCGGCAATAAATTGACTCTATTCCTGAAGACAGCCAACATTGTAAAACTGAATAGGTTTCAGGGCATCTATAGGAGGGTATGTGTCAAAATGGCAAGAGTGAGTCATGATGGAAGCCCTTCCCCTTTGGTAGTCGAGGAGCTTTGATCACAATGCTGTCCAGAGGAGGAGGAGAAGGAGGAGGAGGAGGAGGAGAAAGAGAAGGAGAAGAAGAAGGAGAAGGGATAAACAATTTCTCATCTTCTAGCCCGCATGAATAATAAGTAGTCCCTGAAATCTAAAGGGCATCAGATTGGAGACTGTTGGAATAGATGTCCGTTAAATTCAATGTGTTTTGTCAACAGTGACTTACTACATATTTTACTCGCTGGACCTTTGTTCTTCCTGGCAAGGCTGACCACATGTTTAAGCAAGAATGGTTCCCAACATGTACAATATATCATAGAGCATGGCAAATATTCAGTAACTACTAACAGTCTGGCTGTTGTGGGGGCTAAATGTCTACAAATATTGCAAATAAGCCGATTTGCTTTAAAAAAGGAGGGAGGTCAGTAACCCAATAGCCCTTTTCTTTATTTTCCTTTTTATTTTATTTTTCTACTTTTAGGGTATTTCCTATTACATTTGTTCAGTTGATCTTTTTTCCCCTCCTTTCATGAACCTATGTCTGCAACAATACAATGGAGATCTTAATATGAAGTAATCAGTTTAAGATCAAAACCTCTACTATACAACAAATATTTTGATGTGGGTCATAGTGATTCTTTTCTCAATACTATACTCCGCTTTGAATGAATAATTTGATATTTGTAATACAGAACAGACATCCTAAACGGAAACTAATATTGATAGAAGAGTTTTCTCCTCCTCTGTGTTGTCAATAATCTGCCTAAAGAATAGAATGTTAATCAACGTTGATATAAAGATTGATATAGAACAGGGGTGTCCAAACTTGGCAACTTTAAGACTTGTGGACTTCAACTCCCAGAATTCCCCAGCCAGCTTGCTGGCTGGGGAATTCTGGGAGTTGAAGTCCACAAGTCTTAAAGTTGCCAAGTTTGGACACCCCTGATATAGAATGTTAGCAACCTTTGATATAAAGAGGGATATCTTTTTTATCTTTTATATGTGTATAACATGATATAAACATTACTGTATTGAAATAATGCAGTAGATCAAGATTTAAAATAATATAATTTTAAAAAGGGTGGAAGAGCCTGACCACGGCCTCCTTTGATGGCTTTGCAATACAATTGTTTTATCCCCTAGGACTATTTGAAGGGGCAGTAATTTAATTTGACTTTTGCTTTTGTTGCCTGGTGTGTTTTAATTGTTTTATGTGTTTATTGGAATTGTATTGCCCTGTGTTATGTTGGCCTCTGTGGAGAGCAGCTTAGTGAAGCTGACATATTAAAAAAATCAAATAAAATGAAATGCCACTGGCTGTCTCACAGGAATTAAAGTCAACAGTAACTAAGCAAAGGACAAAGCTGTATTTTTTTTAAAAAAAAGAGAGAACAAAAAAGAAGAGAAAGGACAGCCATTGCAAGTGGTAATTGAATTTATAAAAAGTTTCTTTTACAAAACAAGCAAGGGAATCTGTTTGGCCGGTGTTTGCTCACTCCAACCTCATCCTGTCCAACTTTTTGAATGTTCAGGGGTTATAAATTACACTGGGTTTGATTAAGCCCTTGAAAATGAAAAATCAGCAGGTTTTTGCCCTTAGAGGACCCTGGATGGTGGCTCGGTTGAAAAAGAGTTTTGCCAAAGGATCTTTTGAGGGAAAAAAAAAAGATATTGCCGAAATAGTTCTGCACCCTTTTTCTAATTGTGGTCCTGGAGGGGAAAGAGGAATTTGGAAACATTTTCTTAGAAGGGGGTGCAGGTGGCGGTGGCAGAATTTGGAGGGAAGGGAATTGTGCTTTTGGTCTAAAAGCAAGGATGGTTGCTATTGCTTCCCAGCAAAACATCGCTTCGGAGAACTGAAGAGGCTTCTTGAATGAGGTTTTTCTTCGAGGAAAAACCGAGAAAGTCCAGTGGCCTTTTGAAAAAAAACACCCTTGGGACAATCTTGATGGATGGCTAAACACAAATCCCCTTCATTCTTTCCCTTTTACCATGCAGGGGACATGGTCTACAAACATTGCCACTGTCTACCCTTTCTTAGAATCCAGCGAAACCACACGCTTCCCAAATTGGCAGCTAACTTACATTTTGCTAATTAGCTCATTTTACATTAATTTCAGAAGTAGGTCGCAGTCATTTATTCCTATTCCATGGCTTTCCAGATTTCTCAAACCTCTCCAGAGTCCTGTGGTTGGAGCTGAAGTTTCCTTAAAAAGGGTTCCTGGGTCCCAAGTAACATCCCCAATGAAAGAAGACTCCGAGGCTTGAGTTTCTTCAAGCTTCATTAGATATGTCCTATTGGCACATCTGGGAAAACCCGAATCTGAAAGCTTCCAGGTTTTCCCCACCCAAGTGAAAGTCCAAGCCCAGCACCCACATGTCCATCGCATCAATCAGGCACCATCCAAAACTGGAGATACCTCCTAATCATACCCTTCCAGGTGCAGGGCAAGATGTCCTTAACTCTCTGAGAAAGGAATGTTATTTTGACTATATATCTGCCCTACTCCATATAATCTCCCCTCCCATTTCCCCACAGCATTAACTGTGGCAGGTCGGAAGGCCCAATGCAAGGATGGCTTCCAGGCCTGATGGCCTCCTTATTTTGTTTCCTGTCAGGCTTCAAAAACCAAGAAAGACACATTGAGATTCTTCTTATACAGCTTCCTTTATAGTTCCTCACCCACGGACAGAAATCTTGTCCAACTCAAGTAGATTACTTGCCTCATCAAACATATACTCTGGGAACTATTATGGAGGAGCCATCTTCACCTTCTTTTTCTCACACAAAGTATCTGAAGTGAGTTGTCTCTTGTTCCTTTGGAAAGCAGCCCCTCCCTCCTGGGAATCCAGACAGCATTCCATCACATTTCCTCTTTTCTGAGGTTGAAAATCTTTGGTCCTTTAGGGATTGTTAGATTATAGTTCCATTCACCCCTGATCATTGCTTGATCTTAGATAGATGATAGATAGATAGATAGATAGATAGATAGATAGATAGATAGATAGATAGATAGATAGATAGATGATAGATAGATAGATGATAGATAGATAGATAGATAGATAGATAGATAGATAGATAGATAGATGATAGATAGATAGATAGATAGATGATAGATAGATAGATAGATAGATAGATAGATAGATAGATGATAGATAGATAGATAGATAGATAGATAGATAGATAGATAGATAGATTGATTTAATTCTTTATTGGCCAAGTGTGATTGGAGACCCAAAGAATTTGTCTTTGGTGCAAATACTTTCAGTGTACATAAAAGATACATTTGTCACGAATCATAAGATGCAACACTTAATCATAGTCATAAGCTACAAATAAGCAATCAGGAAACTATCAATATCAATATAAATCGTAAGGATACAAGCAATAAAGTTACAGTCATAAGTGGGAGGATATGGGTGATAGGAATGATGAGAAGATTAATAGTAATGTAGATTTAGTGAAGAGTTTGACAGTGTTGTGGGAATTTAGTTATTTAGCAGAGTGATAGCATTCGGGGAAAAAGCTGTCCTTGTGTTTAGTTGTTCTGGTGTGCAGTGCCCTATAGCGTCGTTTTGAGGGTAGCAGTTGAAACAATTTATGTCCAGGATGCGAAGGGTCTGTAAATATTTTCACAGCCCTCTTTTTTTTATTTATTAATAAATAAATAAAATTTTTATTAATAAATAAATAAAATAAAGTCCTCCGCGATGCCGCCCCTCTGGCAGGACCCCTCTGCGGGGTGTCCTGTGCCCCCCAAGGAGTGGGGAAGCCCACCGGGGAGCCGGAGCGGGCAAAGAGCTGCCCGCTGCCGCCGCCGCCGGAACCGGAACCGGAAATCCACAGCCCTCTTTTTGACTCATGCAGCATACAGGTCCTCAATGAGAGGCAGGTTGGTACCCATTGTTTTTTCTGCAGTTCTAATTATCCTCTGAAGTCTGTGTCTGTCTTGTTGGGTTGCAGAACCAAACCAAACAGTTATGGAGGTGTAGATGACAGATTCAATAATTCCTCTCTAGAACTGTATCAGCAGCTCCTTGGGCAGTTTGAGCTTTCTGAGTTGGCACAGAAAAAACATTCTTCGTTGTGCTTTTTTGATGACGTTTTTTTGATGTTAGGTGTCCATTTTAAGTCTTGAGATATCATAGAACCTAGAAATTTGAACGCCTCTACTGTTGATACTGTGTTGTCCAGTATTGTAAGAGGTGGTAGTACCACCATTTCTATGGCTTTGAGTGTGTTCAGTTCCAGATTGTTCCGGTTGCACCACAAGCTTGATGGAAGCTTGAGTCTGGTAATATCTGGAAGGCCACAAGTTCTCCATCCTTACTCCCACTTAAAAAAAAAAACCCCATCTTTGCAGTAGCATTTTGTCTCCTGCTTACTATGCATTAAAAATCCTGGTAACATAGGACTTTCCATTGTAAGGACGAGAGGCCTGTCCCCCAGGATAACCACTGAATTGATTTTTGAGTTTGTTCCATCCTGCACTTCACCTTCCCCATTCAACTTTCCTCACCCAGAAATAAACATATTTTTTAAAAAAAAAGATTCTTGCAGGAACTGTATGTTATGATGACATTGATATGGCCTCCCTCGCTTTGCTGTGTTTATCAGCACACAGGAACTCCCGCCTAAAGCAGAAGGGGACGGAAAAGGAAATTGTTGCAAACTCACACATCCTTGTGGGAAAAATTGTGGGATCGCAAAACAAAAACAAGGGGCCCTAATTCTACATGCACGCTTGGAAACACTGCTGCACTTTTGGCAAGTGGCCGTTTCATTTCCCTGTCACTCCCCAAGGTGTTCAAGGCTACAGATGGGAGAGGAAGCCCCACTTTCTGTACTAACGGTTGGCACGCTGAGTTGCAAATGGCCTTTCTCTAGTGCCTTTCCTTACTGGCAGGTTGGCACGTGGTTGGGGATGGCAAGGGGAGGGAGGGGAAGGAGGCCTCCAAGCATCTGACAGACAAGGGGCCCTTTGTAAGCAGAGCCGGCGAATCGGCTCGGTGCTGTGGTTTCCTTCCCCGGGATGATCCAATCTGTTATTCCACCAAAACAGCTTCTTGCAAAAGGCTCCCTGAGGATGGCTGCGGCTGAAGGTCTTGAGATGTTTTGTCTTGGTTTCAGATTAGCCAACTGACTTGGAATTTTGCTACCCACTTTCATGTCTGGACAAATTATTGAAATTGTACGGAGAGGGGGGGGGGCTGGGGAGGAAATCGCTGAGCCTCGCCTTCCATGCTGCATGCTTTGGTGGGAGCAGAAGGCTCTTGTGCAGAAGATCAAGCATTACGAGGAGATGGGTTTCCCTGGGTGGTCAGTGCCATTCGCTGATATAAACCAGATTTTCAGAACTGCCCTTATGTCTCTGATTGTTCTGACCGAGGCTTCCCAAGAGCCTGAAGCAAACTCCTGGTCCCGACAAAAACCCCTTTTAATAATTGACTGTAAATTCTGCTCATTCATATCCAGCAAAGTCTTTCAAGGGAGGATTTACAGTCACAGACCTTATCTGGCTTGGAGAGCTGCCAGGCCAGATATCTGCAAAACCTGGCAAGGAGTCTCGGAGAATCACGAACCAATGAAGGGAACTAATGGTCTCCTGCAAACTCCACTCCCCTTTCGCTCCTCTTTTATTTGCTCTGGGAGGGGTCATTCATCATCCACCTGTGGCCTTACTCTCAAGTCGACCCCTGTTCTTTAGCTGTTCCCTTTGTCTGGCAACTCCACGCATGCGCACACTGGGAACAGGCTCCAGCTGTTTGTCTGCCTCACTGATGTCTGACTCTGAAGGCAGCTGATAACTGGCATATGGCTCTGGCCCCCTCTCTGCCTCCGACACAGAGCCCTCATCAGAGCTTCCCCAGACTCCAGGACTGGCCATGTTCCTCCCCAACCTCCTCACTGTCTGAATCTGCTGCCAGCTCCGCTGGCCCCTGGCGGGCCACAATACTGATGGATGTATTTGCACATTTTTCACGCCCTGAACCCCCCCCCCCCTTTCCAATATGGTCCAAATCTTGCAAAATTCTATAATCTTGATTTGAATGTTTTCACTCCAGGAGGGCCCAAAACTCATGTGAGAAAATCAACAACGTTGCATTTCATTTTTTATTTTTCCCATTGGGAATTGACGGTCTGCTATTTGCATCAGTAGTCATGTCATGGTCTCTTCTGTGGGGCCCATTAGGGAAGATGTTGCTACCTGCCACACAAGGAAACAATTATTCCAGGGTGCAACAGGACACTTGAAGAGTGTCCAAGGTTGTGTCTCTCTCCGGGATCGCAATAATTCTTACGGCAGCCAAAGCTGGGTTTTATCATCACGTTACCCAGGAGTGTAAAGCAGAGCAAATTCCTAAAGGAAGGCCCAAGAGGTGATCCATCAAAATAATTCTCTTCTATTGTGGTCTGCCAGATGCTTGGCAATCTTCTTCCTTTCTGCATTCCCAGAGCAGCAGTAAAACAAAGGAAATTGCTTTGTTAATGAGAAACGAGGGCAGGTCAACGATAGAACACCTGCTTTTCAGACAGAAGATCTCCAGTTCAAGTTTTGTCGTGGTTAAGAGAGCCACGGACAATGTCTGCCTGTAGGGTTTTTTTCTCTCTTTCTCTTGAGTTGCAGCTTTTAACTGCATCTTTCCAGTCCAGTTGTCTCTTGAAGAAAAAAACAAAGCACCTTTGAGACAACCATGATTTGGATGACTGAGAATGTCCATAGATATCAAAATTAAGGTTATGACAATCCCAAAGGGTAAATTCCCCAGCAGCTTCATCCATCCCACCCATTTACTATTTACTAAGTCTGCATTACTATTACTATTAGTCCTCTCATCGTTCCTATCACCCATCTCCTCCCATGTATGACGGTATGACTGTAACTTTGTTGCTTGTATCCTTACAATTCATATTGATTGTTTCCTAGAATGATTTGATTACTTATTTGCACCCTATGGCCATCATTAAGTGTTGTACCTTATGATTCTTGATGAATGTATCTTTTCTTTTATGTACACTGAGAGCATCTGCACCAAAGACAAATTCCTTGTGTGTCCAATCACACTTGGCCAATAAAGAATTCTATTCCGTTCTATTCTATTGTAGGAAACACCATTCTCTTTTCTTTCCACACCTGGCTTTGACCTGGGTCCCTCTTTGACCACTTCCTATCATCTTCTTGTCTGGTGTGTATTTGCAGCAGTATTTCTCAACCTCAGCGACTTTTAAGAGATGTGAATTTTAACTCCCACAATTCCCCAGCCATCAAGCTAGTTGAGGGATCCTGAAAGTTGAAATCCATGCATCATAAGGTTGCTGAGGTTGGAAAACACTGGTCTATAGGGAGACTGGGAGACCCTTGGATTGCAAGGTAATCGAATTGGTCAGTCCTAGAGGAGATCAACCCTGACTGCTCTTTAGGAGGCCAGATCCTGAAGATGAAACTCAAATATTTTGGCCACCTTATGAGAAGGAAGGACTCACGGGAGAAGAGCCTCATGCTGGGAAAGATGGAAGGCAAAAGAAGAAGAGGACAGCAAAGAATGAGGTGGCTGGATGGAGTCACTGAAGCAGTCGGCGTGAGCTTAAATGGACTCCAGAGGATGGTGGAGGACAGGAAGGTCTGGCAGAATGTTGTTCATGGGGTCGCAATGGGTCGGACATGACTTCGCAACTAACAACATAGGGAGACTGGTAAAAAAAAATAGACTACCATTTTACTATTTTTGTCCTGTTATTTATTTCCTTTTATTAAAAAAAGAAATGTACACTATTCAAAGACCTGAAGGACTAGGTTAAGAGCAGGTAATCATGATAAATGTCTTTCTATGCAGCCTCCAATAGATGGGCTGTTGGTCTGCCTGTCCATTCCTCCATTCCTCTGTCTGTCCATCCATCCATCTTAGATACATTATGTAGAAACCGAGCTCTCTAGAGAAAGTTTGGTGATCGGAAAGGTGGAAAGAAGGAGAAGGACAATCAGCAGCAAGGTGGAAGGATTTAGATATAGTGACAATGGGTGCCCTTGGATGACCTGAAGGACCAGGTTAAGGACAGGCATGAAAATAGTCTGTCTATGGAGTCTCCAATTGTTGGCTTGTCCGTCCATCCATCCATCCATCCATCCATCCATCCATCCATCCATTCATCTTAGACACATTATGTGAAGATCCAGCTCTCTGGAGAAAGCAGTGATGCTGGAAAAGGTGGAAGAAAAGAGAAGAAGAGGACAATCAGCAGCAAGGTGGAATGATTCAGTTACAGTGTCAACACTCTTCAAAGACCTGAAGGACCAGGTTAAGAGCAGGTAATCAGAATAGAGGTCTGTCTACGCAGCCTCCAATAGATGGGCTATCTGTCTGTCCGTCCATCCATCCATCCATCCATCCATCCATCCATCCATCCATCCATCCATCCATCCATGAAAATGGTCTGTCTACGGAGTCTCCAATTGTTGGCTTGTATGTCCATCCATCCATCCATCCATCCATCCATCCATCCATCCATCCATCCATCCATCCATCCTAGACATATTATGTGAAGACCCAGCCCTCTGGAAAAGGCTCTGATGCTGGTAAAAGGTGGAAGGAAAGAGAAGAAGAGGACAATCAGGAGCAAGGTGGATGGACCCAGTTTCAGCAGGGACGGAGGCAGCCTTGAAGACCTGAAGGACCAGATCATCACAGAGGAAATCCATCTATGTAGTTCCTAAGGATCAACAACCGTTTGCCGGCACATAATCCACCAACGCAACATATAGTAACATAACTGCAATTCTCCCTTCGTTGGCAACAACATGCAAGCCCAAAGTATTGGGAGCAGCCCAAAATAGCAAGAGTGTCTGGGCTGTAGGCTGTCTACATGCCGGAGAAGCAGGAAAGTGGAGCTGTGGTTGTTTTCAGTCTGTTTTTTTGCCAGAAAAATGTGCACATGTCCAGATTCTTGTTCTTTCTTTCTGTCTATTTGATGTCGCTCTTTTGGAAAAAAAGACACCCGTTGTTTTCGACCCAACAATTCTTTGCGGAGAGCTGGGATTACATTGCCTTCTTCCTCCCTGTCTTCACTTCAGCACCTCATTCGCTTTCAACATTCAGACTATGGAAACGAAGTGGGAAGGATTTCAGACTTTTTCTCTGGTCAAATTTAGATTGCCAGATTTTATCAGAGAGCTTGATTTTAATACCCTCCAGTCAGTTTCAGCGCCTATTAAACACCCCCCCCCCAAATTTTCCACCCCATAAAAATAGCAAGCCCTTCCCTTTAGCCGCTTTCCAAAAGCAAAATGAAAATACCACAACCCTGGGGGGAAAAAAATTGCACTGACTAGCAAAAGAAGTCACAGCTACCCGAAAGCATTATTATAAATGCAGCGAGGCGTGCAAAGAGCATCGGTTGAGAAGAGCAGATAGCATTAAGAGGACATATTGGAGCAGGGATTGTATGTTGCATGAACCATGTGTTACATTGAGAAAGCAAACATGCACGTTCATTGAAAAAAGTGACATGATGGGTTTTCACACTTAATGACTGCTGTAGCATCCACATGATGGCAACTGGCTTGTATTTAGGACCCCATTTGTAACCTTCCCAGCTGGCTTCCGACAAGCAAAGTCAATGGGGGAAGTCAGATTCACTTAGTGACTGCATGATTTCACTTAATAACTACAGTGATTCGCTTAACAATTGTGGCCAGAAGGTCATTAAAATGGAGCAAAACGTATTTAACAATTGCCTTGCTTAGCAACACAAATTTTGGACTCGATTGTGGGTTGTAAGTCATGGACTATATCCATATTTATTTTATTGATACTCATTTTAGCAATAGAAACTTAGGCAGGGAGCATAAGGAGCAGCTGGCTGTGTAGAATTATTTACCCCATTGGCTAAAATGCCTATGTAATAAAATATATGATGCAAAATTGAGCTGGAGAGATAATGTGTGTTAAATAAAAGGCACTTGTTAACTGTGTTGCAGAAAGCATCTTCAGTGGGCATAATCAGTAGCAGTCCCCCCCTCCTGAGCAACATCTTTCCCTTCCGTGGCATCTTTAATGTTGTAAAAGTGATGGTTTGTTTTTAAGCCAGCTTTAATGAGGTGATTGTACCATTTTTGCTTCTTTCCTGCTTCATGCTGAATTTCCCTTTCTTTGGGTAAACATTGTAATAAGAAGGGAACTAAGCTGCCGACTCCCTTAAAATCCCTATGCAGGGACCATAGTGAGGAAAATAAATAAATTTGCATTCCATGTTTCTTTTCTGACTGCAAAAGTGAAAAAAAGGGCATTTGAAGTGGGGGGGGGGGGAGAAATACCCACCAGAATCACCCAATAACAAAAAGAAGGGGTGACGTGATAGCAGTCTTCCAATACTTGACAGGCTTTGCAAAGAAGAGGACTCAATCCAAAGTCCCTGAAGGCAGGATAAAAAGAAACAGATGGAAGCTTATCAAGGAGAGAACCAACCTAGAACTGAGGAGAAATTTCCTGTCAGGGAGAACAATGAATCAGTGGAACAGCTTGCCTCAGGAAGTTGTGGGTGCTCCAAGACTAAAGGTTTTTAAGAAGACATTGGACCGCCATTTGTCTGGGATGACATGGGGTCTCCCGCTTCAGTCAGGGATTGGATTAGAAAACATCCAAGACTTCCAAAAAGACCTCCCTTCCAACTCGTTCAGACTTTCAAATTTGGAACTTACCAAATTTGCAGATGATACTAAGCTGGCAGGAATAGCTAACACCTTAGAAGATAAGCTCAAGATCCAGAAAGGATCTTGACAGACTTGAACACTGGGCCCTATCTAACAAAATGAGATTCAATGTAGAGAAAAGTAAAGTCCTACACTTAGGTAAAAAAAAAACACCCCAAAGTAGACATATAAACTGGGTGAAACCAGGTTTAATAGCAGTGACTGTGAGAAGGATCTTGGAGTCTTATTCGACAACCAGCTAAATATGAGCCAGCAGTGTGCAGTGGCAGCCAAAGAAGCCAATGCAATCCTAAATTGCATTAACAGAGGGATACAATCAAGATCAAGTGAGGTACTAATACCACTCTATAAAGCCTTAGTAAGACCACACCTAGAGTACTGCATCCAGTTTTGGTCACCACACTATAAAAAAGATGTTGAGACTCTAAAAAAAAGTGCAGAGGAGAGCAACCAGGATGATTAGTGGACTGGAGGCTAAAACATATGAAGGACAGTTACAGGAACTGGGCAGGGCTAGTCTAGAGAAGAGAAGGACCAGGGGAGACACGATAGCAGTTTTCCAATATTTGAGGGGCTGCCACAGAGAGGAGGGGGTCCAGCTATTTTCCAAAGCACCTGAAGGCCAGACAAGGAATAATGGATGGAAACTGATCAAAGAGAGATTCAACCTAGAAACAAGGAGGAACTTTCTGACAGTGAGAACAATCAACCAATGGAACAGAAGTTGCCTTCGGAAGTTGTGGGGGCTTCATCACTTGAGACTTTCAAGAAGAGACTGGACTGCCATTTGTCAGAAATGGTGTAGGGTCTCCTGCTTGAGCGGGGGGTTGGACTAGATGACCTATAAGGTACCTTCCAACTCTGTTAATCTGTTATCTGTTGTTCTGTTTTCTCTAATAATATATGGGGTTTTCCCCAAATGAACCCTAACATCATAACATATCTATGGAAGGAAATCAGGATGGGGGAGAGGAGCTGGCGGCACCTGGAAGAGTTTAGCCAGACTGGCCAAGTTCACGCAATGCCAAGCCAAGATTTTAAACTATGATTTGTGTGGAATAAGCCATCATCCTAGGTCATAATAGGAGAGTGGTCTCTCACCTAAGCAAAAGCAAAGAATCCATATTATGGCTCTGTGCAATATTTAAACTAGGAATGGAGCAAGATGTCAGTTTTCATTAGTTTCCCCCCCTGAATTCCTTGCTTTTGGAAATCTGTCGAGTTTACTTTCCCAGTCCAGTTTTTGTTTTTGTTCTGTACTTGAATTTGTACGTATTTTGGTCACATATCTGCAAGCATGTGTTTTGGTTTACAAGTTCGCCTCACAAAGCCAGTCTGTGCAAACCATTTCCTCTAATATAATACATTTCTGTATGTCATTTTCCTGAATGGCTGCTTTTTGCACAAACCTTGTCCTTAAAAGGCATTGCAAAATTCAGAAAACCAGCAACGCTGGATCAAGAAGTATACATTTATGCATGTGTTGGGTGGAAGGTTTGTGTGTGTGTGTGTGTGTGTGTGTGTATTGCTGCGCCTCCTGGATCAGGCATTGTCGTTTTCTCTCCTGATCAGGTGAAGAGACTTCAGGAGGCTCCTGTAAATATTGAGGGAGGAGAATTGTTTTTGGTCTAAAGCAGAAGGAATCTGGTAGCTCCTTTTGAGATGAACATACTTTATGAAAAAGCATAAGCTTTTGTGAACTTCAGGAGGCTTCTGGTGGCCTGTGAAAGGGGAGGCACACACTTTTTCAGTCCTTTTGGCATCTGGCTTTTAAGAAGGGTGGGGAACTTGGTGAAAAGACAGCAATGTTGGGAAAGATTGAAGACAAAAGATTGTGGCAGAGCTGGCAGCAGTTGGACAGTGAGGAGGTTGGGGAGGAGCATGGGCCAGTCCTGGAGGCTGGGGAAGGCTCAGATGAGGGCTCTGCATCGGAGGCAGAGAGGGGGCCAAAGCCATCTGGCAGTTCTCAGTTGCCTTCGGAGCTACAAAGCAGTGAGGAAGAGGAACAGCTGGAGCCTATTCCCAGTGTACGCATGCACAGAGCTGCCAGAACAAAAGAACAGCTAAGAAATCAGGGTTGACTTGGGAGTAAAGTCACAGGTGGATGGTGAATGGCCCCCATAGGGAATAAAAGAGGAGTGAAAGGGGAGTGAGCTTTTGCAGGAAACAGTTTGTTTGCTTGTTCTTTTGTTCATTTCAGGAGTGTGAAAATCTGTCCGTGAATCTCAGAGACTCTGTGCCAAGTCTTTCCTTGCACAGCAATTCATTTGGAAAATATTGACATGGCAGCTTTCCAAGCTAGATAAGGTCTGTGGTCATAAATTCACCTTTGAAAGACTGTTTGTCAGGCCTTGGCTGACTGGGAATGAGAGGAATTCACATTCGTTTAATAAAAGGGGTTTTGTCAGGACCAGGAATCTGCTTCGTGCTTTTTGGGGAAGCCTAGGTCAGAACAGTGTGGCACAGGATGAAATGATTAGATAGTGTCATCGACACAATGATCACGAATTTGGGCAAACAAGAGACAATGGAGGACGGGAGGAGGAGGAGCTGGTGTGCTATAGTACCCGGGGTCACAAAGAGTCAGGCACAGCTTAGCAACTGTACAATAAGGACAGGAAAAGAAGTGGATTTCCTTCAAACCACCAAAACTCAATGGCCACATTGGTGATGTAATTTCTGGATGGTTTTATGGTTAGAAGCTAAAAATTTAATTCCTAAAGGTTTCTGCTGCCCCTTTCTCATCCTTGTTTTCAAACTACCTGAAAGTATTGTGCTGCTCCAAATCACTCAGGGTTTGTTTGTTTTTTGTTTTTCTTTTTGCTATTGAATTTTGGCAGATAGGTGCCAGAGGAGCCACATGGGACCTGTGGACTCACCATCCCTAACATGTTGGTTCAGAGATTGCACATTTCGAATAGTTTGCCTCCACGAGCCAATGACAGATTTCTCCCCATGGCTAGTGTTAATCCGAGCATTGCCAATTGATTCGCCTCTGAAACGCCTCCGCATTACTCCGGGGGGGGGGGAATTGCCACATGTGGGCTTGCCTCAACAAGCCTTTGGATTTAACCGCGCACGTTTCCATTTGAAGCTTGAACGCTGCAGAGAAGCCCAAGCAGCGAGGGCTGCCTTTATTCTATCACACTTTCTCACACCTTGCGCATTAAGCTTGCTGGCAACCATTTTGGCTGGACCCGGGGCTCTGGGTTCTTCCTGCCTGGAAGTCAAATAAAGCTGAACAATGTTTAGAAGTTTTAAAAAATAAGAGCCGTGTTTCCCGTGTTGGCAGGGCTGCGATTGAAAAACGTTAGCAACCGGTTCTCTGCCGGTTGCTGGGTGGGCGTTACCATGGTGGGCGTGGCCTACTCGACATCCCGCACCATGGCAGAAGGGGCCGTTTTCACCCTCCCCAACCTCCGGAGGCTTTCCTCAAGCCTCTGGGAGGGTGAAAACGGCCTCCCCTGGGCTCTGGAGGCCCTCTGGAGGCCGGAAATGAGCCTGTTTTCGGACTTCTGGTACTTCCAGTAGGCCCGTTTTTTGCCCTCCTCAGGCTCTGGAGGTTTTCCGTTCCCCTCCAGGAGGGCGAAAATGGCCTCTATCGGGCTCCACAGGCCAGAAACAGGCCCGTTTCTGCACTTCCACGAGGCTCATTTTTTGCCCTCCCAGAACCTCCAGGTGGGCCCTGCACTTAACTGTCATGATGGCCACGTGGAGACTCCTGGGAGGGAGGGAGGGGCCAGCCAGTCCTTGCAACAACCGGTTTGGCAAACCTGATGCAAAATTAACATCTCGTTCGCCTGAACCGGCACAAACCAGCTGAATCCCATCCCTGCCTGTTGGGAAAAGGTCAGAGGACTTTTCTTGAAGGTGTCTATGGGGATTCTCAGTCATCCAAGTCATGATTGTCCCAAAGGTGCTTTTTCAAGAGGCAACTGGACTTTCTGGTTTTTCTTTGAAAACGTTTCACTTCTTCAGGTCTTTTTTCTTGAAAGTGTTGAAAGTGCAGGGGTGTTATATGCACATACCAAGAAATGCCCAAAACTACTGGTGCATCTATAGCTTCCCAGTACTCTTCAAGGGCAGCTTCATGTACGGTGCATTACAGCCACCCAAATGGGAAGTGATTATGGAATGAGTCACCTTGAGCAAAGTCTCCTGGTCCAGGAAAGGTCGCAATTTAGCTTTCTCGCTGAATCATAGAAAATGTTTCTCCATCCATCCATCCATCCATCCATCCATCCATCCATCCATCCATCTATCTAGTTATTTAGCTTTTTAACTATCTAGCTATCGATCCCTCATCCAATGATTAGGAGTTGAAAACAATTTGCACATAATTAATCCACCGTCTCTGAAATTATTGCATTTCTCTGCATGGAGCTGTTCCAATAGTTCAATTCAATTTCCTCCCAAAGCTCCTGCTAGGCATTCGCAACTCGCTGTCTTTTGCTTACCCAACTGTAAAACGTAGATAATGGCTTTGGACTCAAAGGGCCCACCCAAACGAAATGTCCCAAGTGTGCACCATGCTAGTCAGGGCAAAGAAACCATCAAGGCTTCACGAATACATCCAACCTCTCCTGGAGATTGCATCCCGGTCTACGGTTTTCAGTTTCTCAGGCCAAACCATCTGAAATCCAGTAGGATAGGAACGGAAGCCAATTCTGACATCCCTGAAACAAGACACAGATTAGGTTTCAGCCCAGACAACAAGGGGGAAAAGGAGGCTGATCCTTGGCATGTTTTACTGAAGCCTAATTAAGTTATTGGCATTCCCACAGACATCGTATTTGCTGCAAAACGAGGCCTTGAGCCAAAGACACTGGTAACCAAAGAGAAACCGAGAAGGGAAAGAATTCCAGTTTATATCTTTTCTAAACCGTCTCCACATGCTTTTTAAAAAAAAAAAACGGAGGGGGGGGGGTTTGGCAGAACATTTTATTTTTACCACAATCCTGGACCAGCCGAGTGAGAGATCGTTAAAAGGGCAATGGGATATTAACATTGCGCGATGTTTTTCACTTCTTTTGGCCCGGCTTTGTCCGGGCACTGAGCTTTCTTCACAACCTTGTGATGTCCTGACCTTTTGGCCCAGGCAGCCCAAAGTGATGCTCGTTGAAAGACGGGAGTTGTTATGGAGGGAGGCAAGGAAACCTGAAGAGGAGTTGAAACATGAAGTTATCAAAAAAGCTCCATCTGGTCCGAAGCGCCGTGTCTCTTTCTTTGCTCTTTCTTCTGAAGTCCCCTAAATTGTCCGTGGGATGCAACTTCAGGGTGATGAATTAATAGGGCTGGTTTTGTTTATTTCTTACATTGAAAGCCTTGGATCCATAGGACTAAGAGGATCCAGTGAATTTCATGGGGGAATTAGGGTTGCTGGGATCTGATGGGGCATAAACCCAGCACTGGATGACCTCTTTTGTTGTTGTGTTTCTGAAACTCAGCAACTTTTGGATGCATGAATTTCAACTTCCAGAATTCTTCAGCCAGCTATGACATCTACACATCTTAGAAGTTGCCGAGGTTGAAAGCACCGCTCTGTTGTGTCTTTTTGGAGCACCTAGTAACTGACTGTGCATATTTAATAAATTAATAATAATAATAAATTTGGATTTATTAGCCGCTCCCTTTCCAAGTAGGACTCGGGGCGGCGTACAATGGAGCATAAAACATAAAAAATATATAACAACACCAAACGTACATACATACACAACACACAACATACAACTTACAACATTTGTTGTAAGTCTGTAGAGATTCTCAGTCATCCAGGTCATGGTTGTCCCAAAGATGCTTTTTCAGGAGGCAACTGAACTTTCTGGGTTTTTTCAATTGTTGGAAGAGATGTCCATCTGGGTTCAGCCCCCGTTATCTCCCAGCTGATCTTCTTTTGTTGCTCTGAACAGGAGAACGGAGCTGGAAAGGAAGTTAGTGGGATGGGGAGGGAATGGGAATTTTGCAGTATCCTTCCCCTGCCACGCCCACAAAGCCACACCACACCCACAGAACCACGCCCACACAACCGGTAGTAAAAAAAATTTGAATCCCACCACTGTGTTGTATGTGCTGTAAAAATATAAGATTACGTGCCATCCCAACTGCATTTAAATTTTGCCCCATTGCGTTATTATAGAAAAATATTTCAATCTGCTAAAACCCTTTCAGTTTAAAGTTTCAGCATAAATCTTTTCCCATGCTTGGAAAAATTGAAGCACAGGGGAAGTAAAACTTAATCTGGTGATATAAAAGAGGTTATTCCTAATGGAAGGCGCCTAAGGCCCAAAGTTCCAGCAAAGTTCAATCTTATTTTTCAACTTCTGTGCAACTATATTTGGCCAGTCAGTTTAGGTTATAACTGATATCGTTGTGGGCAAGCGCAACCAAACTAGAGTGAAGGCACGGCTTTCTGGACTGGTCCTATTGGCAATTCATGCTACTTGTAACAAATCCTTCAGCAGTTCATAGCACCTTCCCAATCTTGGCTGGTCTCAAAAGCTGATCTCAACTTGAGGGCATCTTATTATCTTGTATTATTGTTCAGTTTGGAAGTGTTACTTTGATGACCTGGGACAAGGCACAAAGGTCACACAGCCAGCTGAGAGTTCAAACTCCGATTTAATGCTACAAAGGTCCCCTCAAACATTCCCACGTTCTTGGCAAGTTCCAGAGCAAAGTGTGCACACACATAAGCGGCAACCTCTGGCTGCGCCCAGACCAGCAAAACAAAGGAACAGGGAAATGAGTCCACAAACCAAGGAACAAACAATGACTTCATAAAGTCAGGAAGGAGGCACTGAGTTCACAAGGAAGGAAGAAGCAAGGAGTCCTACAAGCTCCGAATGTCTGTACCGGCACACCAATCACTATCAATTCAGTATTTGTTCCCAACAAATTCCCCTCAGTGTCTCCTTAAATCTCAGTCCCCAGGTGTGCCTTGTGAAGAGGAGCGAGGCATTCTCCCGATTCGTCGGGTCGGCCTGCACTGTTCCCTCCTTCTCTCCACTCTCCGTGCTCGGGGATCAGGAGGGGACTGTCCTTGCTCATCGCATGAGCTCTGTCACACCTCATGTCCACTGCTTGCCCTCTCTTGGTCATTCTGCCCCTGCTCCTCCCTGCTAACAAGCCCTTCCAATCCTGAGGAGCCCTGGGGTGCCTCAGCCTGCTCTCCCCCACAATCCTACGAAGATGACGAAGATGACCCTTCGATCTCCGTGGGCTCTAGCTTCGGCTCGTCCTCCTCCTCAGATTCAGACTCCTACGGGGGCATGTCAGTTACTGTTTTGGATAGGAAGGCTGTGCATAGAGTGGTGAGGACAGCAGAAAAGATTATTGGAAATTCACTACCTTTTAGCCAGGACATGGCATAAACCGTATTTTTCGGAGTATAAGACGCAACTTTTTCCCTCAAAAAAGAGGCTGAAAATCGGAGTGCGTCTTATACACCGAATACAGCATTTTTTGCCTCCTGAAACCCCACCCCCTTCACCAAAATGGCCATGTGTAGCTTTCAGGAGCCTTTCAGATAGCTCCTGGGGGCTGGGGAGGGCAGAAATGAGCAAAAATTGGTTGTTTTTTGCTCAATTTTGCCCCCCCCAGCCCCCAGGAGCACTCTACAAGCCTCCTAAAGGCTATTCATGCACTTAAAAAAAACGGGCCTGTTTTCACAAAAAATGGGCCATTTTGGGGAGGTCTGCAGAGTGCAAAAACTTCTTTTTAATTTGCCTCATCAAAATCTTGGTGCGTCTTATACTCCGAAGTATCTTATATTCCCAAAAAATATGGTAAATGCTACTTGGCAAGGATCCCTAGTATTGGCAGGGATACTACTCATCTTCTTATGACCAGTTTTCTTGGTTACCTTCTGGGAGGAGGCTTCGTTAACTAACCAGGGCTGTTAGTTAAATGTTAGTTTTATGGTTTCTGACTCACTTCCTGGTCATTCCTTCCACCCCACTGCATCAGACAAAGGTGCTGAAATCTTAAGCATATCTGGGAATGTTTAGATTTCTGACAACCCGAGTACACACACACACACACAGAGACATATACATATACAATGTACAGGTAGTCCTCAACTTATGACCACAACAGAGTCCAAAATTCCTGTTGCTAAGTGAGACATTTGTTAAGTGAATTTTGCCCCGTTTTATGACATTTCCTGCCATAGTTGTTAAGTGAATCACTTTGATTGTTAAATTAGTGACATGGTTGTTAAGGGAATCCGGCTTTTCATGGACTTTTCTTCTCCGAAGGTCACGAAAGGTGATCACGTGAGCCCGGGACACTGCAACCGTCATAAATATGAGTCAGCTGTTAAGCGCCTGAATTTTGATCACATAACCACGGGAAATACTGCAATAGTCGTAAGTGTGAGGACCAGTCCTAAGCCACTTTTTTCGCGGCTGCTGTAACTTTGAACAGTCCCTAAATGGATGGCTGTAAGTCGAGGATTGCCCGTAGAGTGTTCTGTAAAATCTTGCTTTTTTAATTTTTGCATTGAGGAGAGTCAGATGCCCCAATTTCTTTCCCTGGACTCATGTACATTGTTAGGCAGGCTACCCTGGAACACAGTAGGGGCATTTCAGAGGCGGTTTTAACAAGTTAGAAGCAAAGAACCCCGGAGACTTTATTGATTTCAAATATGTTGTAGAGCTGCTTATCTCACAGCAGTAATTTTGGGCAGAGTGCAAAAAAATATATGAAACTGCCGTAGCGATATAGACTTTGCTGTCCCAGTTAAACAGTAACAACCCCCCTCCCCCCCCGAAAGCCACTTCACTAACTGAGCTCAGCAACCTTCTAGATCAGTGATGGTGAAACATTTTGTTGTTGGGTGCCAAAATGAGACGGTGCGCGCACGATAGAGCACTTGCATGCCGCAGGGGTGGATTGCTCCCAGTTTGGCCCGGATTGGGCGAACTGATAGTAGCGGTGGCGGAAGGCTCCGCCCACCCGCCTGGACAGAAGCATCATGCGTGAGTGCCCCCGAACCGGTAGTAAAAAAATTGGCAAACCACTGCTGCCCTCCCAGCACCCATAATGCAAAGCACGACCCCACAAGCACATGCATGCACAACACCCCTCCCCACACATGCCACACAACTCGCCTCCGGATGAGCTTGGTATTTCCTCCAGGGGGTCGGGGGAGACCGTTTTCACCCTCAGAAGGCTCCAGGAAAACCTCCGAAGGCTAGGGAGGCTGAAAAACAGGTCCAACAGGCGCTCTGGAAGCTGGAAATGGATCGCTTCCAAACTTCCGGTTGGCCTGTTGTGCCTGTTTTTCGCCTTTCCCAGGCTTCAGGAAAGTCTCCTGAGCATGGGGAGGGTGAAAATGATCTTCCCTGGCCTTCTGGAAAGCCGGCACGCGCATGCACGCTGGAGCTGACAGCTCACGCGACGGCAGATTTGGCTCCGTTTGCCACCTGTGGTATGCGTGCCATAGGTTCGCCATCACGGTTCTAGCCCAAATGCCATGGGGAACAGCTAAGGGACATAGTGTGTTTGTCATTTCCCTTTTCAAAGTGCCAAATAGCAAGGCTTTAGAAGAGGTATATTCAATTTTTGTTAGGTTGAGGCCTCCCCAATTATTCTTATGATGCCAGATTCAGCCTTTTAAAATCCTTCCAAAATTGTAAAACAGGTTTCCTCAAACAGCCTGAGATTAACAGATGAACAAATTAACAGAGTTGGAAGGGACCCTGTAGCAGGGGTGAAATCAACTTACCTTCGCTACCGGTCCGCAAATGTGAGTGTCCATGCTCACATTTGACCTTTTGCGCTTGCGCAGAGCATCCAAAATGGGATGGGATGACATCCGGGTGGGTGGGCGGAGCCTCCCACCGCCACCACTACTGGTTCGCCTGAACCGGATAGAACCGAGTGAATTGCACCACTACCTTGTAGGTCTTCTAGTCTAACCACTCGCCCAAGCAGGAGATCCTACCCCATTTCTGACAGATGGCTGTACAGTCTCTTCTTGAAAGCCTCCACAACTTCTGAAGGCAACTTCTGTTCCACTGGTCGATTGTTCTCACTGGTCGAAAGTTCCTCCTTTTTTCTAGGTTGAATCTCTCCTTGGTCGGTTTCCATCCGTTGTTTCTTGTCTGGCCTTCAGGTGTTTTGGAAAATAGCTTGACCCCCCCCTCAAATACTGGAAGACTGCTCTCATGTCTCCCCATGCTCTGCCCCATGAATTGTGGGGTGTGACATGGGGGAAGGGGTTGAAGGACTAAATGTAATCCGAAGCCTTTGCTTTCTGCCTCCAGATTGTCTAAGAATCTTTTCCTCTTAAATTGACTGCCGTAAATCTGTTTTGAATTGATGACATAGGAGTCCCTGCAGATTTTACTCCGTTAGTTGTTGCTGATTATATGGGGGTGGTGCTCATCTTGGTTTCAAGGCCATTGAGCCAGCACTGTCCAATGACGTTTCTGCAGCTGTCACGGAGCGCTGTTACCTTCCCACCCAAGTGGTGCCTATTTACCTACTCACATCTGCATGCTTTCGAACTGATAGGTTGGCAGGGCCTGGGGCGGGAACGGGAACGAGTATTTACCAGTTCTCCAAACTATTCAAAATTTCTGCTACCGGTTCTCCAGAACTGTCAGAACCTGCTGAATACAACCTCTGGAGGGGCCATTCACCGTCCATCTGTGGCTTTACCCCCAACTCGACCCTGATTTCTTAGTTGTTCTTTTCTTCTGGAAGCTCTGCACATGTACATACTGGGAACAGGCTCCAGCTGTTCCTCTGCCTCACTGCTGTCTAGCTCTGAAGGCAGCTGAGAACTGCCAGACGGCCTTGGCCCCACCTCTGCCTCCCACACAGAGCCCTTGTTCCCCAGCCTCCCGGACTGGCCTATGTTCCTTCCCAACCTCCTCACTGTCCAATTCTGCTGCCAGCTCTGCTGGCCACTGGCGGGCCACAACACATTTCTTGCAAATGTTCATTAAAAGTGTAGGGGTATCATAATCAACCCAAGCAAGCTAAGCCAGGGGTGTCCAAACTTGGGAACTTTAAGACTTGTGGACTTCAACTCCCAGAATTCTGGGAGTTGAAGTCCACAAGTCTTAAAGTTCCCAAGTTTGGACACCCCTGAGCTAAGCATTCCAAAAAACTCAACAATTCAACTCTGAGCAACTTTTATTCTCTACTGTTGGAAAGAGATTTATTCCCATATAATATATAGAAGCAAAATAAACATCTTCCACTGAAGGAAGGTCCAATTCCATTTCCTTCCTTTTCTCCAATAGTTTATCCTGAACATGGGTAGTTCATTTAGGTTAGCTTTGAATGTAGTGGTGGCAGACGTGATTTCCATCTACTCTATTTTACGGGGAGAGGAATTGCCTTCACTTCAAGGTCATTTCCTTTTTGTAAATATAGTACTGTATCTTAACCTTCCAGCAAATTCCCAGAGTTTTATTTTTCTAAGCATGAACAGATTTTCCTAATGTGGAAAAGTTGAAATAATCTAAAAGTGCCTTTTCATTGGTTGAAACAGCCCATATTTGAGAGCCCGTTTTTTCACCTACACTTACTGCCATTTGTTTGAATGTTTTCATCCTTGGATGCACAGCTGGACGAAGTAGGCATTCTTTGATTTGGTAAATGAAAATTGCACTTTCGAAAATGTTGCAGTCTTCTGAAGAAATTTGGTAGCAAATTTTCTAATGCATATTCTCATTTAGCCCTTGGGCAATTGGTATCAGAGTTTGACTAAAAGCATGGTGATAGTTTCTGAGTTGGTGTATGATGGTTGCATCATTAAAGAATTAACAGCATCATTAAAGAATTAACAGCATCATTAAAGAATTAATAGCAATCCACAACTCTTTCTTGGGTTTCTACTGGACAGTATCTCAAAAGCCTATTGAAGAGGAAAAAACGGTGGGGTCCTTGCCGAGGTAGGTTCCTACCGGTTCGGCCTGGTTCAGCTGAGTAGGTAGTAACGGCTGGCCACGCCCCCAAACCGGTTCTGTGCTTGTTCTATCAAGCATTTTTTTACTACTGTGCATGTGCACATGCCCAAAGCACATCCCTGAGCGAACTGGAAGTAGAAGAAGCCGGAACTCACCCCTGGGTACTTGGTCCTCTCTAAGCATGGTTGATGAGCTGATGATGTTACCAAGTTGGGTAATGAAACATCTGTAAGAAAACAAGCAAACTCAAAAGGGCACCAAGGACCTCACAAAGCAACCCTGAGCTATAAATATTCTCTTCTATTGGTAAGATGAAAAAAAAAATTCCAACAGAATAATTCTATTTTTACCTCAGCATTTTAGAACCTGTAAACCCTAATAGCCACCAGAAGACTATGGCCTCTGGGAATCTGGAATCTTTTAAGAAAGATTAAGTTGTGTTGTTTAATTGCAGAACAAATTGGAGCGTGGTGCTGAGATATTTCTGCTTTGAATGGTTAGTAGGAGATTAGCAATGGCTGAGGCTTAAAAGCTGCATATCGATGTTAAATGTGGGAAGGGTATCACCCGTAGGCGCTGGGAATTACCACAAACATGCAAAACAGACGGGGCTAAAGAATTGAGAATCAGACGTGATTAGTTCTTGCACGCAAGGAGTCCTTACACCCATGGCATTCTATGGGCAATGTCTGGGGTTGGATGGGAGGATTCTTTCATTAAAGCAGGAGTTGGGGGAGGGGGGAATCTCCCAATTATAAAACTTCAATTTGTACTGATGTGGCAACCTGGTGGTAGGCAGACCACACAGCAGAATTATAGTTCTCTGCAGACAGTTGCAGTTAGCCCAGGTGTGAACTTGCAAAGAGATGGTCTCCACGATGCAAGATAAAGTTCTACCGATGCTAGACTGGACTGTGAAATGCACGGAAGGGAGATTTCCCAGGAAGCTCATGTATGTTCCTTGAGGGAGGAGAGAGGATGGATATAAAAGCATGGAAGAGAACTCCAAATCCTTGACTTCTCCTGATGCCTTTCTTCAGGAATGGGATAGAGAACCTGTAGGGCACATCTGGTCTTGAAGCAGAGGTGGTATTCAGCAGGTTCTGACCAGTTCTGGACAACCGGTAGCAGAAATTTTGAGTAGTTCATGGAACCGGTAAATACCACCTCTGGCTGGCCCCACCCCCATCTATTCTCTGCCTCCCGAGTCCCAGCTGATCGGGAGGAAATGAGGATTTTGCAGTAAACTTCCCCTGGAGTGGGGAGGGAATGGATATTTTACAGTATCCTTCCCCTGCCATGCCCACCAAGCCAAGCCATGCCCACAGAACAGATAGTAAAAATTTTTTTGAATCCCACCACTGAAGGACTACCTGTATGCTGCAACCCATAGAGTGCAGACTGATGGTGAAGAGCAGAAGAAACTCCTAGATCAGCGTGGACCAGAGGTTGTATTCAGCAGGTTCTGACCAGTTCTGGAGAACCTGTAGTGGAACTTTTGAGTAGTTCGGGGAACTGGTAAATATCACCTCTGGCTGGCCTCACCCATATCTATTCTCTGCCTCCCAAGTTCCAGCTGATCGGGAGGAAATGAGGATTTTGCAGTATCCTTCCCCTGGAGTGGGGAGGGAATGGAGATTTTACAGTATCCTTCCCCTGCCATGCCCAACAAGCCATGCCATGGCCACAGAACCAGAATCCCACCACTGCTGGACATGCCTTCTTTATGAAAAAAATGCTGAGTTCCTCCGTCTTTACCTCTTCCAGATGACACCAATTTCTGGGGGGAGCAGCGTCTGGTTGTGGTCAATCCATTAGCTGCTTTCTCTTCTATACAAACATCTCTTTCCCAACCTTGGCATTTATCTGGCTTCTCTGAAACCTGATTTTATTTTACTAATCCGCAGCTGGTGTTCAGGGCCTTCCTAAGAAAATGATCTCAACCTTCAGTCATTTCAGAAAAGTTTCCCCTTACTCCTTTATTTAAACAGCAAGACAATTTCCTAAGCTTAACGCCAGAGTTAGCAGGAGTGTCCATAGTGGATTTTTTCACCTAGGCTGGCTCAATTCATAACTGTTCTAGCAGCCATGTTTTTGCACACAGTGATGCTTCCTGCAGAGGAACGGCCGTGGAAAACTAAATATCAGGAACAAAAAGCCGTATTAATTTTTCAGGAAAGATCTGTCAACTGGATCCTGGTTCCTTCTGGCGCTGTCTCTCCAGGCTTTCTCAGAAAATCCATGTGGGTTTTCCATTCCAACACTCACTCCTATACAGGTGCTAAAATATTTGAACTCTGCTTCAATGATAGTTCCATCTTTTTTAAAAAAAAATTGCTGAAAGGATAACCCGAAAGGTAATTAAATATAATTATGTGGAACAGATGGGTATAAAATCCTCGCAGCCTTATTACTTTGATTGATATGCTATTCAGTCATAGACCAAAAGTTAAACATACAACTCAAAACAAGTAACTTAAGAAAAGCCAAACTTATTTGAGGGGGAAAAACTACATAAATCAGTTTCTGAGTCAAAACCTGTCTTACCTCTGGATGGATTATATCTAACACCTTATAACAGAGGTGCAGAAAGTACCACATTTTGGAAATTTTGTAAGAGGTATTTTTTTTCTCTCAATGGGAAAAAACCCTCTGACTGGGGCCACCGAAGCATCTCCTAATATGGGGAGAAATTAGTTTTACACATCATGTAAGATGCAAAAGATATACAGCTACCACAGTCTCTACCCCTGGTTACATATGTAAGTATTGTGAAGAAAGACATGAAATGATATTCTACATCCGTGATGGCAAACCTATGGCATCTGTGCCACAGGAGTCACGCAGAGCCTTCTCTGCAGGCATGCAAGTTGTTGCCCCAGCTCAGCTCCACCGCGTATGTGTGAATGGCTCCTGCGGTTCCCGCCAGCCAGCTGATTTTTGGGTCTCTGCCTCGTATGCGCAGGTGGCGGGGCACACACACACACACACACACGGTCCATTTTTTGTTCCAGGAGGCTTCAGGGAGGCCTACTAGGCCCAAAACGGGATGTGGGGCAGGTCACAGGGGCAGGGGAGTGCGGGGTGGTTGTGTGCGCTTGCGCAGGGGGTGGAGCGTGGGGAAGGAGTATTGTGCACGCATTGCAATATGGGTGCGGGCAAGCCCTTTCGGCGCAGGACCACAAAATGGTTAGCCATCACTGTTCTACGTGGAGCAGAGTTGGTTCTGCAAAAATGTTGTCAGGCCCCAAGAACCAGAAAGCCACACGGAATTACTTCTGAGCAATGAAAGAGGTGAATATTTTGCAGCTCAGAGTTGACTTGGTATTCTCTGAGCCCAAGAACTAAACTCAAGAGAGAGAACATCCAGGACTCCTTCCTTCGGAGCAATTTCGTTTATTGTTCCTCAGCTATAGACAGACCTCTTGCCAAACTAAAGCAATTACTTGCATCATTAGAAAGATAGTCTGAGAATGTCTAGGGAGGAGCCATCTTAACTCCCTTTCTCCCAACCAAACTCTCTAAGCTCCGTTGCTGCTTCACCCTCAGGAATGCAGTTCTTTCCTCTTGGGAATCCAGACTGCATTCCACCACATCATTTAGGGATTTGTGCAAATGCCAAGTTTTTATAGTAGTGATAAATTTTACGTCTTTTGTCAATCTAAACCATGCCCACCATTATTCCACAGAGCCATAATATGGATTCTTTGCTTTTGCTTAGGTGAGAGACCAATCTCCTGTTATGAGCTAGGATGATGGCTTATTCCACAGAAATCATAGTTTAAAATCTTGGCTTGGCATTCTGTGTGAACTCAGCCAGTCTGGCTAAACTCTTCCAGGTGCTGCTAACTCCTCTCCCCACTCCTGATTTCCTTCTGTAGATATGATGTTATAATGTTAGGGTTCATTTGGGGAAAACCCCATATATTATTACAGAATACAGAACAATAGATAATAGATAACAGATTAACAGAGTTGGAAAGGACCTTGTAGGTCATCTTGTCCAACCCCCCGCTCAAGCAGGAGACCCTACTTCATTTCTGACAAATGGCAGTCCAATTTCTTCTTGAAAACCTCCAGTGATGGAACTCCCTCAACTTCCGAAGGCAACTTTTGTTCCATTGGTTGATTGTCCTCCTTATTTCTAGGTTGAATCTCTCCTTGTTCAGTTTCCATCCATTCATGATTCCTTGTCTGGCCTTCAGGTGCTTTGGAAAATAGCTTGACCTCCTCCTCTCTGTGGTAGCCCCTCAAATATTGGAAGACTGATATCCTGTCTCCCCTGGTCCTCCTCTTCATTCTCTTCATATCTTCTCTTCCTGTATTCCTATATTCTTCTCTTCTCTTCATGTATTGAGAAATATATGGCATAATCTATGATGCCCTGATAGCAGAAGCTCTAATCTGTCTCTGCAATGAGAACAGGGAGTGGTTCTGACTGCAGATTTGAAGAGCAATGATTGTTCGATTCCCTTAGCTTTGGTTTCCTCTCCAACTGCTGTCACCTGCTGGTAGGAAGAATCATCACTTAAGTTGATTCTTAAGTTGGGGGTGGAAGACGTTTGGCTGAGTGCTATGTATGATAGTTGCAAATGAAGAGGTGCTCCCTCTCAGGTTGCTTCTCAATGCTGATCTCCCAACCTTCTGGAAGCTCAAGTGCCTGGAAGAACAGAAACCTGGTCTATGAGTGGATAGCTTCTTCCACCTGCCCAGGGAAAGCAGAAGCGAGGTCAAAACCGGCTCCAACTTTGCCTAATCAAACTCATGATTGCAAAGCAGGGATCAAAGCCCAGGGCAAATTTTGTGAGAGCTCTCACTCTGCTTGCACAAGGCTGGTTTGCCTTGGGGTGCTGGTGGTGGTGGAGGGTGTGACCTCTCTTGAAGTTGCTTGTGATCTCCTGGGGGACCCCAACCACACCTGGTATTCACCAGTTCTCTCCAGTTCGGGCGAGGCTCCGCCCACCCTCCCCAACGTAATGGACCAGCACTGCGCATGTGCAGAAGGCGGTACACATGCACAGATGAGGGCACACTCACATTTGCGCACCGGTAGGGAAGTGAAGTGAATCCCACCTCTGACCCCAACCTTCAGTTTGAGAACCCCAAAGTCCTGTGCTGAGGTGAGCAACGTGTGTTCCCTTAAAGCCCCGTGTGACGGTGATGCGGGAAAGTTGCTAAATTAGAGTATTGCAGTTTTCTGCTTTTTCAAGCATATTTTCAGTAAAACAAGTTCATTAGTACAAATTGAACATTGGATTTCTTGCCTTCCTAGCATGGCGGAATCAGTGACTGCGCTTTCATCAGCTTGGGATGGCTGAACGTAGAAAAACGAAAGTTCTCTGTGCTTATGGTACACAGTGGCTTTCAAACTTTTCCAGGCTGCTACACCCCTAAGAACAGAACAGAATAACAGAGTTACAATGGACCTTAGAGGTGTTCTAGTCCAACCCCCTGATCAAGTAGGACGCCCTATACCAGTGACGGTGAACCTTTTCAGCACTTAGTGCCGCAAAGGGACTGCGCACAAATGCTCGTCAGGGCCGCAACACAGAAGAGGCATGTGCATGCCGGGAAATTAACTTCTGGTTTCCAGCGCACACATGTGCATCATCCAGCTAGTCTTCCAGTTACTGGCACACATGCGACAATCAGCTGGCCGGTGTGCATGCGCACATCAGAAAATGGAAGACCAGCTCTTCCGGTTTCTGGCACTGCTGCACGCACAAAGGCCAGCTGATTGACATGCACGCATGCGCGCCACAGACCTGGAAGAGGAAGAGCTGATGCCATACGTGCCAGGCAACATGGCTCCATGTGCCATTCGGCATGCCATATATTTGCCATCACGGCCCTATACCATTTCAGACAAATGGCTGTCCAGTCTCTTTTTAAAAGCCTCTAGTCCAGTGTTTCTCAATCTTGTCAACTTGAAGATGTCTGGACTTCAACTCCCAGAATTCCCCAGCCTGGGGAATTCTGGGAGTTGAAGTCCAGACATCTTCAAGTTGACAAGGTTGAGAAACACTGCTCTAGTCACACAGCATCCACAACTTCTGAAGGCAAAAGCCATTCCACTGGTTTATCGTTTTCACGGTCTCCTTAGTTCTAAGCTGGATCTCTCTTGGTTAATGTACGTCCATTGCTTCTTGTCCTATCTTCAGGTGCTTTGGAAAAGAGCTTGACCCCCTCCTCTCTGTGGCAGCCCCTCAAATATTGGAAGACTGCCAGCATGTCCTCCCTGATCCATCTCTTCACCAGACTAGCCATGCCCAGTTCCTGCACCCCTTCTTCATGTGTTTTGTAGCCTCCAGTCCCCTAATCATCTTTGTTGCTCTTCTCTGCTGTCTTTCCAAAGTCTCAACATCTTTTTTTTTTATTGTGATGACCAAAACTGGATGCAATATTCAAAGTAGGGTTTTAGCCAGGAGATATAAAACAGTATCAACCTATTGCCTTAAATAAAAAGGCCAGATTCCCTTATCAACAGGTAAGGCTCTCGTAATGATAGAAAGTCAATTACATTTGAGCTAACTTTTTGTTTCTTTGATTATCTTACCAAACCCCATTGAATGCTTGCAAAGGCACCGTTTGAAGAGTCCAGCTCTAGCATGTAATCAGCCTTCTGTCTATGATCTCCATTTCCCTTTGGGCCAGTCCATGACCTGGTTGAGTGGGACCTTCATTTGTCTGTTTTGCTAGGAAATATTTGATCCGCCTCCCCCCCCCCCGCATTGGCTGCTCTGTGTCCCATCTGTTGCTTTTGTTCAAATGTCCCGTGGCGTTTTGAACTTTATTAGACACGTGTCTGGAATCTATTCTAAGCGCACGGAAAGAATTACATCCCATCCTCAGTATGTTCGCAGACGGTTCAGTTTACGGCTGCTGAAAGGTCTGTCAAGTTTCCGCCGTAGCTCCTGTGTTTTCAAGGAATGCAGCTATTTTTTTCTTCACTCGTTTATGTTTGCAAGTTTGCTATTTATATCGGATACCAAAGCATTTGACTTGAGTTGGTATTTATTCGCAGCTAGAATTCTTCCCCTTAATTATAAGATGAGTTGTATTCAGGGCGGTGGGCAAAAGAAGACCGCCAAAGAGATCTCCATCCAAAATTATGGGTTTTCTTTTATTTTTGGTGAATCTTAAAACTCAGACTTGGGTTTGGAGAGCGGTTTTTTGAAGAGCTATTGTCTAAGAGCAGAAGTTTTCCAAGCTCCGTCTTAACATCCCAAAAAAACTGGGTTGTATGGTTGCCAATAAATCATTCTTGTCTGGAAAGGCTCCCACAGATTCTCCTATAGGAACTGCATATTATTTAACATGCTTGTACAAGTAGCACCAAACCATTAATCAAATCCTGAAAAATTCTCTATGGATTCAGGGTTGGGCTTCCAGGTTTTCCTGAAGCCCCGTTCCGTAAAAAAGTAGGGTTTGCCACTGCTTTTGGCTCACTTTTAAGTAGAAAGAAGTTCAAGACTGGATTCATACATCAGAGGTGATATTCAGCAGGTTCTGACCAGTTCTGGAGAACCGGTAGCGGAAATTTTGAGTAGTTCGGAGAACTAGTAAATTTGACTTCTGACTGGCCCTGCCCCTATCTGTTCTCAGCCTCCCGAGTCCCAGCTGATTGGGAGGAAATGGGGATTTTGCAGTATCCTTCTCCTGGAGTGGGGAGGGAATGGATATTTTAACGTATTCTTTCTCTTCCATGCCCACCAAGCCACACCATGCCCACCAAGCCATGCCCACAGAACTAGTAGTAAATTTTTTTGAATCCCACCACTGTACAACATGCTTAACCAAGTCAGTTAAATCCAGGGTCTGCATTCGAATAAGAAGCTGAATGTGATCAGATTCAATCTTGGTTAGGTCAAAGATCTGTTTGCATTTGGTGAGGGGGTTGTAAGAATCCATACCTGTTGTATGGTGCATAGTTTAATTGGTCAGCCAGTTTAAACCTATTGCGTGAAGGTAGCATTGTGTGTTAATTCTGTTTAGGCCAATAAGTGTCATACAGATGGAAGCCATATGTTCAGACTCTCAAAGTAAAAAGTCCTGGAGTCATTTTGCACTCTGTCCACCAAATTAAAAGCACTGACCGGAGTCACACATTGCATTAAAGTCTCTGTGTTTATGCTTAGTTTGTTGACAAACAACAGTTGGTTGCGTTTATGAAACAGGTTTAATCAAGAGGTGCATAAATAGAGATTGAGAACCCATGGCTTCCAGTTTGTAATCTCCATTGTACAAGTAGTCCTCAATTTACACAATTAGGACCAGAATTTGTGTTGCTAGAGATGCAGTGGCTCAGTGGCTAAGACACTGAGCTTGTCAATTAGAAAGGCCAGTGGTTCAAATCCCTAGCGCCGCCTAATGGAGTGAGCTCCTGTTACTTGTCCCAGCTTCTGCCAACCTAGCAGTTTGAAAGCATGTAAAAACGCAAGTAGAAAAGTAGGGACCACCCTTGGTGGAATGGTAATAGCGCTCCATGCACCTGTGCCATTTAATCATGCCGGCCACATGATCATGGAGACGTCTTTGGACAGCGCTGGCTCTCTGGCTTTGAAACAGAGATGAGCATCGCCCCCTAAAGTCAGGAACGACTTGCACAGAGGAGAAAGAGAGGAAGGGGAAGTAGAGAAGAGAGGGACGATAGAGGGAAGAAAGGAGGTAGGGAGGAGGAGAAAGGGAGAAGAGGCAAGAAAGCAATGGATAGGATATAAATATGGTGTAGGGAGAGCAGAAGAGCCAATGACAGTCTTTGGGGGTTGATGGTAAGAGGAATTGACACAATATTGAATAATACAAAATAGTGTTGGTTATGATGTAATGGTATGCATGTGGCTATTTGTATGAAAATAAAAAAAAAAAAAAAAACTTATTTCAAAAATAGTGAACCAGATTCAGGGCAGTCTTTTCAAGTTTACCTTTCAGGTGTTGTGGCCTTCCAGGTGCAGCAAAACTGGCATTGAGACCCTTCCGGGATTTCGGGAGCATTGCCAGTGTAAGCAAAGGGGGGGAATGTGGAACAGGGAGAGGCTTCCGTGGCCTCCTGATCAAAGATCCCATTGGGAATGGAGTGGGAAAAAGTCAAGGAAAAAAGCAAAAAAAAAAAAAAAAAAACCACCAGAAGAGAGGATCCCGGGCTGGATTTTAAAAAAAAGAAAAAAGAGGTTAATGAAGAAAACTAGGAGGAAAACGGGTCACATGCTTTAAACCCACAAAATCCTTATTTAAATCTAGGCTTGTCAATCATCCTGAAAGGGCAAAACAAGGGCAGGAAAAGGGGAGCAGCTGAGCTCAATTCAAGAGGGTGGAGTCTCTCTGCTAATGGGGTTTTATTTATTTGTATGGAGGGTGCGTGTTTGCTATTCTCCTGCAAAAGGCCACTCATCCTTTGGGCTGGGAGGCGGAGGGACACAAGTGGCTCAGCTCTGAAGGTGCGTGTCTTTTCATTGTGTTCTTTGCCTGCTCGCTCTTCGGAACCAAAACTTTCCAGCGTTTGCAAACGGAACCCCAGTTAGGACTTGCTAGCAATGACTCTGAGTAACGGGGAGAAGGTTGGGTTCTTGCTGCTTTGGGAAAAGTGGCCTCAGGGCATTTTGTTTCGAATGCATTATTAATGTGGCATTCCATAAAATGTCCTTTTTCTGGGCTGAGTCGAATAACCTCCCTTGTCTTGGGTCCTTTTGGATGAATTTGCAATGAGAACTTCTGGCCAGCCTGGTTAGTTAGGGGTATATCAGTTTGAGGAAGACAGCATGCACGCAAAATAGTAACCCAGGGTAGGCACGATTAAGAATTATTAGCGCTTATTGCCTTTATTTATTTAGTTAGTTTGTCAAACATGTATGAGATAACAGGTATAAGTAAAACACAGACATGAACACAGGAAATGAGTATGAATAGATGGGGACAGTAGGACAGGGATGGTAGGCACGCTAATGCGCTTATGCACACCCCCTTACAGACCTCTTAGGAATGGGGTGAGGTCCATGGTAGATAGTTTAAGGTTAAAGTTTTGGAGGTTTGAGGATGTAACAACAGAGTCGGGTAGAGCATTCCAGGTATTGACCACTCTGTTGCTGAAGTTATATTTTCTGAAATCAAGTTTGCAGCGGTTTACCTTGACTTTGTATCGATTGTTTGCCCGTGTATTATTGTGGTGGAAGCTGAAGCAGTCATCGACAGGTAGGACGTTGTAGCAGACAATTTTGTGTACTATGCTCAGGTCAGACCGAAGGCGGCATAGTTCTAGGTTGTCCAAGCCCAACATTTCAAGCCTGGTGGCATAAGGGATTCTTTTGTGAGCAGAGGACTGGAGGACTCTTCTCGTGAAATACCTCTGGACTCACTCAGTTGTATTAATGTCTGGTATCTGCTTACCATCCTAACCCAAAATACCACGATTTTGTTTACTAAGCCAAGATTTGCTTCAGAAGAAGTGGGTGTAAGGAATAGGTGACTTGATACTTTGCACAACTAATGGCTGGAGGTAGAGAAACTGGTGTATGCTTATCTGTAAATTGTCATCACGGTTCAAATTAGAGTATCACTTTATGATTTGAGTATAGTTGAAGACATAGATGGCTTGAAGGAGCAGTGGGGAGATTATATGGATTATCATGTGACAGCATAAGGCAAATGATGTCAGTTTGCACCCTGAGATTATGACATGTGTCTTGCCTTCTCCCTGGATACTACAGGTTGATGGATATAGATAAGTACACTGGTCTGATTTCATCTCAGAGGCACAAGATGCAGTGACCCTTTTGCGATCTTACGCTGGCCATCTTGCAGATTTTGACTTCCCCTGGGGATACTGTCGGATATGTTTGTTGATATTTCAATTTGTAAATCAATTCCATTAATCTATAAATATGATTCCCAATTATGCATTTATGCCCCTGAATTTTTCTACTTTGTTACTCTAACTTCAATAGAAGCCAAGAAACCAAAGATTTCTAAGGGAGCATTTAGATAATTGACTCTGTTTCTTGTTCAACTGGCACATGTCTGTCTCATTTCCCAATTGTAGTATTGTTACTTTAGTGGGGTAGGGTGGGAAGCCAAATGTTTTGGAACCATATATAACAACAAATGAATCAAAGAACCACCCCAGGAATGCTTTGGGGTAGATATGGTCAAGATGGCCTCAGGAAACCTGGTTAGATTTTTGAGGTTAAGTTCTGACACATAAGAGATCTGTGAGGATGAGACCCGCTTTAGAAATAGCTGGAGGTTCTTAAGCTGCTTGAATATTTAAATCTATCACGCCTCATTTGTGAAAGGAAAGTCGTATAGCAGAGACAATGGAAAATAGGAGATTTTGTCTGCAGGGCAGGGATGGGAATTTAAAGGTTGATGACACGGAAGTGTCTTGTTTTTGTGCATTGGTGTGTTCTTTGTCTTAAGGGCTAGTTACCGTAAACAAACTTACTGTTGGTAGTGCATGAAGTCAAAGTAATTGGATGAAATCCAAGAGACTTGATAAGTAAATAAAAAGGAGTGGGTACACAGGTGTCAGGGACTGGAATGGTATGTGGGAAAGATTATGACAGACAGGACGAAGAGATGCTACCTGGTCAGATAAGAGGTCTGCAGTTGGATACCGGGTCAGACAAGAGGCTCAGAATGGACACTCCCTTATTTCTCAGGCTGTGAAAGTGACAGCGGGAGAACTGTACTTTTAGATTTGCAAAATTCTGTTGATGTTGCTTTACAATAAAGTATAATGAATGTATCTTGTTGTGTTTCCTCCCTGATCTACTTGGTAAGGCCAACATTAATCTTGCAAGTCTGAAAGTGTGCTGACTGGGGAATTCTGGGAGTTGACGTTCACCCATCTTAAAGTTGACAAGATTGAAAACTCCGGGGTAGCTCTCACAGGGTGATTGTTGTTGGGGGCGGGGAGGAGGAGGCAGTGATATATTTGAACTCTAGAATAAAAGGCAGGCTATAAATGGGAAGGAATGAATGGGAAAAGCTTGGGAAGAATATTCATGAACAAAGGATCCTGGGAGAGAATTAGCCTGTCACTCTAGCCTTGACGAGGTAACAGGCAGAGGTGGAATTCAGCCAGTTCTGACCGGTTCTGGAGAACCTGTAGCGGAAATTTTGAGTAGTTTGGAGAACCGGCAAATAGGCTGGCCATGCCCCCGCTGCCTCCCAGCTGATCTTCTTTTCTTGCCCTGAACAGGAGAACGGAGCTGGAAAGCAGGTTAGTGGGGTAGGGAGAGAATGGGGATTTTGCAATATCCTTCCCCTGCCATGCCCACAAAGCCACACCCACAGAACTGGTAGTAAAATAATTTGAATCCCACCACTGGTAATAGGAGAGTAGAAGGATAAATATTTTGAAAGTGATCCATCTGGGTTTTGGAAGGCTTCTTGTTGCATACAGAGAAAGAGAGAATGCCATGAGGCTGCAAAGTCATGCCTACATCAAGATCTGTCTGGCCATGGTCCATTCACATGGGACCCTGAATCCAAATGAAGGAATCCACTTTCCTAGTGGCTTTCTTGCAAAGAAATGGAGAAATGCTACAGGTAAGATGCCATTGAACAAGGTCCCATCCTAGAAGCAACCTCCAGGCAGGGTTTGCTCAGCAATTGCAGGGTCTGGCAGGGTTGGGGATGATATGCCCCAGTTGCTTGCTAACCCACCTCTCTTAAAAAGTGTTTTAGATTGAAACAATTTTGTCTTCCTTCCTCCCTCGATGTCAATTTTAAACAGGTAATCCTCGACGTATGACCACAGTTGAACAATAGCAATAGCACTTAGACTTATATACCGCTTCACAGTGCTTTACAGCCCTCTCTCAGCAATTTACAGAGTCAGCATATTGCTCCCAACAATCTGGGTCCTCATTTTACCCACCTCAGAAGGATGGAAAGCTGAGTCAACCTTGAGTCTGGTGATATTCAAACTGTCGAACTGCTGGCAGCCGGCAGTCAGCAAAAGTAGCTTGCAGTACTGCATGCTAACCACTGCACCACCGGAGCTCTTTGAGCCTAACATATCTGTTGCTAATTGAGACAGTTAAGCGAATTTTGCCCTTTTTTACACCCTTTCTGTCCATGGTTGTTTAAGTGAAACACTGCGGTTGTTAAATTAGTAACACGGTTGTTACACACATTTGGCTTCCCTGTTGACTTTGCTTGTCGGAACGTCCCTTAAGTTGCTCACAAGCCCTGGGGCCGTCATAAATGTGAACCAGTTGCCAAGCATCCGACTTCCGATTAGGTGACCATGGGGATGCTGCAATGGTTGTAACGTTGAACGGTCACTAAACAAACTGTTGCAAGTCGAGGAGTGTCAGGGGGAAAATTTCACCCTGAAGAAAGTGAAGTCTAGGATCGGGCTGATTTCCAACAGCATATGCATTAAGATGTGAAGAAAAAGAATAAAAGTCTTGGGAAGCATATTCTAATTAATAAACAAACTTTAATTACAAAAATAATAAAAGTAAATAAAACAAAACTAACTAATTGTTACATTTTGATAAAAAAAGTTCCGTCTGCCAGCTTTCTTGGCAGCCGGACAAAAGTTCAGCAGTAGCTTTCTCTTTCTCTCTCCTTCTCTGGAATGTGTGAAGACATGCGCAATAAATCACTGTCAGATAAGAACTTTTATGACCTGCGCAATAACTCTTTCTCAGTTTAACTCTTCAGTGTCAGTTCAGTCAGTTCATGTCTAGCAAACTTTTTAACGTAGTGACAAGGAGTACCAGTAGTAATCGTTTTATTTTTATTCATTTATTTTCGTCAAGAATGTATTAGATAAGTAGAAACATGATTATGAATACATGCAATGGATACGAATAAAATGGAGACAGTAGGACAGGGACGGTAGGCACTTTGGTGCGTTAATGCACGCCCCTTACAGACCTCTTGGGAATGGGGTGAGGTCCAGAGCATACAAAACCTTTGCTAGACCAATTCTCGAATACAGTTCTTCTATCTGGAACCCGCACTGCATATCAGACATTAATACTTTTGAGCGAGTTCAGAGGTATTTCACGAGAAAAGTCCTCTGCTCACAACAGAATCCCTTATGCCACCGGACTCGAAATTTTGGGCTTAGAACTACGCCACCTATGGTCTGACCTGAGTGTAGTACACAAAATTGTCTGCTGTAACGTCCTGCCTGTCAATGAATACTTCGGCTTCAACCACAACAACACACAAGCACACAATAGATACAGACTCAAGGTAAACTGCTCCAAACTCGATTGCAGAAAATACGACTTCAGCAACAGAGTGGTCAATGCCTGGAATGCTCTACCTGACTCTGTGGTTTCATCCCCAAACCTCCAAAACTTTAACCTTAGACTGCCTAATGTCAACCTCACCCCATTCCTAAGTTGTCTTCTCTCTCCTTCTGGCCCCACAATTGCGAAGGACTAGGACACAGTTTTTTGGGACACCTCGCTGGCAGGTAATTTTAGCCTTTTCCACCCTGCTTTGCTATTCTTTCTTCCTTAAGTTGAGGGAAATTCCTTGGCGGCTCCCTTCCCTTTCATTGCCGAAATGTAGTTTAATGTAAACCTAGCTCTGAGGCAGCTTTTTCTCATTTTTAAACTATTTCATATCAATAGCTGGCCTAGCATTTGTTTTCTTTGAATCTGGGTTGGAGAACTGGTCTACATTTCTCAGGATATCTCTTTAGGAATCTTGGCAGAGGCCGGGCCTGTATCTTTTGAAAAGACTGTAAATGTAAAACAGAAGGGAGATATTAAAAGAAGCATAAACAAGTTTCGTTCCCTTTCCCTCCTTGCTCCCTGTCACCACCACCTTAACTTTAGAAATAGGAAAAGAACGAGGGTTCAGGGCTGAGAGAAGAGAAGAGAAGTGAAACACATCAAGGGGGTTCGTTTAGCAGGGAAAGCTGTAAGAAAAACAGATTTTCCCCTCTTTTAACCCTGGAAAAGGGACGCGGTGGCTCAGTGGCTAAGACACTGAGCTTTTGTCGATCAAAAAAGTCGGCAGTTTGGCAGTTCGAATCCCTAGCGCCACGTAACGGAGTGAGCTCCTGTTACTTATCCCAGCTTCTGCCAACCTAGCAGTTCGAAAGCAAGTAAAAAATGCAAGTAGAAAAATAGGGACCACCTTTGGTGGGAAGGTAACAGCGTTCCCTGTGGCTTCAGCGTTGAGTCATGCCAGCCACATGACCACGGAGATGTCTTTGGAGAGTGTTGGCTCTTCGGCTTTGAAATGGAGATGAGCACTGTCCCGTAGAGTCGGGAATGACTAGCACATATATGCGAGGGGAACCTTTACCTTTTTAACCCTGGAAAAGTGTCTTCATTTCTCTCTTCCTCTTCCCTTTTCCTTCAGCCTGTCTTAAAAGCAAAACCTTTTGCATGTCACAAAATCTCCCCCCTTCTAATGTGCTCATGGATGGGTCCCGCCATGCTTCAGGCAGGAGAGGAGAAAAGAACATTTGGACTGGGGAGGTGGTGGGACAGAAAAGAAAAGCATCCCTACAGGTTTGAATGCCAAGCTCCATTGTCCCACAATAAATTTCATATGGAATTTATTTTCAGAACCATAGTATCTTTTTCCAAAGTCCATGGGATGGAGTTCATGAATGTATTTATATTTGTAGAGATGGCAGGCTTTGGAAAGAATGGGGTGGGGGTGAGGGGTGGGGGCAGAGTCATTTACTGTAAATCCTAAATAGGAAAACTAGGTAGCTGGCTTTTATCCCTTCTTTGGAACATTTTGTCTATATTATTAACTTGATTGCAAGATGCAAAACAGTGATTGCTTGTGTATTGCTTTTTTAAAAAAAAGAGATTATAAGGGGAGGAAGCCAGGACTTTGCATGCATTTTTCATTTACTGGGGTGGTTTTTCAAGGTCCAAGTCTATTCTACAGCTGTAAGATTTCCTGGTGCTTTAATCCAAGTCCTAACCAGGTCTGGCTCTTCTTTGGCTTTTCCAAATCAGCCAAAGTCAGCTTGGTATGGTCTCTGGTATGAATGGCATCAGTACTCAGAATGATCCTGTACATCATATTTTAGGGGCTGCCACAAAGAAGAGGGAGTCAAACTATTCTCCAAAGCACCTGAGGGTACAACAAGAAGCAATGGGTGGAAACTAATCAAGAGAAGCAACTTAGAACTGAGGAGAAATTTCCTGACAGTTAGAACAATTAATCAGTGGAACAACTTGCCTCCAGAAGTTGTGAATGCCCCAACACTGGAAGTTTTTAAGAAGATGTTGGATAATCATTTGCCTGAAATGTTATAGGGTTTCCTGTCTAGGCAGGGAGTTGGACTAGAAGACCTCCAAGGTCCCTTCCAACTCTGTTATTCTATTCTATTTCTATCATATCTGGTATACATAATTTATTGGGTTTGGGTCAGGCCTGGAAGCCATCGTTTGCATTGGGCCTTCAGACCTGCCACATTTAATGCTGTGGGAAATTGGGAGGGGGGATTATATGGGGTGTGAGAGATATAGTCAAAATAACATTCCTTTCACAGAGAGTCAAGGAGTGGTGTGACTGGGAGGCATCTCCAGTTTTGGATGGTGCCTGATTGGGCCATATGATGGACATATATGGGTGCTGGGCAGGGACTTCGTTTGGGTGGGGAAAACCTGGAAGCTTTCAGATTCGGGTTTTCCCAGATGTGCCAATATGACATCTCTAATAAAATAGAACTTTGAGGAACTTCAAGCCTCAGAATCTTCTTTCATTGGGGGATGTTACTTGAAACCTTACAGTTTGTTGATCGAGTAGCACTTGATAAAGTCACTTGAGGGCAACACTGTTGGGTTGACTTTATTTAGAATGATTGATTTCAGATGGTAACTAGTAAAAGAAACGCATGTCCTTTGAAAGTCAACTGATGGAATTTAATTTTTGTAGTTTCTACCAAAACAGAGGGATACTTTGCTATAGTGGTTAAAACACCAGGCTAGAAATTGGGAGACAGTAAGTTCTAGTTCTGTCTTAAGCACAAAGCCAACCGGGTGTCCTTGGGCCTTTCATTCTCTCTCAGCCCTAGGAAGCAAGCAATGGCAAACCACTTCTGAAATATTGCTAAGAAAACTGTAGGGACTTTTCCAGTCAGTCGCCGAGAGTCAACGCTGACTTGAAGACACCAAAACAAAGCAGAAGGTCCCCTCCTCTGCCTCTTTCTCCCTCTTTCCCATTGACAGCACACTCTAGAAACCGTGATTCATTGCGTGTTCCGGCCCAGTGCTAGAGATGAATGTCCAGTTTTCCCACCACAAAACCCACTTCTCCTAGCCTTTCCAAGAGGATTTCTTGAAATTGGAAGTGGGTACAACCTTGTGTGCAGCTTTTGGCCTGTTGTCAAAAGCTCTAGGCAAGAAACCAGTTCAAACTTTTAACAAGAGCCATCTGCCCCTTCGGAGTTGGCAAGGCAAGGAGAGAAGGAGAATGAGGAGCAGGGCGGAAGAGAAAGATAAAAATGACACACAGAACTAGTGAGAACGAGAGAGAAATAAGGGCTCCTGTAGAGCTGTTATCTACAGTTTGTTTTAGAAGCCCAAAATGACCTGGTTTGTACATAACACTAAGCCCCGATGAGTAGCTCCACACAGAGAAGGTCAAATTTCCATTGAATCAAACTTGGTGCATTTCAGAGACGTGACTATGCAGCTTTCCAATATGGAAGTGGTTGACCAAAGCCTTATCCTGGATTTTTTTTGGGGGGAAGGGTGGATAAACATGTCCCCAGTTCTAGTCATCAGTCTAGTCTAGTTATCCTAACCAGAATCAGCCATGCCTAGGTTCTTCAAGATCTCTTTAAATTCTGCCTCTGGTGTGTCTCAAGTCAAGAGGAAGCAGTCCAGAAAAAGGCTACAGGGGATAATCCACGCCCACATTATTTCCAAGAAAACGACACAAATGTCACATCTAAAAGCCCACACATCACATAAAATGGGATATATGGGTTGTGTCAAGCCAGCCACAGAACAGCAGAGAGTGAGAAAAGCGGTGGCTCATCATGACCTTTGGCTCAGAAACTCCAAACATTGATGCCAGTTAAGAGACTCTGAAATTGAACGTTAATCTGTCTGGAGGACACCATGTCTTTCTGAAATTGACGTGGCTCAGTTGTGGGCAAGATTTTGGATCCCTCCATTTGTACTAAAAAGAACAACTTATCATGTTCAATTGTGGCTTCTTCTACAGTCCAGAATGCATTATAACCGATCCTTCATTTTTCTCTCTAGCTCCTTTTTTGTTCATCCTTTTTTCCTTTGGTGATGAAAACCTTCTCCTCCTTTTGCTCTGAATAGGCTGTTTTCAGTAACTGGCCCAGCAGTTGAATTCCTTGGTTTTAATTCTTTCATTGTTTGATAGTCCACTCATCTGCCAGTAAAAATAGAATTATTAGTAATGTCTCTTGCATGTCCTGTAGCAGAAAGTTTTTGTCCTCTGTAAGAAAAGCCCAGCTTGACCCCAGTGACTTAAAAAGGAACAAAGAACTTGGTTCCATCTGCTTGGCATGACTGTTACTAGGATACTACTGGTTGTATTGTTAGTGTATTAAGATTTTGCTTGGTCACTCACTGGTGAAATCTTACTCTCTTAAACATCTACATTTGAATCAATTGCCTTTTTTTCCTTTTCATTGCTGCTTCATTCATCCTCTGTTTATCAATTATTTTCATTCTGAGCATACAGTACATTTTCATGCACTGAATGAATAGAATTTAGGCTCTTATAAATTATAGAATTTTATAATCCAGATTAATCTGGATCTCCCTCTGTAAAGCTTCCATCTACTGGTTCTTGTTCTACTTTCAGCAACTATAGAAAATACATCCATGCCATCTTCCTGTTACAGTCTTTCAAGTATCTGAAAACTACTATTTTTTCTGTTCACAGTCTTCCCTTCTCTTCCCATAATTTATTGTTATTTAATTCGTATTTGTATTACGTATACTCTTGATTTAAATTCTAAACCTTTGGACATTTTTTCCAATTGTTTTCTGATTTTTCCCATTAATTTACTTCCTCTCACTTCTGAATTCTTTCATTTTTCCCACCATCCCCACTTAACAGCTTTCTGTTGCCCCTCTTGTGTGAAAGGGCCTTAGAAAGGTTTTATCTTGAATTACGATATATATGGCTAAGGAAGAAACTATGGAACAGATTGTAGAAAAACAGAACAACAATAGTTTCTGAAGGTGTTTTCACAGAAAAGGTTTAAATTAACTTGGATTAAGCCCATCCATAATAAAGGTTTATATCAACATAAACTGAGTTTCGAAATATACATCAACAACAATAGAAAAAGAAAGGGGGAGAGGAGGAGAGAATGAAAGGAAGATGGGGGAAAGAAGAAAGAGGTAAGGAGAGGAGGATGAAAGGGAGAAAAAGAGAAAGAGAGAGGGTAGGAAGGGGAAGGGGAAGAGTAGGAGTAGGAGAAAGGGAAGGGAAGAAGGAAGGGGAAGGAGAGGAGGAAGGAAGAAAATAGAGAAGGGAGGGAGGGAGAAAAGGAAGGGAAAACAAGGTGGTGTTACAAAAGGAGGAAGGGATGGTAAATAAAGCAACCCAAATTATATATTATAACCTATTAAATGAAATAATAAATATATAAGAATGATAAATGTAAAGAAGAATAACAACCGTGTGAATGTATACTTAAAATGGTGTGTAAGAGAATAAACTTCTTTGGGGAAAAAGGGTTTATATCAATGAGAAGACATATTAGTATAGTTCAGTCCACCTCAGATGGCATTGAAACACAAGGAAGTTTACAGGGGTGTTCAACCTTGGCAACTTTAAGACCTGTGGACTTCAACTCCCAGAATTCCCCAGCCCACCATGCATCAGAGTGGCCACACCATACCATACAAGCTGCCTGAAAACCACCTTCTACTGCCTCAAGGTTGTTGTGCCAGATTTCTTAGTTTAACAGTACAATTTCATCAATTTTCCAGGTGATGAATAGAAGAGAATAGATGGTGTTTCTCAACCATCTCAACTTTTAGCTTTGTGGACCTCAACTCCCAGAATTCATGGCTGTCTAGGGAATTCTGGGAGTTGAAGTCCACTCATCTTAAAGTTGTCACGGTTGAGAAACAGTGGGATATAATCATATGGGAACATTTTCTCTTGGGAGGGCTGTCTCTCCTTCCCATCCATATCTATAGTCCTCTTGCTAACCAAACAATCTGAATATTTTAGGTCAATATGAAAACTGTTTAAAGTTGCCCAGGTTGAGAAGCACTGTCTTAGACTGTTAAGAACATGGGTTGCACCACCTAATCCCCAAACATTGCTTATCTCTGGGGTAATGTGTTGTGTGGATCAGTGGTGGGATTCAAACTTTTCTACTACTGGTTCGGTGGGTGTGGCTTGGCTTGGCGGGTGTGGGAGCGGAAGGATACTGTGAAATCTCCATTCCCACCCCACTCCAGGGCAAGGATACTGTAAAATCTGCATTTCCTACCTACCCCACTATCCTGCTTTCCAGCTCCGTTCTCCTGTGCAGGGCAACAGAAGAAGACCCAGCCAATCAGCTGGGACTTGGGAGGCAGCGAATAGATGGGGGCGGGGCCAGTCAGAGGTGGTATATGCCAGTTCTCCCAACTACTCAAAATTTCCGCTATCGGTTCGCCAGAACTGGTCAGAACTGGCTGAATACCACCTCTGGTGTGGATCCAATCTAGGACATGATGCTATATTGGCAAAAGATTTCATTTTGAATAATATTGAGTTTAGAACTTTGTGAAATGTTACATTTCCGGTGTAAACCTGCAGTTTGGATTATGAAAAGGGCCATTTGAAACACTGCTTTAAAATAGTCAGGGGACTGTTTTGCAATCAAAGCATGGGCTGAGATAGGAGATGACCAGGCTGAGCCTGAGGGAGGGGTGAAGTGAGTCATCAGTTTGGAGTCTCTTCATAGCCACAAGAGATCTAAGTTCAGCCCTCTTGATTTCCCTTGATTCCTATCTACCACCAATTTGCTTTGACCGTTAAGAGTTCTGATTCTTGTAGAGAGGTAGCATGGAATAAACTTGTTCTCATTTGAACAATCTTGGCTCCTGGTTTCTTGCAGCTGGACATTGCAGTTAGGATGGGGCATTTACAAGATTTTGAACTTGATATGATATGAGCTTGACATGGAATGCAATTTTTGCGGAACTTTACACTAGATTATAAAATGCAACATTCTTAAGAACAAAATATCACACCAAATACATCCATGGTTGGTTAAATAAATCATAATTAGGCAGTGTTTTTACAGAACATGCTTAGTTACATATAAGTAAATATTTGGGTTGCAACAATAAGCAGATCCCTCTTTAGTGTGCTAAGAATGAACTGCCCCAAACTTTGGTTTATGAGACCATCATGGCATTGAACTGTCAACAGAAGTTTAGATGAGAAGGTTACTGTATGTTTTGGGTTGACATTAAATTGAATTTCTCATGTCTAGCTAGCACCCATCCCATTCTAATTAATATAAATGGTGGTTCTTATGGAATAAGCTTGCTTCGTATGGTTGGAGAGCTTCAAAGAACCCACAACTGAACAGAATTCAAGTTTGTTGAGATTGGACCACATGGTGAGTTAATGTCAGTGCTCCAAATCTCCAAAGCTATGCTGGCTGGGGAATTCTGGGAGTTGAAGTCCACAAGTCTTAAAGTTCCCAAGTTTGGACACCCCTGGTTTAATGGGATTTCCATGTTGGGCATCACACTTCTATTCCGTTTTCTATCCAGAAATGCTAGAAACATATTTCAGACTACCATGTGTGGAAACTCTTTCGTTAGATCTTGCAATGAACTCAGAAGTTTGTGGTTTTGAAACAAAAAAAGCAAAAACCTACAGCGGTCATTCCAAACAGTTTGATCATGAGTTATTCCTATAATTGGAATTGTCAGTCAACAAATCATACGTTAACCAGAAGAGCTGAAGAAAGTTGTTCGATGCCCCGCCACATGTAAACGATTAAAATTATGGACAAAATGGTTGGGCTTCAGTCTTCTGCATGGAATCCAATGAAATTTGGCAGAAAGGTGTGCCAGAGACCTGGAGACTAGGTGGGTTTCTGCCGGCATTACTGCTGGTTCGGTGCATGTGCGGTTTTGCATGCGCACGATTCACTCCCTCGCGCGTTTGCACAGTTGCCTATAAATAGGTCTGCGCATGCTCAGAACATTTAAAAAGATCAAAAAAATATGTTGTGGCAACCAGGGAACAGGTTCGGGGGGCATGGTGAGAATGCGGTCCCTATCGGTTCGGTGACCCAGTCACCATTTCCACTACCAGTTCCACCGAACCGGTGCGAACCGGTAGGAACCCACCTCTGAAGTGGACAATACTTAAGGGCCAAAACAGATGTATCGGCAACAAGTCAGATCATTGCTGAATCCATATCAAGACCATGGTGGTTTTGGAGGGATCCTAATACAGGGATTCCCAACCCCCAGGCCATGATCCACTACCAAGCTGTGGCCTATTCTCAACCTGACCACGGGCTGGCGCCCATGTGCTAGCAATAGGTCAGTGCACATGCGCATGTGTGCACATGCTTTTTTTTCCAAAAAGTTTTATTGGTTTTTTAAAACATTTATAAGGAAAAGGGTAAGTGGAATGGTTACAAATTTTGGCAGTTGCAAGTGTGGCAGACGCCCCCTCCCTCCAAACTCATAGGTTACATCTAAATATCAAACATTAATACATAATCATAAAAAATCAGCATATTAATTCTAGAAAAAATAATTTTCAATCAGTTTATATAGTTATGATATATAGTCTAGATATAATTTCATTATTACTTTCGGTCTGTTTATAACATTGTGGTTTTCTTATTCATTTTTGTGATCTGAGCTTTCTTGGTGTTGCCCCTTCACCCCCCGCTGGCAGAGCTCCGGCCCCTCCCGTGTCCTGTGTGACCATTGTGGTATCTTCTGTTTTTTCTAGGTTCGCTTTATTTTTTTCCATAAAGGCCTGTGCCTCTATGGGTGTGTTGATTCTAATTCTTGTCTCCTCCCAGAATATCAGCATACCTTCAGGCATCAACCATCTAAACCACACCCCCTTCTGGTATAGTTTATTCGCCAATTGCGAATAGTTTTTCCTTTTCTCCCTAATTTTTTTGGGAATCTGCTTCAGAATGGTTATCTCCCTGTCATGGTATGTCAGTGTTTGCCCCCTTTGTACACCCAGAATTTCATCTCTTGTGCTTTTCCTAAGGAATTTAATATGAACCTCCCTGGGTACATTGTGTGTTCTGGCATATGCTGAATTCACTCTATAGACCAGATCTATCTCCCATTCCATCTGCTGTTTATCTTTGTGTATGTATTCAGCTAAAATAGTCATAATGTCCCTTATATTTTCCCCATCTGCTTCTATTACATTTTGAAATCTAAGATAAAAGGACATTCTCTCAAACTCTGTTTTCATTTGTTGGATATCAAGTTCTTTGTTTCCCTTCTGTAAAGCCTCTACCCCCCCTCTCGCCTCCGCCACCCCACCCTCCACAAGGTCCAGTCTCTGTGAGTTCTTATAAATTTGAGCTTGATTTTCTTTAATTTCATCTTTCATTTCCCTTAGCTGTTTCTTGATTTCCTCCTGGCCCTGTAAAATTTGTTGAAGCATTTGTTGAAGGTCTATCTCTATAGTCTTAGGTTGCATCAGTTCTGTTATCTTTGACTGTGTGGCTGGACTGGATGTTGCAGATGTTGGAGCAGAAGTGGCAAAGCCAGGTTTTCCAGGAGGTGGTCTTTTTGGAGACATGGTTTAAAAAGCAAAGAGATCAGTCAGTGTAGAAACTGGGCAGCTGGAGAAGTAGAGCAGGCAGGCGAGTCCAGAAGGCAGAGGATCCAAACAGGTGGGAGTTTCTTTAGTCACTCTAGCAATAGATGAAAGTTTTTTCTCCAAAGAGTTCAGAAAATCACAATCCACAAGAGATTCCTCTGGGCGACTCGGAGACAAAGACCGGAAGCCTGAATTTTAAAGGTGGAGTCAGGTTTCACAGTTCATAAAGACAACGGAAGTGTGCCATCTTGCCCTGCCAGCTTTGGGCTCAGAGGCATAATTTTTTTTAAAAAAGTTCAAAAAGTTCTCAGATCATCAATAAGTTCTGGATCTAAGTCCCATGAAAAGCACTTTTGCTGGGGTGAGGCATCGTTAGTTGGCTCTCCCCCTTCCTCCTTCCCCTGGGGGCGAGAGCAGAATTTTAACAAGCCGCTTGTCCAAGGGGGGGGGAATCCCCCTCCCCTCTAGCCGCTCCTCAAAGAGTGAATCCGAAAGGTTAACTTTTTAAATTACTGAAAAGTCTATCCATTCAAAAGTAAGGGGATGAAGAGAGGAAGCATCTCACCGCACCGCCGCTGCTTCGTTCAGTTTTGCATTCTCCGATCGGCATGGGGCGAGACGCAGGCGCGTCCTCCAAAACTGCTCCCCGGTGCCTGGAGCAACGCGGAAAAGCCCCCACCAGCCGGTGCCGGTGCCAGAGCCTTCCGCGAGCCGCTCCTTCGGCAGGGCGCCTCTTCGGGGCGTCCTGTGCCCCCCCGAAGACGGGGGAAGCCCACCGAAGAGCGGGAGCGGGCAAAGTCCTTGCCCGTCGCCGTAGCCGCCGGAACCGTGTGCACATGTTGACTTGCGGTCGAGCTGCATGTGTGCCAGCCCGCGGCCTGGTTGCAAATAGAACACGGCTCAGAAGTGGACCATCACCTAGGGCAGCGATGGCGAACCTTTTTTGGATCGTGTGCCATAAGGGGGGGAATGCAGGGGGGTCGTGTGCAGGCGTGCCACACCCATAATGCAATGCATGACCTCCCAGTGCGCATGCGCACACTACAGGTGCGACCCCCCATTTTTGCATGCTTTTTTCACCCTCCTCAGGCTCCAGAGGCTTTATAGGAGCATGGGGAGGGTGAAAACAGCCTCCCCCGCCCCCGGGAAGTCACTTCCGGTTTGATCGGAGGGTTGCTTTAAGCGCTCCGAAGGCTTCAGGGACCGTCAAGAGGCTTCCCTGAAGCCTTCGGAGCGCTCAAAACGACCTTCCGAGCAAACCGGAAGTGTGTTCCCGAACTTCTGGTTTGCCCGTAGGGCTGGTTTTTTGTGCTCCGGATGCTTCAGGGAAGCTCATGAAGCCTCTGGAGGGCCTCCGGGAGGGCGGGGGCCCCTCTTTTCGCCCTCCCTAGGTTCCTATAAAGCCTCTGGAGCCTGGGGAGGGCGAAAAATGGCTTTTAAAAAGGGTGAACTCAGCTGGCCAGCGCACGCATGCACGCTGGCGAGCTGACAGGGCAGCGCCTCGCGTGCCCTGACAAATGGCTTCGCGTGCCACCTGTGGCACACGTGCCATAGGTTCGCCATCACTGACCTAGGGTTTGGGAACCTCTGTTTTAGGGGTCCATCCAGATAACTTATGAGATCCCACAGTACAGATAATCCTCGATTTACAACCACTCATTTATTGTACATTCAGAGCTACAGCAGCATGGAAGAAGGGTGTTGTTTTTTACACTTTCGATCATTGCAGCATCCCCATGGTCATGTGATCAAAATTTGAGTGCTTAGCAACTGCATGTATAATTATTTATGATTGTTGCACTGTCCCACAGCCATGTGGTCACCGTATAAAGAACGGTTGCTAGAATTGGGTAGATCTGATTTAGTGAAAAGAAGGACCAGGGGTGACATGAGAGTGTTGCAATATCTCAGGGGCTGCCACAAAGAAGAGGGAGTCAAGCTGTTCTCCAAAGCACCTGAAGGCAGGCAGGGCAAGAAACAATGGGTAGAAACTAATCAAGGAGAGAAGCAACCTAGAACGAAAGCGGAATGTCCTGACAGTGAGAACAATTAATCAGTGGAACAACTTGCCTCCAGAAGTTGTGAATGCTCCATTTCTAATCTTCGCAGCTGGCGTCCAACATACAAAGTCAGTAGGGGAAATTGGATCCATTCAACAACCACATGATCACTTAATAACTTTGCTTAGCAACTGTGGCAAAAAAAGGTTGTAAAATGGGGTAAAACTCATTTAACAATTGCTTTGCCATGCAATAAAAATTTGGGGCACATTTGTGGTCATAAGTCACAAGACTTTCCTGTACTGTACTATCCCAGTGGAGCAGGACTGTTGTTGTTAGTTGTGAAGTCATGTCTGACCCATCGCAAACCCATGGACAACATTCCTCCAGGCCTTTCTGTCCTCTACCATTCCCCGGAGTCCATTTAAGCTCACACTGACTACTTCAGTGACTCCATCCAGCCACCTCATTCTCTATCCTTCCCTTCTTCTTTTGCCCTCCATCTTTCCCAGCATGAGGCTCTTCTCCAGTGAGTCTTTCCTTCTCATTAGGTGGCCAAAGTATTTGAGTTTCCTCTTCAGGATCTGGACTTCCAAAGAGCAGTCAGGGTTGATCTCCTCCAGGACTGAAAGGTTGGATCGCCTTGCAGTACAAGGGACTCCCAGGACTGTAGCCTCTGTATTTTCACAATGCAGGGGGAAAATACTTTAGAGGAGGCTACAACACCAGAAAAGTGGAATCTAAGCTCTACTCCATCCATCCATGCTTCTTGAATACCAGAGTAGCTCCACTCTGCTAACCAGCAGGGTATTTTTCTTCAGGTCCTTCAGCCAAATCAAACCTTTTTTTGGAGATATTTTGAACTCCTTGTTCATCTGAATCCAGGTGGCCAAGCTCCAGTGAAACTTACCCAGCCTTTGGTTCTTGCTCCTTCCTTGTTTTTGTAACTCCTCTGTTTTGCAGACTGGAAATGGCAAATATTTTAGCTGAATGTCCCAACCATAATGTTTGGAAGAATGTATCCTGAACACCCACTCTAAAAACATTGTCCTTTGCTCAGAAATGTTGACAGAAAATCCTAACAAAGTCAAGGGAGAAATACAATTATGTATGTTTTTTTAAAAATAAAATAAAATAAAATATCCAGTATCAAAGAGGACTGTAAAATGTGCCTGGAAGAGGGCCAACGTGCCCAGGTCCACCCATTCCTTCACTGGAACCATTGTCCTGGTTTTTGTTGGCATAAAATGTGGGTTTGAAATAAGTTAGGAAAACAACTCCTAGCATACAAGTCTTGTTGGGTTCTCATTTGTGGCTGCTATCACAACTACTTTAACTCCACTCCTACTCCTACTCCTACTCCTACTCCTACTCCTACTCTACTCTACTCTACTCTACTCTACTCTAATCCAATCCAATCCAATCCAATCCACACTCCACTCCGCTCCTTATTATCTTTTTACTTATTTTAGACTTGATTTTATATATTTTTTTCCTGGCTAATTCCAATGGACTCTGGGCAGTTTTTTTTCTGTTATTCCCATTCTAGTCTTAGAGATGATGCCTTACCATGAAGTTCTGTCAAACCCAGTAACATTTTTTGCATTTTTTAAAATACTATACTATTTAGCAACTGAAAAATAAGAATGTAAAATTAAAAAGTGAGGATCCTCTTCCTTCACAATATCGAATAGAGATAACAAAAGAACAACGAAAATCACCTACTACCTCCCCGTTCCCATTCTCTCTTTTTTCGGGCTCCATCTAATATACGGTCCATCATAACTTAGGAGGAATCCCTAAACCTACGTTTAATTTTTTTTCTTATAACTATTTTAGCAGCCATTGAAATGGGGGCAAAGAAGAGGTAGATGAATGCTCCAGAAATTAGCAACCTAGGGGTGTTATCTGGCCTGTTGTTGGGAAATTCTCAGCCCGCCAAGGAGGGAGGATCAAGCGGGGAATTAGCCTTGAGTCAAGGCACAACAGCAAGATTATACCTAGGAGATTCTCTGTCTGTCCCTCCCTCCCTCCCTCCCTCCCCCCCCCCCATCTCTCACACAGACACACCAGCTCCATGGAACCTTATACGTTTGTTCCCAAGGGAAGGCAAGCAGTATGGGGAGATTCTCGTACTATAAGTAGAACAAAAGAAAGTAGTCGACTTTATGTGTGGATCTGGTTGCCTGGGCTTGACACCAGTTCAATTCAGTCCAATGCAAAAGAACTGGTTATTAAATGCTCACTTACATAGTCACAAGGGAAAACCACACATTTCCTATTCAGGAAAAGATGGTTCACATTTGACAGAGTTCAGACATGCACGGAAAGCCAGGAACCTACAAGATCATGTTCTCCCATCTTGTCCAGACATAGTAGGAAAATGGGAATTTACGGTAACTCTTTAATTCAATTGAAGCAACAGGAACTTACCACCTAATGAAGAATTTATCTGCTCTTGATTCCCTTTTTTAATAGAAAACGATGCACATAATTATGGTTTATGGATGAAAGTTTATCAGACTGTTATGTTTTTATATATCTATTTCACTCTCCTAAAAATTTGGGGGAAAATTTCAGCCATAAACCACATATATGCATATCCATTTCTACCTCAAACCAGTTCTAAGTCTACGGCTACTGAATTTAGAAATGCAGCTGTTGCTTCTTAAGAAATGCAACTTTAAAATTCCTTTAATTATCTAACAGGATACGTATCAGCAATATTAAACAGGTGAAGGTTATTAAATAAGAGAAAAACTCTTTAAGTACCCCTTCACCATCCACACCGAAAAAGGATACAAAGCTATTTCTCTTTATGTTCCCAGTTCTCCAAGCAAAGCCGCAAGGACCAAATTTTCTAACCTTTTATTATCAAGAAATTCCATCCAACTCAAAATGAATTCTTTCTATGGAAGATTCCCCCCCCCCCTTCATCCTTTTTATGTTCCAAAACCACTGCATTTCTTCAGCTTTCAACTACAGTTAGTTAAACTGTATTATTTAGAGCAGGTTTCTGAATCTGAGACATCAAAGTGATGAGACAGTTCTGCCTTATTTGAAGTTTTCAATGGTCGATAGCACCTTTTTGACTGTTATTAAATTTGTTATTAAACAGGCAGAATCAGAATCAGGAGATAGCTGGAAGGGACCTTGAAGGTCTTCTAATCCAGCCCCCAGTCTCTTCTCAAAAGCCTCCAGTGTTAAAGCACCCACAACTTCTGAAGGCAAAGCCACTGGTTAATTGTCCTCACTGTTAGGAAGTTTCTCCTTAATTCCAAGTTACTTCTCTCCTTGATTAGTTTCCACCCAGAAGCCTTTGTGAGCTCAAGCCTTTTAATCAGATGTCTTATTCTGAAAGGATGCTATCGAATTCCTTTTATGTTTCTTTTTTCTTTTCTTTCTTTTTTCTTTTTTACCTTGATGTTCAATCAAGCTAAGTCATGTCTCACTCTTCATGACCCCATGACAGCACACCAGGCCACCCTGATCATCACTGCTTATTGCTTTGATGACCCTATCCAACCATCCCCTCCTCTGCTGTCCTCTTCTCCTTTTGCCTTCCATCTTTCCAGTGGTGGGTTCCGGATCTCATTGCAACCGGCACACATGCGTCCTTACCTCTTGCGATGCCTCCACCAGCCGCCACGATGCTCCAGCTGCTCGGTGGAGCATTGCGCAGGTGCCATGCGCTCTGTGCATGTGCGCAGAAGCGCAGAAGAGCTCAAATACAGGTAAGGAGCTCAGGTGAGCCCTCTGGAGCACCGTACCCAAATGGTACCCGGTGCTCTGGGCAGGCACCGGTATGCCCGTACCGCGGTGTACTGCCTGCCACCCACCACTGCATCTTTCCCAACATCAGGGTATTTTCCAATGAGTCCTCTCTTCCCATTTGCTGGCCAAATTATTTGAGCTTCAACTTCAGTATCTGGCCTTCCAAAGGACAATTGGGGTTGATTTCCTTTAAGACTGACCGATTTGATCTCCTTGAAATGTAAAGAAGATTTTATGTAAAAAAGAAGATGTGGAGACTCTAGAAAGAGTGCAGAGAAGAGCAACAAAGAGGATCAGGGGACTGGAGGCTAAAACATATGAAGAACGGTTGCAGGAACTGGGGATGTCTAGTTTAATAGAAAGAAGGACTAGGGGAGACATGATAGCAGTGTTCCGATATCTCAGGGGTTGCCACAAAGGAGAGGGAGTCAAACTATTTTCCAGGACACCTGAGTGTAGAACAAGAAGCAATGGGTGGAAACAAATCAAGGACAGAAGCAACTTAGAGCTAAGGAGAAATTTCCGGAACAACTTGCCTCAGAAGTTGTGAATGCTCCAACACTGGAAGTTTTTAAGGAGATATTGGATAACCATTTGCCTGAAGTGGTGTAGGATTTCCTGCCTAAGCAGGGGGTTGGACTCGAAGACCTCCAAGGTCCCTTCAAACTATGTTATTCTATTCTAAATCCAAGGACTCTCAAGTGTCTTCTCCAACACCTCAATTTGAAAGCATCAATTCTTTGGCGCACAGCCTTCCTTATGCTTCCCCGCTCTTTTTTTTTTGCTTATTCTAGACAAAAACTGCTCTCCCTTTACTAGTCTACAGTTTGAAACGTTAGTGGGTCGTGGCATTCCGAAGTTCGAAAGGCTGCCTTATGGGTAGTGTTGAAACCCACTTCTTTTCATCTTTGTTGAAATAATATGGCATCCTGAGGATTTAACTTCTTGAGATTTCTCATTGTAGAGGGCGAGCACAACCAATTATTGTCAGAAGCAATCGAGGCGTAACTTAAATAACACCCTGGTAGAAACTAAGACTTGACTGAAAGGAGACTGAAGGAAGTGGGTAAGGTTAGCATTGACAGAAATCTGCTGAGAACTGGTGGTACGGTTTGCCAAATGATTGTGCAAGGGGTCCATCAGTGCATGGGAAGGATGAGAGGAAAGCCCTACAGGTTTGAGGTTCTGTGATTGAAAGATTCACACTGGCATCAAGCAAAGTCTTGTTTGATTTAATTCTTAAAGCTACCTATAGCTTCTTTTTCCACCGAGCTACGTCTGTAAGTCTTCCATTGAGGTGCAGATTCAGAACTAAGGACTAAGCCCAGCATCTTACATTAACCATGTAAAGTTTCTATGATATCCTGCCAAAATTTCGTTGTGGGAACCTGACAGCATTAATTGAGGATTAGGGTTAGGCCTGTAATCCAAAAATCTGCAGTCCCCTTGACCTCCTGCATTTGATTGAGGCATCTCCCATTGAATGCCAAAGGTTCTTCTGAGGATGGATACATAAGATCACATGTAGCACAAAAAGAACAAAAAAAAGCTTATGACTTCTATGGAGTGGTGTGCAACTTGGCTTTTCGGCAGGAAACACATTGACCCCGTTGAATCGATTTCAGAAAAGATATGAAGTCAGAGCTACTCCACTCTAGACTGCAGAGAATATTCCGTGGAGAGAGACTTTCCTCCACCAAGGTTGTAGGTGTCAGATGCCCTAATTAATTCATGAGCCTCGAGCCACGTTTCAAAAGAAAACCAGTCATTTATTAGGAACACCATTTCGGCAATACCCCATTGCAGTCAGATCTAACCTCATTTAAATTATGGCTGAACGTTGCCCGTGGTTCTTCCCTCCCCTCAGTCTGTGTCATAAATCACATTCTCCAATGAGGTGCACATCTCACAAGCCTGCTGTAGTAATCTGAGATTTGACTCTGGCCGAAGGTATGTGTGGAATGCGATCCCCCCCCCCGTCTTTCTTCACCATGGCAACTTGATAATAGGCATGCCAATGCTTTATGAGTTGACAGTAGGAGAACTTCTTCCTCCCCTCTGGTCCCAGTTTTATAGCTCATTCCCATCAGCAGCCTTATCCATTAGGTGTAGGTAGATGTAACAGGATGTATCACTCTAAGTGCCTCTTTAGATAGGCTTACCAGTAGGGGTGGGATCCTACCGGTTTAACAACCGGCTCGTTTCGCTCATTCACATGCAATCCACTCTGCTGCACCTATAAGCTTCAGAAAAGGGAATATATGTGAGTATAGCACAGGGGTGATAGTCGGAGCTACCGATTCGCCCGAAACTGGTAGAATCCCACCCCTGCTTACCAGCTGCTGGGCAAAAGGAGGACATGTTCTCTTTGCTATCCCCAAGTTCTCCACCTGGCAGGCATATCCTTAACATCAAATATTGTTCAGTTTTTTTGACTATCCAACTATTTCTTCCTGCCCAGTCCCTCCTAACAAGGGCTAATAGCAAATTTAAAAACTCAGCTTTGCTAATTGGTTGTACCCTGTTTTGTGCTGCTCCCTAAAATTGACAAGATTTTAATCAGTTACACACGGATGGCTTTTGCCTCCTAACTGGCTGTAGCACATTCCTGTGATGGGAAAACCAGTCTTCCCAATGCTGGAAAAAGTAATTTCATTACATGGAAACCTAGGTACTTTTTTTTTTGCAGTTTTCGAATTACAAAATTGTTCTTTCCAATTGTCCTCCTGTGCCTGGCCAATTATCTGCTAACCCTGCTCTTAGGGGGATAGAGAACAAACAGTTCACTGGACTTCTGTTTTAATATAATGATAGAATAAGTGTGTTGGGAGGAACATTGAAGGTTGTATAGTTAACCCCCCTGCACAAGCAGAAGACCCTATATCATTGTGGACAAATGACTCTCCAATCTCATTTTGAAAACCTCCAGCGATGGATGTCCCAGAGGTGCTATTTCAGGAGGCACCTGGACTCTACAGACCTCCAGCGATAGAGCACCCATAATTTCTGGAGGCAACCTGTTCCACTGCTTCATGGTTCTCACTGTCAGGGAATTTTTTCTTAGTTCTAAATTAATTCCCTCCTTGATTAGTTTCCACACATTGCTTCCTGTTTTGCCTCTGGTCCTTTGGAAAATAGGATGACCCCCTCCTCTCTATGGCAGCCCTTCAAATATTGGAACACTCTTACAATGTCTCCCCTACTTCTTCTCTTTGTTAGACTAGAGATACCCAGTTTCTGTATCCATTCATCCTAAGTTTCAGTTTTCAGTTCCTGAATCATCTTTATTCCTCATCTCTGCACTCTTCTCCAGGACTTTGCTGAATATAGTATTGAGGTTAGATCACTACAGAGAATAACACATTTGAGGTTCAAGAAAAAGTTGCCCAGGGTGAAGAAGTTCAACCCTAGCCACAACTCACCTCCCAAAGTAGTGGTTATGTTCTCTCTGATGGTAGAGTCAGAGGTTTTTTTAGAAACCAAGAGGCTTTGGTGCTTGACTTTTACAGCACTAAAACTATGTATTTCTTGGGGGTTATACAGAAGATTGCTCAGCATACAAAACTCTACACTTTGCCCCTGTTCTTCAGGTTCTGCCATGTGAGGCTGATCCAGGTTTTGCCTAATGGTAGGGCTGGCCTTGTTCACCTGTTGGTTTTGAAGGTTATATTGAACTTCAGCTGGTTTCCAAAAGTGTCCTTTGGTTTAAAGAACGCTGGTTGATCTCAGCTCCCACTTGAACGAAATGCACAGATTTGCTAAATTTATGGTTAGCAGGGGACAGGCGGTCTGCAGAACGATCAATTCATGAATTGTTGTGCTGATTATCCACTAGATAAAACATAGCTGCCTGTTGTGGTCCACCAGGATCCGGTTGAGCTGCTGATGGACTCGGATAGCGAGGAACCATATGAGTCTGCCCTGGGAGATGTGGAGGACCCTGTGCAGGGTTCAGACTCAGAGCAGGGACCAGGGGGGCTGGTTGGCCACCAGGAGGCACCTGAGGCATGGAGCAGTGGGGAGGATCAAAGGCAGTTTGTCCCTGATGCTAGATTGAGAAGGGCTGAGAAACGGAAGCAGCAACCATGTAGGCAGACTCATAGAAGGTGATTAAGCACAGGTGGTTGTGGATTGGCCCCTCCCAAGAGAGCTTATAGGTGAGGCGTTGGGAGGGGACACTTGGCAGGAAACAACCGTTCGAATTAGTAGTTTAAAAAATCTATTTATTCTAGTAGTGTCTGCTCGTTGGGACTATCTGCGGTGCTTCATTCAAATTATCTGGGTTGCTCTATTGAACGTGAGTTGTCTGGGCCCAGAGCGAAAGGATTTGTTATCTCAGTAATTAAACAGTAGCAAACAGCCAAGCCTGTGTTCTGGTTTATTCACAAGCGTGGAGAGGGGGGTCAGAACAGCTACCAGCTGAGTGAAGCTGATGTAGAACCCACCAGCTTAGCTCAGAAGTTTGGAGACATTAGTTAGAAAGAGTGGAGCAGAAAACTCTCTCCAGATGGTCTTCTACTGAACCATTTGCACCACTCAGGTGATCCTGGGGACACAGATAAAACCTCCAAGTGCTTCAATGACCCTCCAAAAGGATGCAAATGACCAGCTGTCTGCAAGGAATATAAATCCTTCTGTACATGAAGCTGCCCTTGAAGAGTACTGGGAAGCTACAGATGCACTGGTAGTTTTGGGCATTTCTTGGTACGTGCATTTAACACCCCTGCATTTTCAACACTTTCAAGAAAAAAGAGCTGAAGAAGCTTCTTGGATGAGAAGTGAAACGTCTTAAAAGGAAAAAAAATATATCAAGTTGCCTTCTGAAAAAGCATCTTTGGCACAATCATAACCTGGATGACTGAGAATCTCTACAGACCTTCTTCTACTAAAAGTATGTTTTGTGATTGACCATACTCACTCTTGCAATAATTTTCTGAAAGCACCTATGGCATGCTCTCAAAATGGCAAAATGGACATTCATAGGAAGATCTGCAAACTACGACAGAAATATTTAGTAAATAACATGAATTAATTGCATAGCCATGACATTCTATAAGGGAGGCGGTGGCTCAGTGGCTAAGATGCTGAGCTTGTCGATCAGAAAGGTCGGCAGTTCAGCGGTTCAAATCCTTAGTGCCACATAACAGAGTGAGCTCCCGTTACTTGTCCCAGCTTCTGCCAACCTAGCAGTTCGAAAGCATGTAAAAAAATGCAAGTAGAAAAATAGGAACCACCTTGGTGGGAAGGAAACAGCATTCCGTGTCCCTTCGGCATTTTGTCATGCCGGCCACATGACCATGGAGATGTCTTCGGACAGCGCTGACTCTTCGGCTTAGAAACGGAGATGAGCACTGCCCCCTAGAGTTGGGAACATCTAGCACATATGTGCAAGGGGAACCTTTACCTTTACATGACATTCTACAGCTTAATTTCATGTTCTTGGACCTTCAGGGAGCCAACTCCAACTTATTTTTTAAAAAACCTACATCCTTCAAGTATCCAGTTTCAGTTTCCAGCTTTTGGGAAAGATTCCTATCAGAAAATTTGCAGTCATAATATTGGTTGATGGGGAGTAGCTTTCTCCAGTTTAATGTCTTCCAGTTGTGGTGGGGGGATTGCTAGAGGATCTGGGGAATAAATTGCTCGGGAGTATTAGGAATTGCAATCCCAACACAGCTGTAGGGTCACCAGTTTGTCTTCTTATAACATTATTTAGTATAAGACTATGTTGATGTTCGAAGTTACATTCTTGGGAGCTTCCCAAAGACCTCTCTCCAACCCCTGGGGGAACAGGAATGCTGACCTAGAAGGGCTGTTGGCTTCATCCATTCTCAAAACTCTTCTTCTGCCTTTGAAATCTTACTCGTTATTATCTGCTAAAGAGCCATCACTATCTTTCTTTCCCACCCAAATGGAAGAGGTGTTGCTGAAAGTGGAAACTTCTTTGCTTCCTTGCTCCCTTCCTTCCTTCCTCTCCCTCCACTATTAATCCCTCCCTCCCTTTCCCCCTCCCTCTCTCTCCACCATTAATCCCTCCCCCCTCCTCCTTCCCTCCCTCTCTCTCCACCATTAATCCCTCCCTTCCCCCCTCTCCACCATTCCTTCCTTCCTTCTTTTCCCTCTCCCTCCCTCCTACTCCACCATTAATCCCTCCTTCCCTTCCCCCTCCCTTTCTCTCCACCATTAATCCTTCCCCCTCCCCCCTCCCTCCACCATTAATCCCTCCCTCCCCCCTCTCCACCATTCCTTCCTTCCTTCTTTCCCCTCTCCCTCCCTCCTACTCCACCATTCATCCCTTCCTTCCTTCCTTCTTTCCCCTCTCCCTCCCTCCTACTCCACCATTCATCCCTTCCTTCCTTTCTTCCTTCTTTCCTCTCTCCCTCTCTCCTACCCTCCCTCTCCACCATTCCTCCCTCCCTCCCTCCCTCCCTTCCCCACCAATTGAATGGGAGCAGGATCCAAATGACCACTTCTTTCTGGGCTCTTCTAGCATGCCTTTTAGACCACGGTTTGAGACACGGAGCCGGCCAAAGGAGATGTACTGAATTGTTGTGGTTAGTAAATAGGCCTGCTGTCGGCAGACTGCACCGTGCCTTGCCATGAATAGCTGAGCTCTGCATTGCCATCTCCTCTCCAGCCCTCAGGAGTTGAGCCAGGGGCTGAGATCCCACAGTGGAAAGCTCAGACAGGGGAATACAGGAGACACCGTGGTAAATGGCTCCCTGTCGCTCTTCCAGGAGGGATTCATGGAGGAGGGAGGATTCCTTTTCCACCCTTAACCTTCCACAGGTCAGACAGGCTACAATCCTGTTACACTCAACGTAACTCACTTCCAAGTAACTGTGTTCAGAGAGTCAGATTCTTACATTTTCCAGCATGGCTGGATCATGACACGTTTCATATTTTATGCGCAGAGTAAGTGGCTGGCCATCGTTATAAGTGGGCTAATGAGGAGGAAAGCTGAACCCTTTTTGGGGACGGTCCTAATTTTTTTTGGGAATCGTCCCTGGTAAATTGCTGTCTCTATTTGGGTTTTGGGTGATTTCTGAGAAGGGGTGTGGTTGCATTCTAATATGCTATTGGTATTTGTGGATGACTTTCTTCCCTCTCTCTCTTTCAAAATAATTAAGGACAGCCTGGTAGGTTGATCCGGTTTGCTATCTTCTGTTGTTGCTTTTAAACAATGGTAAAAACTGGCCAATCAAGATAAAATAGAAGAATGTGAATGTCACAGACGACTCTGCTTATGTCCTGCTGGACTTCATTTCGACCAGGAAAATCCTCCCCCCCACCCTCTTTCTTGGTCTGTCAGGCCTGCAAGTCTTCTTTTCTTTTGGACCTTTGGCCTGCCACACTTTCCATTATTCTATTATGCATTTTCTATTGTGGGAAAATGGGAGGGGGGATTGTACGGGGTTAGATGATATGTAGTCATAACAAAATTCTTTATAGAAAGCCAAGGTCATCCTTTGTGTTTGAACCTCTGCACCTGACTGGAACTGGATGGGTGGAAACTGCCAGCATGGCAGTGGATGATTGGACCATGTGATGGACTTATGGGTGTGGGGGCAAGATCTTGAACTTTCAACTGGGTGGTTGAAAATCGAGACGCCTTCAGATTTGGGTTTTCCCAGATGTGCCAACATGGCCCTCTTAGTACATTGGAACTTTGAGCAATACATTGCCTTGGACTCTGACTTAATTTTGGATGCTATTTGGGACCCTGACATTGTCACTACTAAGACAAGAATCCTCCAGAAGTTGTTATCTAATGGCAATTGTCATTGAAATGATGATTAAATACATACATTCTGTATTTATGCAATAAAGTTAACCTAATTGTTGAATATTGCATGATTCATTAAACCATAAATTAACCAAATGGGATGGGTTCACACAGGACACCAAGAAACTTACCAAGATCAAAACTAACCAAGTTCATCACATTATGCAAACATAGCCTCTAGGTCAGGGCTGTCAAACTCAATTTCATTGAGGGCCGCATTAGGGCCGTGGTTGACCTTGGGAGGTGGGGGTGGGGACATTGCCAACTGGCTGGGTGTGGTGTGGTTGGCTGGGTGGGTGGGCATGGCCAACTGGGTGGCTGTGGCTAAGTTGACACCACTCCGCAAACTACTGGCCTGATCTTTTCTCTTTGCATTGGGTAGACCAGGACGGCCCAATTGGCCGGATCCAACCAGTGGACTGGATCCAGCCCACGGGCCTTGAGTTTGACACCCTTGCTGTAGTTTGTAACTGAGTAGGTTACGCATGGTGTGTTTATATAAACCTAGTTTTTGCTTGAGTCACTTTTTAAAGTAGACACCTTCAATTACAATCAACCTCTAAAATCATTGTACATCTATCTCACTATCTCAACCTTGCCAACTTGAAGGGGTGTGGAATTCTGTGAGTTGAAGTCCACACCTCTCCAAGTTGCCAAGGTCGAGAAACACTGATCTATCCAACACTGCAACATGAAAAGCTTCCAATTTATATTATAAACCAACAGCGTCTCTTCGTGGCATTAGAATGGAGACTAGTGATTTATTGCACGCACAATCCCTGTTCATGGGAGCCTTGCTATTCTGTTGAGTGAACTGTGCGGTTGTTAAGGGAAATCCAGCTTGCACAATTGACTTATTGGAAGCCAGCTGGAAAATTCGCAACCATCATAAATACATTCCAATGCGAAGCACCCCAATGGCAATCATGTGACTGTACTAGGGCTGCTGTGATAGTCAGTTCAAGGACTGGTTGTAAGTCACACTTTTCAGCCCGGTCACAACTCTGAATGGTCATAAATTGAGGATTAATCCAAGGCGTCTAGAGACTCCCAGGTTGGGGGCTGCGGTGCTTCTTGAAAAGTTGTTGAACTCAAATGGCAATGTAAGTCAACAATTGGTTTCTAAGCATTGTTACTCAGCCTTCGGAATAGATCTTGGAGGTCTTCTAGTCCAACTCCCTGTTCAAGCAGGAGATCCTACGCCGTTTCTGGCAAGTGGCTATCCAGTCTCTTCTTAAAAACCTTCATTGATGAAGCGCACACAACTTCTGAATGCAAGCTCTTCCACTGATTAATTGTTCTCACTGTTTGGGATTTTCTCCTTAACTCCAGGTTGCTCCTCTCTCCTTGAATAGTTTCCATCCATTGTTTCTTGTCTTGCCTTCTGATGCTTTGGAAAATAAGTTGCACCTCCAAGGGACCTTCCAATTCTATTCTTCTTTATGACAGCCCTTCAAATTCTGGAATACTGCTCTTGTGTCACCTCCTAGTGTCTTTCTTTTCTCTAGAGCAGGGGTGTCCAAACTTGGGAACTTTAAGACTTGTGGACTTCAACTCCCAGAATTCCCCAGCCAGCCATGGAGTTGAAGTCCACAAGTCTTAAAGTTCCCAAGTTTGGACACCCCTGCTCTAGACTAGCCAGTCCCACTTCCTGCAACCGTTCTTCATATGTTTTAGTCTCCAGTCCTTTAATCATCTTAGTTGTTTTTCTCTTCACTTCCCCCCCTGCCCCCCCCAATTCTCTCATACTGTTATGCCGTGCATAACCCTGCAATAATTCTTCCTCCTTTCTCTTCCATGCTCTACTGTACATCCATAACAAAACCCCATGGCATGCCTAGAGCAATTCTAACAGGATCAATAATCTTTTCCTACACAGAAAATGAGTTTGACATTCAGAGAAGCTTAATGTCAGGTTAGTCTTTTGATTTTTTCTCTCTCATGGTCTATTAATCTTTTGGAGCAATGCCAGGCCACTTTTGCTGCTTTGCCTACCGACCTTTGGCTTCAGAGCTGGTAAACTATTAAATCAGCCCCGGGGCAGCATTACAGAGGTATTGGAGTTACCCTTCTTGCCTTGAACACGAGACTCACATTTTGCATTTTATTCACTGCAAGGGACGGGGATCTCTCTCTCTCTCTCTTCTATTTCTCCTGTTGCTGCAATGGGGTGGTTAGACGTTAAAGCCCGCCACCCTGTGGCTTCTTGTTTGAGGGAACGTCGGAAATCCTTATTTAACCTTGAAACTGATTTGCAAAACTGAGATTGAAGTGATTGCAGTTATTTTTGCAGACTATAAAAATGTGCAAATGCTTTTTCTCATGCATAGGCCTCTGTCCAGACCAAACACTTTTATCCTTTAAGGGTCCCCCCCCCCCAGTATATTTTTCTGGTTTGTCTATATGCTTATACATTGGGGAAGATTGAGACCTATCTTTCTTTCTTTCTTTCTTTCTTTCTTTCTTTCTTTCTTTCTTTCTTTCTTTCTTCTTCTTCTTCTTCTTCTTCTTCTTCTTCTTCTTCTTCTTCTTCTTCTTCTTCTTCCTCCTCCTCCTCCTCCTCCTCCTCCTCCTCCTCCTCCTCCTCCTCTTCTTCTTCTTCTCCTCCTCCTCTCCTTCTCCTCCTCCTCCCCCTTCTTCTCCTCCGCCTCCCCCTTCTTCTTCTCCTTCTCCTCCTCCTTCTGTTTAAATTTCCTGATTGGGATTGTTTTTAAATTCCTCATCCTCCTCGTCCTCATCCTCGTGTCCCCCCTTCTCCTCCTCCTCCCCCTTGTTCTTCTCCTTCTCCTCCACCTCCTCCTCCTGTTCAAATTGCCTGATTTGGATTGTTTTTAAATTCTTTACAATTATAAGGATTTTTTTTTTAAAGGAAGAATTGTCATTTCAAATATCTTTTCAGACTTTCCTCTAAAAAACTCATTTTGTACATTTTCTCTTTGGCTATTTTATCTCCGGTCTCTGGGAGATTCTGTCCCATTTCCCCACAGTTGTCTTTGTTTAGCTGTTCTCCCCTATCAATATGCGGCCTTCCCCAATGAATTGGATTTCAACTTCCATCAGCCCTAGAGCATCATTTTTTTTCCAAACTAGGCAACTTTAAGTCACTGGCTGGGGAATTCTGGGAATTGAAGTCCATACATTGTAGAGTTGCCAAGCTTGGGGGGAAAACAACACTACTCCAGGCTATGAAGTTATGGATTTTATAGCATCTGGACAACAGCAGTTTGGAGGAAAGCAGGCATTAATTTGCTTTTTTGCTTGACCTTGGTTTTCTCCAGTTTCATCATCATGCTTCTTAGTTTGGCTCATCAGAATAACTCCTAAATTATTATACTGTAATAATTTACTAGTTAGGCTTAAGCTTACTTGGTTGGGTTCAGCCTCACAACCACTATCAACAATTACTGCTCAGGTAATGCCCAGGTTAGAATGACCTCAGAAAAAGTGACTTACAACCCATCCTCGAAGTTACGACCATCGTGTCACACCTGTGGTCATGTGATCATAGTCCAGGCACTTGAAAATTGGCTCACATTATATGAAGGTGAAGGCAGCATTTTGCAGCCACCTTTGCTAGACCAATTCTCGAATACAGCTCTTCTGCCTGGAATCCGTACTGCAGTTGAGTGAGTCCAGAGATATTTCACCAGAAGAGTCCTCCACTCCTCTGCTTGCAACAGAATACCTTATGCCACCAGGCTTGAAATTTTGGGCTTGGACAATTTAGAATTATGCTGCCTACGGTCGGACTTAAGCATAGTACACAAAATTATCTGCTACAACGTCCTACCATTCACTACTACTTCAGCTTCAACCGCAATAATACACGAGCACACAATAGATACAAACTCAATGTAAACTGCTCCAAACTTGATTGCAGAAAATACGACTTCAGCAACAGAGTGGTCAATGCCTGGAATGCTTTACCTGATACTGTGGTTTCATCCCCAAACCCCCATAATTTTAATCTCTGTCTACTGTTGACCTCACCCCATTCCTAAGAGGCCTGTAAGGGGCATGCATAAGCACACCAGCATGCCTACCATCCCTGTCCTACTGGCCCCATTTATTCGTACCCATTTCATTCATACTCATGTTTATTTTTATCTATTATTTTGTAAACGATTCACAAATCAAATCAAATCAAAATAAATAAGCAATTGGGGAAGCTTGATTCCCTTAACAACAGTATAATTCACTTAACAACCACTGTGATTCATTTAAGGACTGCAGTAAAAATGATAGTAAAATTGGATAAAATGTTCTGCTTTAGAAAAGTGTGACCTGTCATAGTAATTTTAAAGCTTTGCAGCATATTTTTTGAGATGCTCCACGGAAGTATTGATAACAGATTAGCATCAGAATGCCTGAAAATTGATTTTTAAAAAAAGTTTATTTCTTAATCCCACTGCTTACTGGAACTGAACAACTCTGTAATTTATCTTCTCAAGTGACAAATAATGCCATTTAAAGATAAAAAGAGAGTGGTTTCTTTTTTACACATTAGCTTTTCTTTTTTAAAAAAAATAAAGTTTGATTTTGCTTATCTCTTGTGAGATTGGGTTTTCTCCTAAAAGGGTAAGGAAGAACTAAACATATATATGCTGTGTAGCCAGGAAGTGGGGCAACGGAAATGATTGCACTTTGTGCAGGTTTACCATTTAGTTGCCAGAAAGATGGCACTAGGTGTTGCCCTCTGTTACTATGGGATTAGGAGACCAGATAAAATACTCCTTGGAAGATAAGTGGCAGCAACAGGAGGCTATGGCAGAAGGAGGATACTCAAAGGACCTCTGAGTTTACAAACTTCAGGTTTCCAGCCTATGGCCTCAACCATCACTATAGTATTAGAGATGGTTCAGGGTGTAGAGCAAATTACCATATTTTTCAGAGTATAAGATGCTCCGGAGTATAAGACGCAATTAGTTTTTGGGGAGGAAAATAGGAGAAAAAAAATATGCCTATGCCTACCAGCATCCATCGGTATTGTTTACAGCAGGGGTGTCCAAACTTGGCAACTTTAAGACTTGTGGACTTCAACTCCCAGAATTCCCCAGCCAGCTGGCTGGGGAATTCTGGGAGTTGAAGTCCACAAGTCTTAAAGTTGCCAAGTTTGGACACCCCTGGTTTACAGCCTCCAAACTCTACAAAAGCTCCATCTGATAGGCTGCAGCCTCCAAAAGCTCCGTTTGAGAGGAGACACAGAGGCCAAAGGGTGGGAGCTGGCAGGTGGGTGGAACTACATTCAGTGTATAAGAGGCACCCAAATTCTGACCCTCTTTTGGGGGGGAAGGAAGTGCGTCTTATACTCCCAAAAATATGGTAACAGCATGTATGTATTATCTCACAATCAGAGCCAATGACATTTTTTTCTAACTGAGCTTCAGAATGTGCTGAAAATTATAATTTGTACATAGCTTGCTCTTTAGGCTATCCTGATCTCTATTTTAAAACCATTTATCTTGCTGTAAGTTCATGTCTTTAGCTTACAGCAGTTATTCTACATTCCAGTTTTCTAGCAGGCATGTTTTTATTATTATTTATACTTCACGCTCAGATCACTGTCATGTTCCAAGCCATATTCTTTTTCTAAACTGGGATTTCCTTGTAACCGCTTTTAGAAAATAGTCCCACTAAAGAAGGTACCTCCATAAATCTCCACCCTTACTTTGAGGTTTGCTTCCTGTTATTCATACCATAGTCATACTTGTACAAAAAGCAAATGTTATTCTTAATACATGAAATATAACCTATTGGCCCTTCTCTTCTCCTTTTTAAAAAAAATGTATGCAAGCCACAATCAAATGATTCAAGTAGCCTGCTATTAAATGTACCTTCTTCCAATCTAACGCCTTTTCTACCTGTTAGGACTGCATTTCCTTAAAAATCAACTTTCTACATAATCTATAATTCTACATAAAAAGTAGTTTGCAATCCTTCCCAACATGAATATAGATACATTGAAACCAAAAATCTTAGCTTTATTGTCCTGTACAGATAGTCCTTCGACTTAAACAGTTCATTTAGTGACTGTTTGATGTTTGTTCTTGTTGTTAGTTGCGAAGTCATTATCCGACCCATCGCAGCCCCATGGACAATGTTCCTCCAGGCCTTCCTGTCCTCTACCATCCTCCGGCGCCTATTTAAGCTCACGCCGACTGCTTTAGTGACTCCATCCAGCCACCTCCTTCTCTGTCGTCCCCTTCTTCTTTTGCCCTCCATCGTTCCCAACATGAGGCTCTTCTCCAATGAGTCCTTCCTTCTCATTAGGTGGCCAAAGTCTTTGAGTTTCCTCTTCAGGATCTGGCCTTCTAAAGAGCAGTCAGGGTTGATCTCCTCTAGGACTGACCGGTTTGATCGCCTTGCAGTCCAAGGGACTCGATGGATGTTACAATGTCACTGAAAAAAGTAATTTCTAATTGTCTTTCACACTTTACAACTATTGTACCATCCCCATGGTTATGTGATCAAAATTCAGGTACTTGCCAATTGACACATATTTATGACATCCTGGGGTCATGTAATCCAACTTTTGCAACCTTCTGACAAGCAAAGTCTGTGGGGAAGTCAGATTCACTTAAGAACCATAGTATTAACTTAACAACTGCAGTGATTCACTTAACAACTGTGGCAAGAAAGGTCATAAAATGGACAACACACGCTTAACAGATATCTCACTTAGCAGCAGAAATTTTGGGCTCAATTGTGGTTGTATATTGAGGACTACCTATATAGCCAATGCCTCGCTAGACATGGGATTGCTATGGTTCCAAAGTATCTGGAAGTACTAGGATGGGAGAACATTACAACTCAAGCCATTTTTCCATCATTGCCTTCATTGACCTGCAGTGTAGGGTTGTATCAAGTCACAACTGTAAAGTGTACGATAGAAAAACAGTAAGCCTCACCACACAAACAAAGGATGAGGTTTAAGCCAGATGTTGGATCACCAAAATGCGGCCAGGGTCCTCTATATTGCAATGGTAGAAGATTCAATAGATGGGTGAAGTTTGTTCCTAGAAATTCTGAACGGCCATTCATCATACGATGGAGCAATTCAACTTGCTTTCTGCCACCCAGCTACGTAAATTGCCAATCACCATGTTCTCCCCACATTTAAGAAACTCATAAAAATGAATTGGCCTGGGAGAGAAGGTGGGGAGCCAGTTTATGACCAGTTACTAATTAGAAACGGCTGTTTACCAACAATAAAAGACTGTTTGCAAATCAATTTAAAGACCCAAACCTTGTTAGCCAAGGATTATGAATCTTTCTGTTTGGACCTTGATCTGTGTTAGGAAGAATGTTAGTGTTAATATGTAAAACTTGGGTCAGAGAGACCCACATTCAAGTCCCATGTGATCATTATTGGGTGAACTGGAAATTAGGTCACGGCAACTTGACCTCAACTGAAGAAACTGCTTGAAATAAGCAGCAAAACTACTACTACTACTACTACAACTAAAACTACAACTACTACTACAACTACTACTACTACTACTACTTCTTCTTCTTCTTCTTCCTCTTCCTCTTCCTCTTCCTCCTCTTCCTCCTCTTCCTCTTCCTCTTCTTCCTCTTCCTCCTTCTTCCTTCTTCTTTCTTCTATATATATAAAAATGGCTGTGTGTGATTGTTTGTTCCAGCATAACTGTGGAACACCTCGAACAATTTCGACCAAACTTGGTACACAGATGACTTACTGTCTGGAAAAAATACTGTGGGGGGCAAGACACCCTCAACACCCCCTGGTGTGTGTGTTAAGTGCAACCTGTTGTGCCTTTAAATGGCTTCTACTGTACTGCTGTAAAATGGCTTCTACTGTGCAGTGCAGTGGACTTGTGGCTTCACAGTACTCCACAAGGGGGCTCCCTCTGGTAAGGGGGAAAATCCAACATTAAAAATTACGTTTGGTCTGAACATTTCCTCATTATAAATAAATACTCAGGCAATGCCAGATTATCGGCTAGTTTCAAATAAAAAAGAAAAGGCGTCCAGATGCCATGATTAAGCTTCCCGGCAACTCTACCTGGATGACTGAGACTCTTCATTGACATTATTGGGGAAGTTGGGCTCTCTCTCTCAGCCCAACCAGTGGTGAAATTCAGCCGGTTCTATCCGGTTCGGTTGAACCGGTAGTGCTGGCAGCGGAAGGCTCCGTCCACCTGCCTGGACATTCACATTTGCGAACCGGTAGTGAAGATAAATTGATTTCACCCCTGAGCCCAACCCACCTTATAGTGTTGCTGTTATTGGTGGGGTGGGTGAAGTAAACCTCTGAGTAGTGTTTTTCAAGTGTGGCTATTTAGAAGCTGTGGACGTCAACACCCAGAATTGCTTTCCATAACTTGCAAACATGTGATCTCTCATCCTGACTTATCTCCCCCAAAGACTGGGAGATTCAAAGGATAAACCAGGGACCTTGGTACACCACCTTGAATTTCTGGAAAGAAAAACAGCCTGCATTTGATGAAATGGGAACATACAAGTAATTCTCAACTTACAACCATTTGTTCAGGGACTGATGTGTTATGATAGCACTGGAGAAAGCGATCATGTTTTCTTCAAATCCAGCAAAGAACAAAGTGCTAACATCATTATTATAATTATTATTATAAATAAATTATATTATTATAAATAAATAATAATAATAATTAATCAAGTCTATGAGCTGGCAGGTGGCTGGAATATAATATCTAGAATTAGATATTATAATTCGGTGGTGGGTTCCAAGTGGTTTGGACCGGTTCAGCTGAACTGATTTGGTGGCGTGGGTTGCTGGAACCAGCAGCGACCCAGGCCTGCCATGCCCCTGAACCAGTTCTCAAGGTGGTGCCATAGGCGGCGCCATCTTGTTTTTTGTTTCTGGGCATACGCAGAACAATTTTTATTGCACAGCCACGAACGAACCCTTCAGTAGTGACTGCTGGAATCCACCCCGGAACAGACCCAATTCAGTCCACCTTTGAATGCAATGTTTCTCAACCTTGGTAAGTTGAAGCTGCTGGATGGGGAATTCTGGGAGTTAAAGTCCACGCATCTTCAAGTTGCCACGATTGAGAAATGCTGCTTTGATGAATAACAATACCAATATAATTCAGCTCATGTCTGTGCTCTTATTACAAGTTATAACGTGACCCATTAAACGCTTGAAAAATTACTCGAGTTTCGTGGGTTGTTGGTTGATTGTTGATTGCTCCAGGCTTTGTTAGTTGTCGGTTGTCTTAGTTGTTAGAATCAAAGGGTCCGTGTCCTGGCTGAGGTTGGAAGTGCAGATGCATTTCCTCATATCACAAAAGATTATAACTAAACAAGGTTAAGTAGCCAATCAAATGACATCTTGGGAAAAGAAGAACAACCCCCCCCTTAGGGAAGGGGAGAAAGTGGGGAGGAAAAAGCAGAGAGAATAAAAGGAGTCGGGGGATACAACAACAAAGAATCTTTATGGGGGGAAAAAAGAGTTTTCATAACAGGAACCATCTCAGAAAATACCTGTGGTTTGGCATTCATTGTTGGTCTGGCCAAAATATGTACCTGGCAGCCTTGCCCTCTGATTAATGCTACCCTCTGGTATGTCAATGGATCTTGAAATTATGGGTGGGTGAGGGGTGTCCACAGAAGAGCAGAAGGGCTTGTCAAATCTTCAAAAGCAAAAAATCCTGAAAGAGAGAGGAGGGGGAGGGAGGAAGACGAGCGGCAGCGATGTTTGCAAAAACTTGCAAAATTTGATCTTTGGAAGCAAAAGTGCTTGGAAATGGCCTTTGACAAAGTCCCATCCATCCAAACTATCTTTGATCTCCTTTCCTTCGGCTAACAGGTAGCTCGCTCGTATGAACTTTTTGACACCCCTTAATGCCAGCCTGCCAAGCTCCCCATTCTGGGGAAATGCCTACCAGTTTATTAAGGGGCGTGGCCTTTCCTGGTCTTTTGGAAACCGCACTGATCAACTCCACATTTGTCCTGCTCCAGTTTTCTTCCGACATTCTCTGAAACATTGGTCTCTATGTTGGCTTTCCAAAGCATTACAAAAACAAGCCTTTTGCCAAAGCGGAGCGGAGTAGATCAAAGCCGCTCACAATGAGTTCAGCTCTTCTGCATGCTAAATGATTTTTTAAAAATATGCGTTGGGTCACTTACCTCTTTTTTTAAAAAAACAACAACAACAAACGACTGCAATTCATAAGACTTGAAAGGGAGAAATCAGTGTTCATTAAAAGCAGATCCGAACAATGCGCAAGGAGGTTATAATCGGAAGCATACTTACTAGAGAGCAATCCTTATTTAAACACAGGGTAGTAAACAGTACTTTCATTGTTCAGATGACAAATCAGCAGCCGGCCTTTATTTCATGTGATTATTTTACCTTGGTGGCTAAATGATCTGGCCGTCTTTCAAAGTAATGCAACTCCAACAATCAGGGGGTTGAGGAGTGGCATAATTCCCAGGGATCATTCTCCACTTACAGCTCACTATGTGCAAATACACCTTGGAAATACTGCATTGGGCTCCATAATCTTGCCTCCTTCTTATCTCCAGCCTGTTAGGGAGACTATCTAAAGCAGTGGCCCCCAACTTTTTGGGCACTGGGGACTGCTGGTTCAGGGGTGAAATGCTACCGGTTCGAGCGGTAGTAAAAAAAAAATGCTTTAAAAACTTTTTAAAAGTTCCGACTATCACACGGCACAGCTGATTGTCACACAGCCGATCATCGGAACTTTTAAAAACTTTTTTAAGCATTTTTTTTACTACTGGTTTCCCTGAATTTTTTGCATACCGAACTGGCAGTAATGTCGGTAGCAACCAGTGGTGGGTTTCAAAAATTTTTTAGAACCTCTTCTGAAGGTGCGGCCTGCTTTGTGGGAGTGGCTTGCTGGCCATGTGACTGGGTGGGAGTGGCTTGGCAGCCATGTGACTGGGTGGGCGTGGCCAACTTATAAAACGTGGTGAAACTCATTTAACAATGCTTTAGCTTAGCAACCAAAATGTTGGCTCAGAAACTCTGGCATTTGAAGCACGCAAGTCTTAAAGCTGTCAAGTTACAAGACCTTGCACCCCTAACCCTTTAGAAAAAAACTCCCAGGGGTGTTCAAACTTGACAGCTTTAAGACTTGTGGACTTCAACTCCCAGAATTCCTCCTCTCGCTCTTCATCTTGATGATGTACGGGCGGGGGAGGGAGCTGGGACCGGTTCTAAATGGCACTGTAGATTTGTGGAATCTCTTCTATAGAAGAGGTTAGAACTGGCAGGAACCCACCCCTGGTAGCAACCCACCCCTGGGCTCCGCCCACCCACCCAGATGCTTCTGCACATGCGCAGAAACATCACACACACACACGAGCAAACCGGCAGTTAAAAAATATAGAAACCCACCACTGGATTTCAACTGCTAAAATTCTCAGTAGTGGTGATGTCCGCTGGGGGATTCTGAGGTTCACACATCTGTATGATAATTGCACTCAGGAAAAGCTGGGAAAGAATCTGTTTAAGAGCCTCAACATGCATGAAGACATGCGTGTGCCTTGTTCCTCACATAAGAGACTTGGTGGAAAATGAAGATTTGAGGGGTACATTTAGACTGATTTTAACAATCTAAAAAATAAGATGTCCGTCTCTGATTCCAAAAGCTTTCTTGCACGATTGCTTAGCTATAATTCAGGCTCCCCATAAATGACCAACTGTACTACCTGAAATGATCTGTTAAATTACAGCAGTTTTCAAGCTGCCAGGAAAAAAATTCCCTTAAAAGCTTTGACCTAAATTGAATCTATGCAGGCTAAACCAGAAATAATGCAGGAAAATATTTGGTGCTACTCCTCCCACCCCCATCTTAATATCTGGTTTCCCCCCTCTTGACATATATTCACTGATTTTGCGGCCATCATTCCTATTTTTAATTTAAAGTTGGGCATAACAATTTGCTTGTAGATTTTCAAGCTAAGGATTCCAGTTAGGTTGATATATAAATTGCCAATTTAATAACATTCCTGCTTGAAACGTAGAGCTTTGAATTGGTGTACAAAAGAATAGAAGTACTCATTCATTTCGTGAATGCTCAAAGTTATAGCAGCACTAAAAATGGGATTTACAATCAGTCCTCGCACTTACAACCATCACAGCATCCCCACGGTTACAAATTTGGGTGCTTGGCAATCACCATGCATTTATAGTAGGTGCGGCATCTGGGCTCACATGATCACCATTTGCAACCTTCCCAGCCAGATTCCAACAAGCAAGGCCAACGGAGGAAGCAGATTGGCTGAACAGCTACCTGATTCACTTAAACATGGCAAAAAAGGTTGTAAAATCAGACATGAGTCGCTTAACAACTGAGCTGCTTAGCTATGGAAATTCTGGCCCCAATTGTACTCTTAAATCAAAGATTAGCTGTCTATGGAGATTCTCAATCATCCAGGCTTGGTGGGCTTGGCAGGAGAAGGAAACTGTAAAATCCCCATTCCCACCGCACTCCAGGGGAAGGAAACTAAAATCCCCATTCCCACCGCACTCCAGGGGAAGGAAACTAAAATCCCCATTCCCACCGCACTCCAGGGGAAGGAAACTGTAAAATCCCCATTCCCACCGCACTCCAGGGGAAGGAAACTGTAAAATCCCCATTCCCACCGCACTCCAGGGGAAGGAAACTGTAAAATCCCCATTCCCACCGCACTCCAGGGGAAGGAAACTAAAATCCCCATTCCCACCGCACTCCAGGGGAAGGAAACTAAAATCCCCATTCCCACCGCACTCCAGGGGAAGGAAACTGTAAAATCCCCATTCCCACCGCACTCCAGGGGAAGGAAACTGTAAAATCCCCATTCCCACTGCACTCTAGGGGAAGGAAACTAAAATCCCCATTCCCACTGCACTCCAAGGGAAGGAAACTAAAATCCCCATTCCCACCGCACTCCAGGGGAAGGAAACTAAAATCCCCATTCCCACTGCACTCTAGGGGAAGGAAACTAAAATCCCCATTCCCACTGCACTCCAGGGGAAGGAAACTAAAATCCCCATTCCCACCGCACTCCAGGGGAAGGAAACTGTAAAATCCCCATTCCCACCGCACTCCAGGAGAAGGAAACTAAAATCCCCATTCCCACTGCACTCTAGGGCAGTGTTTCTCAAACTTGGGGACTTTAAGTCCTGTGGACTTCAACTCCCAGAATCCCCCAGCCAGCATAGCTGGCTGGGGAATTCTGGGAGTTGAAGTCCACAGGACTTAAAGTCCCCAAGTTTGAGAAACACTGCTCTAGGGGAAGGATACGTTTCACTTCTGAAGAAGCTGCTTCTTTGAAGAGGTGGAGAAGAGAATCGTCTTCAAAGAAAAACAAGGAAGTCCAGTTGCTGTCAGACCTGCAAGCCATCTTTTCTTTTTGGACTTCAGGCCTGCCACACTATCCATTGTGGGAAAATGGGAGGGGGAGAATTATACAGAGTTGGGTGATGTGTAACCATAATAACATTCTTTCTCAGAAAGTCAAGGTCGCTTTTGTTCCTGCACCTGGCCAGATGTGGATGGGAGGAATCTGTCTTTGTGGCAGTGAAAGATTGGACCATGTGATGGACTTATGGGTGTTGGGGCAGGATCTTGAACTTTCAACTGGGTGAGCAAACCTGGAAGCTTTCAGATTTGGGTTTTCCCAAATGTGCCAACATGACACCTCTAATAAAGTGAAACTTTGAGGAAACTCATGATTTGGAGTTTTATTTCGTTGGGGGTGTTTTTTAGAACCCTGACATTTGCCTCTTCAAAAAGCACCCTTGGGTCAAGAATTATCGTATTTTTCAGAGTTTAAGACACATAGGAGTATAAGACACACCAAGATTTTGAAGAGGTAAATTAAAAGAAAAAGTTTTTGCACTCTGCAGACCTCCCAAAAATGGCCCATTTTTTCGTCCAAAAAAAGGGCATGCATAGCCTTTAGGAGGCTTATAGAGTGCTCCTGGGGGCTGGGTGGGGAGGGCAAAAATAAGCAAAAAACAGTCCGTTTTTCACTCATTTTTGCCCTCCCCAGCCCCCAGCAGCACTCTGGAAGCCTCCCAAAGCCTATGCACGTCCATTTTTGTGAAGGGGTAGGGTTTGGGAGGCCAAAAATGCTGTATTCAGTGTATAAGATGCACGCAGATTTTCACCCTCTTTTTTGAGGGAAAAAGGTGCGTCTTATACTCTGAAAAATATGGTACTTGTTTAAGAATGTCCTTGTTGGATCAGGCCAAGGCTTACATTGGCCAATCACGTGCCTCTGGTGCCACTGATAAGAAGATGGTGGAGACAGAAGTTGGCAAGTATGGGCCTCCTGCCCATAACCCAGATTTAATGCTTAATCTCCAAGGACCACAAGTCCTTCAAATTGCCCATCGTGAATTTATTCAAACCCTGGTTACATTCAGGATGTCAATGCACATGCAATATACTCTTGCTGTTTGTTTGGTTTTGCTTAATGTGTTTCCTAATCCCAATCATGGCTGGTAAATTATAGGCTTTGGAAGGAGAAGACAACACTTTAGTGTCCAGTGGCCACTCATAAACTCTTTTGCGGTACCAAGGGCAAAGTGGGTGGGACCACAAATGGAGCAGGAGTTGGATATTCCGTGTTTTTCTTGGACTGGGGAGCACTTTGTGTTTTTGGAAAACCCATTGCACCTATGCGAGGGCTTCACCATTCTGTTTTTGTGTAGTTCCTACCGCCAAGTGATGGAACTTTGGGCTGCCAAATCTTTAACAGGCCTGATCAGAGAGATTTTCCATAGCGCAGCCAAAATGGTTGTGGGCACACACAGCCTCGCCCTGGCTTATTCATTTCATGCAGCAAGAACCAGCTGATTTCCTGCTTAGTGGTGTCCTTGAAAGCCAATTCAGAACCTTCTTTAAACCACTTTCAGAAGATATTCAAAAGATATCTGGTGGGGTTTTTTTGTCGTTCCCCAAAATGCTTAAGGGTTGTAATCTGAGGAAACGTCTAAGGGAGCTTTGCTTTTGTTTTTAAAAAGCTTCCACTACAGTCCCAAAATTTTCTGGAGGGGAAGAATAACTGTTAAATGTCTGTCTGTCTGGTGTCTCATGTCATGTTTTTTTTTATATATATATATATATGAACGGTCTGTACACCGCCCCGAGTCCCTGCGGGGAGAGGGGGCGGTCTATAAATTTAATAAACCTAAACCTAAACCTAACCTAAATGGGATAAATTTTTAAACTAGATATAGTCAAATCAAATCAAATCTTTATTATGGTCATAGACCAACACAAGGAGGGTGGAGTTCAGTCAATTAAAAAGCACAGCTGATGCATACATTTTAAAATGTAACGCTAGAAGATATATTAAAGCAGAAAGTAAATATAAAATCAAAATCAAGTATATATAAAATCAAATCTAAAAGAATTTTAAAGGAGGCGAGCATAAAGTGGTTATGGAAGACTCTTTTTTTTATAACCCAGTAATCCTTTAATTCAGAGTAGAATGACTGGATGGAGCTGAGCATTTACTGGCTGGCTGCCCTTCCTGATGCCACACAGAGTCGACAGCAGATATTTTTTCTTTGCATCCTAGGAAAGAAACATCTGCCGCTACCTAGGATTGACCTCTCAATCTTCCAAGTGAGAAGCGAGCGTCTTCACTACTAAGTCACCATTTATATGGAAGACTATATCTGTCAAATTACAAAGGAGTCTAGTGAACTAGATAATAAGTCTAGTTTATAGCACAGGTCATCATCCATTGAATTTTAAGTGTCCAGAACCTGGCAATGTTATATGTTGTAGCAGGGTTAATATCTGTAAAGAACAAGGAAGTTTAGGAATGCCCTGTGCATTCTGGGTATTTATGCATTAATGGTGAGATGAGGCTACGATCATCACTGTAATATAGGCACTGGGAGCACTTACGGTAGGTATTTCAAGCTTAGTTAAGTGTGCGGGGGGAGGCATATAATAGCAGAGTTGGAAGGGACCTTGGCCGTCTTCTAGTCCAACCCCTTGCTTGGCAGGAAACCCTATACCCTTTCAGACAAATGGCTATCCAACATCTTCTTAAAAACTTCCAGTGTTGGAGCATTCACAACTTCTGGAGGCAACTTCTGTTCCACTGATTAATTGTTCTGTCAGGAAATTTCTCCTCAGTTCTTAGTTGCTTCTCTCCTTGATTAGTTTCCACTCATTGCTTCTTTTCCTTCCCTCAGGTGCCTTGGAGAATAGCTTGACTCCCTCTTCTTTGTGGCAACCCCTGAGATATTGGAAGACTGCTATCATGTCTCCCCTAGTCCTTCTTTTCATCAAACTGGACATACCCAGTTCCTGCAGCCATTCCTCATATGTTTTAGTCTCCAGTCCCTCTTGGTTTCCCTGGTGATAAATGTTTATTTATTTATTTATAAAATTTGTTGGCCATCCATCTTATCATAGGGTAACTCTGGGTCGCTTACAATCATAAAAATATGTCTATACATATACAATTAAAACCAGGGGTGAAATTCAAATTTTGTTACTACCGGTTTTGTGGGCATGACATGGGAAGGATACTTCAAAATCTCCATTCTCGCCCCACTCGGGGGCCAGTCAGAGGTGGTATTTGCCGGTTCTCTGAACTACTCAAAATTTCCGTTACCGGTTCTCCAGAACCTGCTGAATTTCACCCCTGATTAAAACCTAATTAAAATCAAACATTAAAACCTAAGGACATATGGGAAACAAGGTCAGGGACGCGGCTAGCTCCAACTGGCACTCTGTGTTGGCGACATACTGTTTAATGAGTGCTTTGGCCTGATCATCATATCCCATGCTGAGTAGAAGACCTGGAGAGAAGCCCGAGGATGAGATTTTAGTTGCCACTGCATTTTTCCATGTGGATTGAAAGTCATCACTCATATTTAATGGGGCAAGGACAAGGGAATGAGCCAATAGTTGAGTATGGTCATCCAAACTCCAGCCTCCACCTTCATGAGGCCCATCTCTTGTCACAGGATGGCATCAGAGACACAGTTTGAGACTTGAAGGCCCAATTCTAGACATTTGGCTTGAACAGGTTTTAATGGTTAAGACAAGAGGTGGGCACCATAAAGACGTTGTGCTATTGGCTTGGTTTCAGATAACTTGAGTGCTGCAGGAATATAGTACCGGCCTCTTCTCTTAAGGAGTTTAAGGGTGACATCGGAGCTCCCTTGTGAATTTTCAGCAACATGGGCCCCACATGCTTTCTTACTGCCAACAGAATGAAGGAGACTTCTCTCAGGCATTTGAAAGAGGAGACCTGCTCGAGTCTGGTTTCTATCCATGCTGCAGGGGTAGATGGGTAGATATAGATAGATGATGGATTGGATGGATGGATGGATGGCAGACAGACAGATAGGAGATAGAGATAGAGATAGATAGAAGACAGACAGAAGATAGATAGAAGATAGATAGAAGATAGATGATAGATAGATAGATAGATAGATAGATAGATAGATAGATAGATAGATAGATAGATAGATAGATAGAGATAGCAGACAGACAGATAGAAGATAGATAGATAGACAGACAGACACAGACAGATGAGAGAGAAAGAGAGAGATATATACTGTAGGTTTTTCATGACTCAATCCAATTCTTTTGCTTTAGGCATCTAAAATTTGAACTCTTCCCCATAGTGAGCCGATTATAATTCTTGCAATCCATTACGCTTGGAATACAAGACTCCCAAATGACTACCGAGAACTTGTGTTTAGCAGTAGCCAACATCCAGAGGGGAGAAGAAACCACTGGAATGGGGAGATAATATTCGAAGAGGGAGGGAAAAAAAGGTCCTTTTATGGCAAAATTAGGAAAATAAGGTCCTTTTATGGCAAAATTAATGAAGAGAGATGGATTGAAACACTTAAGAAGAAATGTTTCCCCCTGCACTCCCAGTCTGATTTGTATTCTTCACAAAACATCTCCTGTCAAAGCAGGTAGAGCCCTCTAAGAAGCTGAAGGCAACTCAAGAACTTGCCTCCAGAGGTTTTCAGGAAGAGATGGAATAGCCATTTGTCTAACCTGTAGGGTTTCCTGTTTGAGCAGGGGTTGGATTGACCAGTTTGAGCAGGGGTTGGATTAGAAGATCTCCAAGGTCAGTTTCAACTTTATTACCATATTTTTCGGAGTATAAGATGCACCAAGGTTTTGAAGAGGCAAATTAAAAAAAAATTTTTTTTGCACTCTACAAACCTTCCCAAAACAGACTTTTTTTCAAGAAAAGGGCATGAATATCCCTTAGGAGGCTTGTAGAGTGTTCCGGGGGGGGGGGGGGATGACAAAAATGAGCAAAAAACGGCCCTTTTTTTCACGAAAACGGGCTGGTTTTTGTAAAAAAAAGGGCATTAGGAAGCTTATAGAGTGCTCCTAGGGGCTGGGTGGGGGCAAAATTGAGCAACAAACGGCCCATTTTTCGTTCATTTTTGCCCTCCCCAGCCCCCAGGAGTTCTCTGAAAACTTCCTACAAGCCATGCACGGCCATTTTGGTGAAGGGGGCAGGGTTTCAGGAGGGGAAAAAAAGGCTGTATTCAGTGTATAAGACACAGCCAGATTTTCAGCCTCTTTTTTGAGGGAAAAAGGTGTGTGTTATACTCTGAAAAATACAGTATTCTGTTATTCTGCTCCAGTATCCAACACGAAAGTGGTGCCTTCCATCATGTGAAGATCTGGCTACTTAACTTGCAGTCTGATGTCTTCTCCACATATGGGGGCGCAGAAGTGTCCAAAAGAAAGGGTGTGGTTGCTCTTCTGTTTCATAGAAGATTAATGTTTCAAGCAATTTTTTATATATTTGGCAGTGAAATTAAATTTTAGCATGTTTAAGAATTACATAACAAGATTATAAAAAGGTAGAATAATTCAAAACATAAGCAGTAAAAAGGGTCATGAAATATTTTTTTAAAACACTAGTATCATTTTATACTAATAAGGTAACACATAAATAAAACAAAATATAGGAACTTTGGGCACTATCTAACAAAATGAAATTCAATGGTGAAAAGAGTCAGGTTCTACATTTCGGCAAGAAAAACCAAATGCACAGGGACAGTATAGGTGGTACCTTGCTCAACAGTAGTAACTGTGAGAGGGATCTTGGAGTCCTAGTGGACAACCATTTAAATAGGAGCCAGCCGTGTGCAGCAGCTGCCAAAAAAGCCAACACAGTTCTAGGCTGCATCAACAGAGGGATAGAATCAAGATCCCGTGAAGTGTTAATGCCGCTTTATAGTGCCTTGGTAAGGCCACGCTTGGAATACTGCATTCAGTTTTGGTCACCACGATGTAGACAAGATGTTGAGACTGTAGAAAGAGTGCAGAGAAGAGCAACAAAGATGATTAGGGGACTGGAGGCTAAAACATATGAAGAACGGTTGGCTAGAACTGGGCATGGCTAGTTTAATGAAAAGACGGACCAGGGGAGACATGATAGCAGTATTCCAATATCTCAGGGGTTGCCACAAAAAAGAGGGAGTCAAACTATTCTCCAAAGCACTTGAGGGCAGAACAAGAAGCAATGGGTGGAAACTAATAAAGGAGAGAAGCAACTTAGAACAGGAGAAATTTCCTGACAGTTAGAACAATTAATCAGTGGAACAGAAGTTGCCTCCGGAGGTTGTGAATGCCCCAACACTGGAAGCCTTTAAGAAGATGTTGGATAGCCATTTGTCTGAAACGGTATAGGGTTTCATGCCTAGGCAGGGGGTTGGACTAGAGGACCTCCAGGGTCCCTTCCAACTCTGCTATTGTATTGTATTGTAAAAACTAAACCAAGTAGAAAAAGATCAAAAAGACAAAAAAACCCTCAAATATATAATATACAATATTTAATATAAATATATAATTAAATATACTAAATATTTAAGATATGTTAGGTAGTTGTCACTGCTTATAAAATATGCCACCTAATACTATATTATAATAAAATCTAGTATTATCTCTACTGTAGCTACAGAAGAGTGAGTCCCTGTGGATTTTACTCATCTAGTCGTTGCCCACTATAGGGGGCGGTGCTCATCTCCGTTTCAAGGACATCTCTGTCCAAAGATATTTCTGTGGTCATGTAGCCAGAATGACACCAGGGAGCACTCTTACCTTTCCACTGTAATGGTACCTATTTATCTACTCACATTTGCATGCTTTCAAACTGCTAGGTTAACAGCAGCTGGCAAGGGCAGGAGCTCACCCCTTTCTTTGGAGCTCAGGTCTCAAACGTGGGCTGCTGGCTTTCCAGCCGAGAAGCCCAGCATCTTAACCACTGTGCCATCATTCCATCACTATAGTGTAGCAAGAGCTATCTATAAATGCCACTGAATTATTATAAAATATCATGAAATCCATATTAATGAAGAATGAATTGCTTCATTCTCTGATTAGTTGAAAATACCCAATTTATATTCGTTTAATAATAGTTTAAACTATTATGTAAAGTAAAAAGTTGAGGTATGATGTTAATGCCTTATTCTACTGCACTGAAGCGAGTGATAAGTCAATGCCTTTCCTCCTTTTCTTTCCCCCATTTTTCTCTTAACTTTTCCCTTCCCTATTTTTCCTATTATTTACTTTTGTATTTTCTTTGTATGCTACATTATAAACTAATAAAAAAACTAAAAAACAAAACAAAACAAAATATATCCAAAATGGATAAATTACCCATCTCAAAGAACCTATCCTTAATGTCTGGAATTATATATCATTTATCCAGTTTCTCTCTTTGCCACCTTCCATGCCTGATACAATTATAATTCCTCAAACAAATTCCAGAGTTTTGGGATACAATTCAACATTATATTAGCATCGTTTAGGGACTTCATCATGCAACTATTTATGTCCCTTTAAATACTGTTCCAAAAGTATACCCGCCCGTTATATGGAACCTCAAATGTTTAACACAACAAAGAAAATGTGATGTTCATATTTCAGAAGATATTTTTGGGGAAGAGTCAAAAGTCTTGGCTGCAGCTCCTCCCAAGGGTCTACCAATTGCTAATGATTATTTTGTCAGGAGAAGAAGACAATATGTGTAGTCATTGAATTAATTAAGATTTATGAAGCATATAGAGGAATAATTAAATAATTGTACATAATTTTATTCCCCACTTTTACAATTATTTCAGATCAATATGTAACTGGGATTAAATGAAATTACATTCCCTCCTGATCCTGTCACTTTTTGGCTAACTTCACTAGTATGAGAAGTCTACTTAAAAACCCAACTCAAGTCAAAATACATTTTTGGATGATTTAATTGTATCAAATCCGTCAGTACCAATTTAATTTTTTTAAGAACTTGCAGCCATCAATTGATGTGGGAGTTCAAACTTTGGGGGCAAATCCAGTGCATTTTCTGCTTATGGAATATCAGATCATTTGTCCGACATGCCTCCATCAATAACCAAGAAAGAAAACTCCCAACTCCATTGTTCGTGGAATTAAAATACTTTTACTGTTATGAAAAGATAGCAGCGAAAGTAAAGCAAGATCTGAGCCAGAAAGGCTTGAACAAGTTCATGTCAAATGATAACCCAACCCCCTCCCTCCAACGACCCCACCCCAGTGTCCAATCTGCAACTCCCTTAGGTGTCATGTGGTTGCATCTCCAAAAGGCATCATCATGTTGGTAGGCAGGACGGTTGCCTTGACCAGGTCCAAACACCGGCCACCAGCATGCGCAGAAGATGGTAAGAAGAAAACTCCCTTTTCCATATCACCTCCTGTACCATTTTTTCCCATCCCAAATACCATGCCCCCACCCTCCCCGTTTCTATGGCAGCCGATAGCAAGTAAGCGAAGCAGAGGCTGACATCATTGATATAAAAAAAAAATCTCTTTCTGGACCAGAATTGTAACTCAAAGGTGCTTTTTCAAAAGGCAACTGGACTTTTTTTCAAGACGTTTCGCTTCTCATCCAAGAAGCAACTTCAGCTCAAACTGAAGATGCTTCTTGGATGAGAACCGAAATGTCTCCCAAGAGGAAAAAAAATGCAGAAAGTTCAGTTGTGTTTTGAAAAAGCCCCACTGGGACAACTATAACGTGGATGACTAAAAATCTCCATAGATGATTAGAGCTGTGATTACTTAGGGGTCCTTGGTGCTCTCTCAATGAGCTTGTTTCTTGCAGATGTTTCATTACCTTAAGTAGGTAACATCATCAGTGCTCTCCTTACCAGCACTATGTTACCTGATTAGGGTAATGAAACGTCTGCAATAAGACAACCAAGCTCGGAGAGCACCAAGGACCCCAAGGACCCCTCATCTCAACCCTGAACTACAAATATTCCCCTTTCTTGATATTCTGAGTTTCCTCCTTTGACCAGATTCAGAATTCATTTCTTAGGTTTACAGTCTATCATTCTTCTATCCTTGTGTTGAAAACATCTTCCAGACCATGATTAAAAGCAGCATTGACCACCCAAAATTTTATGAAGCTTCACAAGATTGCTTATTTTTAGGACTGTCTGCGGCTACAGGTAGTCTTGATGTCAGTGTTCCAAATATCATGCAGAATTAAACCAGAGTCCAAGGCAGAGCTATTCTTAAAATTCCAATTTAATAAGACAGACATGTTGGCAACAAACTGTGGAATCCCAAATCTGAAAACTTCCTGGGATTCCACCCAGTTGGAAGTTCATGATCGTTTCCCCACACCCATAAATCCATCACATGGTTCAATCTTCTTCGGCCATGCTGGCATCTCCACCCAGCTGGTTCCGGTCAGGTGCAGAGATGCAGAGACAAAAGATGACCTTGGCTTCTAGAAAGGAATGACAACAACACATTCCACAACTCTACTCCTTTCTATTCCCCCTCCCAATTACTACACTAATGAAACAGCATAGTGAAATAATAGAAAGTGTGGCAGGCCAAAGATCCTAAAAGGAACATAACTATAGGCCTGACACTTAACTTATGACTGGTTGCTTATTGATCATTCAGAATTCTGATGGACTTGCCTGGGGGTACTTAAGACCCAGATTTGAAATTCTGATGGTCACCTCCCCTGGTCAAATATCTGCACTTGGGGCACTCAGTAACCAGACCATATTTATGGCTGTTTACAGCATCTCACGATTTCTTGATTGGTTTTTATGTCTGTTTTGCCAAAAATGGAACCTTACTTCTAGTTTTCAGCAAAACAATACCCTGTTTCCCCCAAAATAAGACTTCCCCAGATAATAAGCCTAATCAGGCTTTTGAGCACATGCACTAAAATAAGCCCTCCCCAAAAAATAAGCCCTCCCCGAAAATATTGCAACACAGCAGCAGCCATGAGGAGACCACACTTGCCGCCGCCTGCACCTCAAAAATAATAAGACTTCCCCCAAAATAAGACCAAGTGCTTATTTTGGGGGCTAAAAGGAAATAAGACCCTATTTTATTTTCAGGGAAACATGGTACCCATAGAGAGCTATTGGCATCCATAGCAAACTATGTCCATGGTGAACCACAGAAAAGATTGTAAAATTGGGTCACTCACATGACCGGCCCCCTTTCCAACGATCATGAGTTATGGCCATGGTGAATAGGCTCCATTACAGTTGTATTTCAAGAAGTCCCTGGACTGTGGGAGACCTTGCCTGTTCATAAAACAGCTACCAAAGTAGACTTAACCCATCACAAAGCAGCTGTTCAACCAGATGTTGAGTTGATGAGTTTCTTCCCCGATCTCCTCTCTATTTCCCAATGGTGAACAACTCCAATTTTTTGTATTTATATCAGGGGGTATACTTCATGAGCCTTGAGACTGTACATGCCCTGTGTTATGGCCTGCCAGCGGCCAGTGGAGCTGGCAGCAGATTCAGACAGTGAGGAGGATGGGGAGGAACATGGGGCAGTCCTGGAGTCCAGGGAAGGCTCTGATGAGAGCTCTGTGTTGGAGGCAGAGAGGGGGCCAGAACCATATGCCAGTTATCAGCTGCCTTCAGAGTCAGACATCAGTGAGGCAGACAAACAGCTGGAGCCTGTTCCCAGTGTGCGCATGCACAGAGTGGCCAGACGAAGGGAACAGCTAAAGAACGGGTCTACTTGGGAGTAAGGCCACAGGTGGATGATGAATGGCCCCTCCCAGAGAAGATAAAAGAGGAGCGAAAGGGGAATGGAGTTTGCAGGAGACAATTAGTTTGCTTAATTGGTTCATGACTCTCCAAGGCCCCTTACCAAGTTTTGAAGATGTCAGCCTGGCAGCTTTCCAAGCCAGATAAGGTCTGTGACTATAAATCTTCCCTTTAAAGACTTTGACGGACATGAATGAGGAGAATTCAAAACAAATTAATAAAAGGGGTTTTTGTTGGGACAAGGAGTTTGTTTCATGCTCTTGGGAAGCCTCGGTCAGAACACTCTGGTAGAAAATGCTGTAGGATCAAATCTTCTACTGTGGAGGTTTAGCAAGAATAATATGATAAACCATTTTTTTCTTCTTCTTGTGACAGTAGTTGAGGATCTGATAGCCAGACACGTGCTTGTTTCTGGACATCAATTCTTCTCTGCAGTCCATAATACCAGGCATACCTGCCAAAGCTTTAATATTCCACAGAGGTTCCAGGTGAAGGAATTGGTTAGCACATTCCCATTTCACAGGGATATGCTGGGTTTGGTCTCGTAAGATGTTGCCTAGTTACTCTGTGTGGTACCAGCCAAAACCACAGAAACTTTAATGTACTGTGGCATTTTCTGGAAAGTTTTGACTTAAACATTGCTGAGAGTTTGTCTTTGAAAATGCCACGAGCAACGGAAAGAGGGGAGAAAAGGAATTTTTCAAAACGGAGATGGTTTCCAGAATCACTAAGAGAGCAAGAAATATCTTACGTCTTCTCTTTCAACATTTGGGATACAGTTTATGCAGAAATTGGGGTATTTATTTATTTGTTAAACGTATCAGTGGTGGGATTCAATTTTTTTTTACTATCGGTTCTGTGGGCATGGCTTGGTGGGCATGGCAGGGGAAGGATACTGTAAAATCCCCATTCCCTCCCCACCCCAGGGGAAGGATAGTGTAAAATCTCCATTCACTCCCCACTCCAGGGAAAGGTTCCTGTAAAATCCCCATTCCCTCCCCACTCCAGGGGAAGGATACTGTAAAATCTCCATTCCCTCCCCACTCCAGGGGAAGGATGTTGCAAAATCTCCTTTTCCTCCTGATCAGCTGGGGCTCGGGAGACAGAGAATAGATGGGGGCGGGGCCAGTCAGAGGTTGCATTTACCGGTTCTCCGAACTACTCAAAATTTTTACTACCGGTTCTCCAGAACTTGTCAGAACCTGCTGAATACCACTTCTGAAATGCGTATGGTGCTTATCTCACTACCCAAAGTGACTCTAGTTTAGACCTTCTTGTCAATAACAAAAGCATCTGGTATCCTTCAGATGTTGGTCGACCAGTGCTATGACTGCTGGCAAATGTGGGCCAAAAATTTTCTGGCTGGGAATCATGGTGAGCTTTAGTTCAAGTGCAGTCTTTTGGTTAGAGAAAACTGCTGGAAGTGATTGTAGTGGTAATGATGTAAAATTGCTTTTTGGATAATTTCAGAATTGTTGCTGGTCCACCCAACAGAATTAATAGCAAGCAAGAAAGAACAGACTGTTTCATTTGTTCCATCAGATGTTTTAGCAGTTTTCTCATACTATTGAAATTGGCCAAAAAGTGACAGGACGAGGAGGGAATGTGACTTCACTTAATTCCAATCAAATATAAATGTGAAATAATTATAATCGTGGAGGATATAATTATGTATAATTAATGAATACAATGTCTTTGAATGTTGTGTTCTTTTGCTGACCTATGAATAATTAGCATTTGGTAGACCCTTGGGAGGAATCTGGAGGCTGCAGCCAAGACGTCTGAGGGCCCCATTTAGTCCTGAGGTCTTGGGGTAGACACTACTTGTTGTTGTTAGTTGCAAAGTCATTTCTGACCCATCGTGACCCCATGGACAACATTCCTCCAGGCCTTCCTGTCCTCTACCATCCTCTGGAGTCCATTTAAGTTCACGCCGACTGCTTCGGTGACTCCATCCAGCCACCTCATTCTCTGTCGTCCCCTTCTTCTTTTGCCCTTAATCGTTCCCAGCATGAGGCTCTTCTCCAGGGAGTCCTTCCTTCTCATTAGGTGGCCAAAGCATTTGAGTTTCCTCTTCAGGATCTGGCCTTCTAAAGAGCAGTCAGGATTGTTCCCCTCTAGGACTGACCGGTTTGATCGCCTTGCAGTCCAAGGGACTCGCAGGAATCTTCTCCTGCACCAGAGTTCAAAGGCCTCCATTCTTTGGCACTCAGCCTTCCTTACGGTCCAACCTTCACAGTCTAAACTCTGGACTAGATCATTTTGGAAATCTTCTCCCATGCTGATTCCCATGATGTGTCTTCCTTGCCTCTTTACCTGGAGGGACTGGAGTGGGGAGGGAATGGAGGTTTTACACTACAGTATCCTTCCCCTGCCATGCCCACCAAGCCACACCCACAGAACCAGTAGTAAAAAAAAAAATGAAATCCACTACTGTGGATTGGTTGTTTTCTTGCAGACATTTTATTATCCAAACTAGGTAACATCATCAGTGCTAGAAGGGAACGGAGTTTGTGGAGTGGTGGAGAAGGAGAAGGAGGACTGTAGCAGCACCAGCACTGATAATGTTACCTTGATGGATAATGAAATGTCTGCAAGAAAACAGCAAAGCTCAGAGAGCACCAAGGACCCCACAGTTCAACCCTGAGCTACAAATATTCTCCTTTATTGTCACATTTGCTCAAATTCTAGCCACTTTACACTTTTTTGACGTCTCCATTTCTCTCTCCTTCTTCCTTTTTCACGCAGCCTGCCAGAAAATGTCTGAGTCAATTTGGTTGCAGAGAACAGCAGGAAATTAGACTAAGGCCCCTAGGTGGGTCTCCTCTGCTTCTGCTCCTCAAATCAGAACTGCTGAGTATTTCAAGTAACAAGTAAGTAGGTTTGCTGTACTCCTGTGAGTTTGCTGACACTACAACCAGTGTCCGTTACAAGTTGTTTTCACAGCTGCCAGACAATAACAGAAAGTTCGCCAAGTTAAGAGAATCTCTTTTAAGAGATTCAAGGCCATCAGACAGTGTCAGATATTTTTGAGTCTTCCAAAGCAGCAAATTCATACATTGGGCAGTAAGATTTGGTGAAATGGAAGTCACTTATCTATATTAGGATCTATCACATAGAAACCCAATACCCTGATAAGGAAGAAATGTTTCTTGCAGGGATGTCTACAAGGCACAGCAGCTTTTTAGTTAGCATATATATTTAGTTAGCTATATTTATGCTATTTAGAAAGGGACGCGGTGGCTCAGTGGCTAAGATGCTGAGCTTGTCGATTGATAGGTCGGCAGTTTGGTGGTTCAAATCCCTAGCTCCGCATAATGGAGTGAGCTCCTGTTACTTCTCCCAGCTTCTGCCAGCCTAGCAGTTCGAAAGCATGTAAAAATGCAAGTAGAAAAATAGGAACCACCTTTGGTGGGAAGGTAACAATGTTCCGTGCACCTTGGGTGTTTAGTCATGCTAACCACATGACCACCGAGACATCTTCGGACAGCTCTGGCTCTTTGGCTTTGAAACGGAGATGAGCATCCCTGGAGTTGGGAACGACTAGCACATATGTGCGAGGGGAACCTTTACCCATACCTATGCTATTCAGATTGATCCATGTCTTAGGAATCAGATATTGATTGCATTGTCCAGTTCAGGATCCCAGTATTATTGACTTCACCATTGTCCGTCCTGGCTAAATTCAGATCAGAAATATCTGGTGTTGGTTATTTTCGGGTGGCTTTCACCAAATACATCATCTTGGTCATTATAAGGACTTGTGTATTTTGTGATCAAATGTAGCTTTCTGGTATATCTTGGTGGTGTTTGCATCAAGGAGAACAAATAGTTCACAGTTTAACAATCGTCTATTCTCCATTTTTTCCCCAGAGGGGTGTTCTATGCTTTTTTCAATCCCCGTTTTGCTTGTTTAAAGTCAAGTTTCCTTGAAGCTGAGTTTGGCCCTTGGTGACTGTCACTGGTGTATTAACCACTAATCAGACTAAGCACGTGGTTAGGGTAGCAGGCCCAAAGGGGGCACCACAAAGTTGAGAAAGAAAAAAAAACAATGAAGATTTTGTACAGTACAGTACATACAAAGGAAGAGGGCACCAGGATTTGTCCGTGCTTAGGGCACCAGTGAGCCTTAATCCGCCACTGGTGACTGTTAAGGACATGTCTTGCTCGCTTTCATTGTAATAGTATAGAAATAGTTCACCACAGATCTCTTCTGGGATGGTTTGATCATCTCCATCCAGCCTCCATTTCTGGATAGGCTCCCATCCAAGCACTAACCAGATCTGATCCTGCTTAGCTTTCTAACCTAGATTGATTCTGTTCTTGTTGAATCTCTCAATCAAAAGCAGACACATTGATCAGCCCTTCTAGATTCTTAATAACAGAATAACAGAGTTGGAAGGGACCTTGGAAGTCTTCTAGTCCAACCCTCTGCTCAAGCAGGAAACTCTATATCACTTCAGGACAAATGGTTGTCCAGTGTCTTCTTAAATACCTCCAATGATGAAACAACTTCACCACTACTGAAGGCAAGCTATTCCACTGGTTAATAGTTCTGACTGTTAGGAAGTTTCTCCTTAATTCCAGGTTGCTTCTCTCTCCTTGATTAGTTTCCATCCATTGTTTCTGGTCCTGTCTTCAGGTGCTTTGGAGAATAGGTTGACCCCTTCTTCTTCATGGTGGATCACTTTCTGCACACAGGTATATTGATGTTACCATTAACAAAATTCATGAAAAACAGAAGTGTCCATAGATAAAACCAGTTTGGTATTGCACAAACCAGAAAGAAGGCTGAGAAAATATCTACAGAGCCCTCATATCCTGGATATAATCTATTCCAGCTGTCCCCCCCACCCCAGGACACTGCTATAGAGCACTGCATGCCAAAACAACTAGACATAAAGATGGTGTCAACTCTGAAGCTAGCGTGAACCGAGGCCATCTTGGAGGCTTCAGTGTTGCCACATTGGTGCTGAGTGATAGGGAAGGAGGAATGGAGATTGCTGGGGTTTTGTAGCCAAAACAAAATAGATTCCCCTGAAAACCAAGGACATTCCCACAGGTGGCTGAAAAGAGGAGGAGTGAATTTCCAAGCAACCGGGCAGCACTTTGATTGGACCATGTGACTGTTAGGGAAAAGGGGAAAAACATTTACTTTTAATTAGGTGAAAACTGCGGGAACCTTTAGAGTTAGTTTTCATCAGCCTGTGCCAATATGATATATCCAATAAACTTGTTCTTTGAGGAAACTCTTGTCTCTGAGTTCTGTTTGCTATGGGTGTATTACTTGGAACCATGACAGATAGTTTTATTCCCCCTCGGGCCATCACTCTGCTGAACATTTAACTCCCATTGCACTGTCTCATTTCTCATCTTCTTATCTTTCCTACTGTCTTCCCCTATTTGTTTCTTATGACTTATCAATTGTTGTTTGTAACTTATGATTGTAATAGTTATGATTGTAACTAAGATTAGGAACCATGAATTGTTACTTGCTGTTTATATGTACACTGAGAGCTTCTGCACCGGAGACAAATTCCTTGTGTGTCCAATCACACATGGCCAATAAAGAATTCTATTCTATTCTATAAAGGCTATAGCTGGTAACATGGTGCCAGTCAGATGCTCTTAGATTGATCAACTCTAGTCAGCGTAGCAACTGGCAAGCGTGATGGCAGTTGTAGTCCAAACTATTTGTTGAGATTTTGTCTCTGGCTTGGAGCTCAGTGGATTTTTCTGAATGTGGTATATTTATATTTGGAATGCTTTCTTGGGAAAAAGTAGAGGCAGCATCCTTGGTCCTTTGGACTAAATTTGAGTGCACATGGAATAATATAAGGAATGCTTTCATTACCATGCTCTGCATGGCCTCAAGAAAAAATTGAAAGGTGACATTAATAAATTTCTCCTGTGAGTGCAGTAGAATGGCATCTAACCCATTATTTTAACCAAGAGTGAAATTCAGCAGGTTTTGACCAGTTCTGGAGAACCAGTTAGCGGAAATTTTCAGTAGTTCAGAGAATCGGCAAATACCACCTCTGGCTGGCCCTGCCTCCTGAGTCCCAGCTGATTGGGAGGGAATGGGGATTTTACAGTACCCTTCCCCTGGAGTGTGGTGGGAATGGGGATTTTACAGTATCCTTCCCCTGCCCTGCCCACCAAGCCACGCCCACAGAACCGTTAGTAAAAAAGATTTAATTTCACCACTGATTTTAACCTCCTGTAAAAGTCTCCCAGAGACTCATAATTCACTGAGGTCTGCCATGTGATGCCTCTTTTTCTCCCTTCTAGGATGATGACTCTGTGGCCTTGGTCTCATGACCTTTAACAGGTTTCCAGAAAGAGCCTTACAGATGCTGTGAAACTCAGCTTCGAGTCTCTGTGAAACATTTGTACGTGAACTTGCTGTACCAAGGCTTCAGGTAAAGCCACTTGCTTAGCTGGTATTTATCAGGAGGACACTTCACTTGGAGGGTTACACGTTTGTGTTTAACTTACAAGAAGTCCAAGCTTGATTTTAGAAAAATGCCATTTATCGAAGTAGAGAGATTAACCGAGATGGTTTGAGCCATTGATCTGACTCTGTGTGAAGCTGGGTTTGATCCTTGTATCTCAGCCATTCTGCAGGTAAAAGGACTGAGAATGTCTACATCTGGGTCAGCAGCAATACAGAAATGGTTTGCTATGGATCTTATTTTGGGTTTTGTTTTTAATTTCCGTGGATTGCTGAATAGCCTGGTCTGATGTAGCCATTTCAGGAGTGAGCTGCTAGGGGTTCACAGGGCTTCGGGAGAACCTCTAGCTAAGATTCTGTGCAGTTTGGAGAACGCCCAAATCCCACTCCTGGCTGGCCTCGCCCACCCTGCCTCTCCCAGGAGTCCTGACGTGGCCCGTTTTGGATACAGGTAAGTGCAGGGTGCGCGCAGAGACTGAAGTTCTACCGGAAGTTCCAGAAGGCTGGAAACAGGCCCATTTCCATTCTCCAGAGGGGCTCTGGAGCCCAGGGAGGGCAATCCCCCTCCACCATGATGCAGGAGGTCAACTAGGCAATGCCCACCATAGCCACGCCCACCCAGCAACCAGGCAGAGAACCCCTTGCTAAAAATTTTGAAGCCCACCCCTGAGCCATTTGCTAAGCCAAACAGCATATATTCCTATTCGTTCATTCGTTCAGACAAGTTTTTCAGTGTAGATCTCAGAAATCCATCACAGCAGTTGGTGTCCAAAATGTCTGTCTGCCTTACGCAGAGTTTGTTTGGCTTTTATACAGTTTTAACAAGCAAAGCAAAAGCAGGGGTAGCAACAGCATCTTATTGGTACATTTTACTTGTCAATCTCCAAGATGATCCCAGCCAGAGTAGAGGCGTCACATATCTAAAGGTTCCTGGTACTACCTGGTTCTAATAAACAGTTGAGGTCATCGGTCACTGAGATCACGGAGACTTGCTGCGCATGTCTGTAGGTCACCTTTACTCTCTACTTACATCTGGTTGTGCTAATTAGGGGAGCTCATAGGTTAAAAGGTAAACAGCTACTGAGATCATGGCAGTTTGCTGCACATGCCTTTATGTAACTTTTCCTCTCATTCCTACATTTCAGTTTCATGAATTTTTTTGAAAAAATATTGCACTGAAAATTTTTGGGGAAATGTGCACGTCCTTTGTGCCCCCGTGTGCTGATAGATTCCTGTTGATGTGCATTTGCTCCTCAGTGCGGGACGATTTTACACAGACACGCAGAACGCTATGTGCATTTTCTGTAGTTTCAAACTACACGGCAAAACCATTTGTAATGCTGAAAACAGAGACGATGTGGTTTCTGTTGGGTGGATAACACAAGTGCCTGTTCAATCACTGAGGGAAAGTTGTTTTTCCTAATCTCATTAGGATCTCAGGGTGATTTCCTTCCCTGTCTCCCAAAAGACATACACCAGGCTCCCCCCAACTCGATTAGAGAATTCTGGCAATGGAAACCAAACCTATCTGGAGAACATTAAGCAAGGAAGCTGAATGGAAAGTTTGTTTGCTGAAGTAAGTGAAGGAATCACTAAAACTCTAGGAAGCAGTGAAAACCCAGCATATTGCAAAGCATAGCATTCATTTCCCAGATCCGTCTTTATTTCAAGGGCATAACTGCAACCTGCATGTACCCCACAGTCATTGCAAGAAAATTAAAAAATGAGTTTGTCATTTCTCGGGAAATGTTTTGCTTGCCCAAGAAAAGACGGAGGTAGATAGCGATGTAGAAAACAAACTGGGGAACTAGAAGAGCTACAAGGCGACCTTTCTACTCTGTCCTTATCAGTCTTTATTATTATTCTATACCAGGGGTGTCCAAACTTGGGAACTTTAAGACTTGTGGACTTCAACTCCCAGAATTCCCCTGGCTGGGGAATTCTGGGAGTTGAAGTCCACAAGTCTTAAAGTTCCCAAGTTTGGACACCCCTGTTCTATACCCAGCATAGCAGCTCCTTCATGAATATGGGAAGTTCTCCATGGCAGCTACTGCAATCATTTGTCTACTTTTGTTTGTCATGGCCATGACGCCCAAGAGGGCAACATGGCTACATCTGATCATTGTCACCTATTTAACACTACCCAAGGATCATGTTCGGCGGTTCGAATCCCGAGCGATGTGTTACTTGTCCCAGCTTCTGCCAACCTAGCAGTTCGAAAGCATGTAAAAAATGCAAGTAGAAAAATAGGAACCACCTTTGGTGGGAAGGTAGCAGCGTTCTGTGCGCCTTTGGCGTTGAGTCATGCCGGCCACATGGCTACGGAGACGTCTTCGGACAGCGCTGGCTCTTTGGCTTTGAAACGGAGATGAGCTCTGCCCCCAAGAGTCAGGAACGACTGGCACATATATTTGCCTTTACCTAAGATCATGTGTAGCTTAAGGAATTTGAATATCCATGTCTCAGGATAATGTTGCAGGATCCAATCTGGATCTGTCACCGTGACTAGCGGTTTAGTCTTTGCAGCTTTCAAACGTGCTGGAGCCCATCCCCAGGGAACTTCTCTCTAGCAGAGTGTGTGTCTTACTCCACGTAGAGAGATGTCCCCTGGGGATGGGCTCCAGCACAAGTTTGAAAGCTGCAAAGACTAAACCTCTGATTCTGGTGAACGATCCTGATTGGATCCTGCAGCTTAATGAATGCTAGGCACATGGGCAACTATTAGAATAAAACAGCATAGAATAGAATGGAATAGAATAGAATAGAATGGAATGGAATGGAATGGAATGGAATAGAATAGAATAGAATAGAATAGAATAGAATAGAATAATAGAATGGAATGGAATGGAATGGAATAGATTAACAGAATTGGAAGGGACCTTGGAGGTCTTCTAGTCCAACCCCCTCCCTAGGCAGAAAACCCTACACCATTTCAGACAAATGGTTATCTGAAATCTTCTTAAAGACTTCCAGTGTTGGAGCATTCACAACTTCTGGAGGCAAGTTGTTCCACTGATTAATTGTTCTAACTGTCAGGAAATTTCTCCTTAATTCTAAGTTGTTTTTCCCCTTGATTAGTTTCCACCCATTGCTTCTTATTCTATCCTCAGATGCTTTGGAGAATAGCTTGACTGCACATCTTTTATCCTCCTCTTATGCATCTATCCATTTTATATTTGTATATATATATTTTCCATGTAGTAATTTTAATTGTTTTAATTTTGTTCTTTGACATGGACTGTACACCGCCCCGAGTCCCTTTCGGGAGAGGGGGCGGTCTATAAGCGCTAATAAATTGAAATTGAATTGAATTGACTCCCTCTTCTTTGTGGCAGCCCCTGAGATATTGGAACACTGCTATCACATCTCCCCTAGTCCTTCTTTTCATTAAACTAGCCATGCCCAGTTCCTGCAACCGTTCTTCATATGTTTTAGCCTAGTGATTTCTACATATATTTGTAATTCTGGTCTGAGTTACCTTCAGTGACCAGATTCACACATTATACCACACCATGATGTGTTTGCTTTTGGATCAGCCTATTGTGTGCATTCACAACTTCTGGAGGCAAGTTGTTCCATTGATTAATTGTTCTCACTGTCAGGAAATTTCTTCTCAGTTCTAAGTTGCTTTTCTCCTTGATTAGTTTCCACCCATTACTTCTTGTTCTACCCTCAGGTGCTTTGGAGAATAGTCTGATTATTATGACAGGCCACTGCCGTAGCCCTGTAGAAGTTTTGTATATAATTACATGGATTGTGTGCGTAAGTTTTTTTCTCTCGTCTGTTATGTTCTCATCATACACCGAATAAATAAACAGTAATAGCAGTCATTACGGCAGAGTGATGATGGGGCTGGATTAGGAGCAGTTTCCCTCCCTGCCTCCCAGCCATGGAAGCTCCCAGAGTGATTTGGAGCCAAACTCTCTTCCTCAGCCAACGTTTCCTCAGGGGATTATTGTGGTGGAGAAAAATAGGAGGAAGGAACGCTATGGATGCCCTCCTGAACATCTAGGGAAAGCGACAGCCATCTTTTCTCTTCTACTCTTTAGTGACTAACTTCCAGGGGCTGAATAAATGGTTCCCTTTTTGGGGGTGGGGGGAGAAGATAATTGAGGGAGACCTTTTTTCACAGCTCCAGGACTGTAAAATGAAGAGGGTTCTTCTTCTGGTGAGTGTGGGAGGTATATTAAGCCCTGGAAGAACATAGTGGGCTGATGTTCTCCCTAGCTGATCCAGGGAGACCCATGCTCCAAATAATTAACTTGGTAACAGTGGTGGGATTCAAATTTTTAAACTACTGGTTCTGTGGGCGTGGCTTGGGGGCGTGGCAGGGCAAGGATACTGCAAAATCCTCATTCTCTCCCCACCCCACTAACCGGCTTTCCAGCTCCGTTCTCCTGTGCAGGGCAACAAAAGAAGACCCAGCCGATAAGCTGGGACTCGGGAGGCAGAGAATAGATGGGGGCAGGGCCAGCCAGAGGTGGTATTTGCCGGTTCTCCAAACTACTGAAAATTTCCACTACTGGTCAGAACCGGCTGAATACCACCTCGGCTTGGTAAGCCTTGCAGGGGGCCTTCAGCTATAGTGAGCACACCATGAAGATGTTGATCTGAACCATCATGGCAGAAAGGTGTCTCTTTGTATAACAACTAACAAGTATCTTCCTTCTCTGCCCCTTCCCCTCTCCCTTCCCTTTTTACTTTTTCTTCTCTTCCTCCCATTCCTCATTCCCCTCCCTGTCCCCCTCCCCCTGTCCTGACCCTCTCAACATCATCCTCCCTCCCAGCCTGTCCCCAACCCTCACCCTTTCACCCTCACCCTATTCATCTCTCCGCCACCCTAAATCTAACCCAAACTCAGACCCTCACTTACCCCTCTTAAGAGTTGGCTGCAAAAAGAGGGAAGCTTCCCCAGAATCCAGGAGCTCTACTGGAAAGCAGCTTACTTCTAGGAAGGCATCTTCATTCTGATGACTGACATCTGACAGTAACTGACACTTTAGCCTGCAGGGATGAAGTCACAAAGCCATGAGATTTTCCAAGGAGATGACTCGCCCCCCTTATCCACCTATCAAAGGTCACCTGCTCCTCCACCTTTGTGACCTACACCCACGCCACACAAAGGTCTCCAGGAAACTACCAAACCAATCCCTAAAGCTGCCTATATGTCCTTTTTTGCATGGACCGCCTCTTCTAATAGAAGCTCCAGTAACTACTGTATTTTTCGGAGTATAAGACACTCCGAAGTAGAAGACGCACCTAGCTTTTGGGGAGGAAAACAAGGGGGGGAAATCTGCTTCTGCCTCCCAGCAATTTGCTTCCTTGCAACGAACAGCAAACAATACAGACAATATACACTGTTTGTGGTATTACATTTCAGACTATACTTGTACAGATGCTGTTAAAATTGATGTAGCTTTCTGGAAGTATACGTTATTCTCTGCTATTTAAAAGAAGACACAATAGCACTGGGCCTCTTCAGATCAAGCATTTATTTTAAAAAGCTTCTTCATTTTGTTAAGCTGTCTAGAACAACAATAAAGCAGTCTTTAAAAAATAAGTCTAATAATTTGAACATTCTATAGGCATTGATAGTTATTGACTTACCTCCTTGCAGCAAACAGCCTGATTAGCACAAGAAAAAAATCTGCCTCTGCCTTCCAGCAATTTGGAAGGAGCAAATTTCACTTTCAATTTCTCCCGATCATCAGCTGTTTCAGGCTGCAGGGATTGCTATAGTCTATTGCAGCCTTCCCAAGCCCCATTTGCTACAAAGAGATAAATTGCTGGGAGGCTAAGGCCAAAGGGTTAGGGCTACATTCAGTGTATAAATTTTCACCCTCTTTTAGGCAGGAAAAAGGTGCGTCTTATACTCTGAAAAATACGGTACTTCGGCACTGCTGAGAAGTTTAATAGTCTGCTGTTTGCTTTCAGGAGTTGGAAGCAGAGTTGACTGCGTTTAGGATAGCCCTTGAAATAGATTTTCCCCATTTGAAATCAACAGGACTGCGTCCAACAGATCTCACTGGTTTTAGTGGCCCAACTTCGACAAACTTTGAATCCAGCCCACTGTCTGAAAAGACCAATAAATCTTAAACCAAAATCATCCAGCCTGTCCCATTTAGACCCATTGCAATATATATTGTGCATTGTTTTTCTATTTCAGAAAGGGAAATACATCTTTTAAAATTATTACTTTCTTAGAATACTGCATCCAGTTTTGGTTATAAAAAATAGGTTGAGGCTCTAGAAAGTGCAGAATAGAGCAGAGGATTGCCTTGATGACCTTTAGGACAAGGATGTCAAACTCAAGTGCTGACCATCCTGGGAAGATCGCCCTGCGGTGCCTCTGGCAGCCAAACAGGGCACAGGGCAGAGTTGGGTTCCGGAACCTTTTCCAACTGGTGCGGTTGGAACGGGCCCGGCATCACCCACATGGATGTGCAGGGTGCACGCATGCGTTGTACTTGCCTGCGATGCTTCCACAAGCCTCCGTGATGCTCCAGCTGCTTGGCAGAGCATCGCACAGGTGCCGTACTCGCCATGGGTGTGCGTAGAAGCACCAAAGGCTTAAATGACAGGTAAGGTGCTCGGGCAGGTGGGTGGGCCCTCCGCAGCACCGTACCGGAATGGTGCCCGGTGCTCCAGGCAGGCTCCGGTACACCCATACCAGGGTGTACCCCCTGCAATGCACCACCGGCACAGGGGGGTGCATGAGGCCCCCTTGCACCTCATTTTGGCTGGCAGGATGCTGCAGGAGGCCATCCGGGCTACAAATAGGGCATGGGGGACACGTGTGCACCATTTTGGCCAACAGGATGCTACAACAAAATGTCCAGGCTGAAAATGGTTTATATGTGGGTGCTGCAGGAGGCGTCCATATCATCTCCAAACCCACCCAACCCCCAGCCGGCCCATGGAGGAGGAGAATAATGCTGATCTTGCCCTCGAGGAAATCCAGTTTGACACCCCTGCTCTAGTGTCTCTTCCAAGCCAACTCTGTGATTCCATCTCTGAAACTTCCATCAGGAGTCCCAGATAAGTTCCACCTCAAGCAACAAGACTGTTTAAAGAGTCCCCTATTCAACCAAACTTGTCTCTAGTTCGATTGATCAACTTGGAAGAACCAGGGCAAGGATTGGCCATGTTGCTAAGTGCTGGAAGTAGCAATGCTCCTTGTGCATCTCACGAGCTTGGAACCCAGCCAGTTTTTAATCAGACTAAGCTCAAGACAGAGTTGCTGGTTGGTATCCTTCTTTGTTCTGAGTCTTGAGAACTGCGGTTTGGAGCACCTTCCTCCAGGGCAAATGGTTTCAGGTGAGTGCAATTTTCCCGGTACAAGGTCACGGATGGATGTTGAGTTTTATGCTTTCATGCTCAATCATGGAGAAAACTAGCTGGCTCTCAGTCAGATTTTTTTTCTTTCTTTCTCAGTTTAAGAATGACATCACAATACAGTAGCAGGGATCAAAATAAGATCAGGATAAATTATACAAAACAAGGGCTTTTTGTTACCTTGACAGTGATGAAGACATTGTCACGCGCAGTTAATGATGGGAAGAAACAGTCAAGAGACACAAAGCTACTTGCTTTTCCTATAACGCCTCCTCAGTAGTGGGAACCAAAATTTTTTACTACCGGTTCTGTGGGCGTGGTGTGGCTTGGTGGGCGTGGCTTGGCTTGGTGGGCGTGGCAGGGGAAGGATACTACAAAATCCCCATTCCCTCCCGATCAATTGGGACTCGAGAGGCAGAGAATAGATGGGGGCAGGGCCAGTCAGCTTCGCTGGCTGAGGAGTTCTGGGAGTTGAAGTCCATAAGTCTTAAAGTTGCCAAGGTTGGAGTCCCCTGCTATAAAGCTCTCTTTGAATAGGGTGGAGTCAAAGAACAGAAACCCTGGCCCAAAGCAGGTAAAAGACTCAGTTGCATTGGAGGTTTTGTTGTATTGGAGCTCTCCAGGGTGCTGAAGGCCAGCCTGCCTTCACTGCCTGATGGAGGCATCCCTTGAACCCCAACAGTCAAGAAAAATGACTCACAGGGGATCCGAGTTCACGCAAACGCAAACAACAATCCCAGATGACTGCTACTGCTGCCTCTTACGGAGTCATAGAGTTGGAGGGGGGGTCTTAGAGGTCATCTAGTCCAGTCAGTGCAACATCGGAGCATCTCTGACCGATTCCCAACCAGCCTATGTTTTAAAGACCGCTAGCAAAAGGCTACATTGTGCGTAACAGTTAGTCCTCAACTGACAACAGTTTATTGAGTGACCATTCAGAGTTACAACGACACTGAAAGAAAAGTGACGGATGACCGTTGTTCGCACTTACGACCGTTGCCCTGTCCCCAGGGTCACACGATTTACATCGAAGCTTGACAACTGGTTTCATACTTTTGACGCTTGCAGTGTCCCGGGGTCTTGTGATCCTCTTTTGTGAAGTTCTGACAAGCAAAGTCGATGGGGAAGCCAGATTCATTCAACAACGGTGTTCTTAATTTAACAACTGCAGGGATTGACTTAACAGACGTGGCAATAAACATCGTAAAATGGGCCAAAACTTACTTAACCAATGCCTCACTTGGCGACATAAATCCTGCACTCAATTGTGGTCGTAAGTCGAGGACTACCTGCAGTGAGGTACATTTTCTCTCCCAGGCCAGGCATAAGGCAGAGAGATGGCAGTCTGTGACATGTCGTAGCAATGGTTAAATCACTCCTCCTCCTGGCTTCTACTACTCTGCATTTTGACCATTTTTCCTGGCCCTTCAAAGTGTTATTGTTGCTCTCAGAAATATTTGTGAGTGTGTGTAAGTCAAATTCAGGCCTAAGCACCACTGTAAACCCCTCATGCAAACTGCAGTAGAAACAGAAGCAATCATGGTACCTGGAAGAATCTCCTAGAGCCGTGATGGCGAACCTATGGACCTCTCTGTGGGCACGCGCACTGTCACCCCAGTTCAGCCAGCTGGTCATCGGGTTTCCATGGTGCATATGTGCACCGGCCAGCTGGTTGTCAGGTTTCCAAGGCATGCTTATGCGCCGGCCAACTGGTGGGCTGTCAGACTTCTGAATGCGAATAACATCCTAACCATGTAGTACAATGGACTTGCAGGGCCAGCGCAATGTGTAACATGTTCACACTGGTGCAATAGGACTGGGGAGGGGTGGAGTGGGGCGGGCGTGGCCAGCCAGTCCTTGGAACTACTGGTTGGGTGAACCGGATGTAAAATTAACATCCCCTGCATCCTTGGCTATGCTTCTCATCGACTCTAGAACTAAATCTAATAAATAAATCTAATATGATTTATTGGGTTAGGGATTTTCTGTCTTCACTGTGAGTTGTATTATGTTGCGGGGAGGTGTGCACTGAGTGTGCTCAACCAATCTCATTGTACGTATGTTGTGCGCTGACTAATAAATAATTCTGATTCTAATTTCAGCAGTCTGGTGCGCACACAATTTCCAGTTTGGGCACTCTGAGCCTAAAAGATTCACCATCACTGTCCTAGAGAGCTTACAGGCAGTCCTCAATTTATGCCCATAATTAAGCAGACAATTGTGATCGTAAGTTGTCGTGGCTGTTAGTCCACTCAATACAAAAAAAGGCTTATTTTATGACTTTTTTGCAGTGCTCATTAAATGAATGCTATGGGCGAAGCAAATGCTGTGGACATTAAGTGAACCCACTGTTTGCTATGGGAGGGGGGGTGTTTTTTGCTGGAAACTGGAAAGTAAGTGCTGGTTTTCCTGAAAAAAAAATGTAAATCATAATCACGTGACTATGAGACCCTGCATAACAATGTAGATGTGGGCTGATTGCTGATTGCCCCAAATGTAGTCATTGTTCTTATTGAAATGGGCTGAATATATACTTGTCCAACCTGACTGCAGGACTCTATATTTTCCCCAATGGGGTCAAATAGCTCCCCCACCCCCAAGCGCCCTATTTTCGAATGGCATGTAGCGCCCCAAAATCTTGGGCCAGACCCCTGAGATCTCCAAAAGTTTATTACAAAATAGTAGTTTTCGCTGGCAGGTGTGTGTGGGCAGAGGGAATGATTGAATTCCTGATTGGATAAATCAGGGGTGAGCAACCCGCGGCTCTGGAGCCACATGTGGCTCTTTCATCCCTCTGCTGTGGCTCCCTATCGCCAGTTGGCTCCACAATTGATAGGGCTTTTGGTTAGGACAGGTAGAGGAAAAAGAAAGCCACGCAGGAGGAGACTCTACGGTGGGGGAACCAGACTTTCGGTCGGCAGAGGAAAAAGGATGCCACACTAGGAGAAGACTCTATGGTAGGAGACTTCTGGTTGGCTCCAGAATTAAACAGGGAGCTTCCAGTTAGAATCTTTGTGGCTCTTTGAGTGTTTAAGTTTGCCGACCCTTGCATTTAATATGAATGTTCTTGAATGAACAGTTGAATGTGAATGCCTATGGAATTAAATCAAGTTTGTACTAGTTTATTCAAAGGGACACAGTGGCTCAGTGGCTAAGATGCTGAGCTTGTCGATCAGAACGGTCAGTAATTCAGCGGTTCGAATCCCTAGCACCGCATAATGGAGTGAGCTCCCATTACTTCCCTAGCTTCTGCCAACCTAGCAGTTTGAAAGCACGTATAAATGCAAGTAGAAAAATAGGGACCACCTTTGGTGGGAAGGTAACAGCGTTCCATGGACCTTTGGCTGGCCACATGACCACGGAGACGTCTTTGGACAGCGCTGGCTCTTCTGCTTTGAAACGGAGATGAGCCCCACCCCCTAAAGTCAGGAATGGCTAGCACATATGTGCAAAGGGAACCTTTACCTTACTAGTTTATTCAATACTCTGCGATGCAATCCCCGTCTCCTTTCAGAAGCCTGACTTGGAAAAATAATGGCTTTGTAACTGGAGAATTTTATGCAAGATAAATGCTTGGTTAAATATGAATTTGCAATGCCTTATGTATTCTACCAGCTGTTGCCACGATCATTGAAGGATTTTTCTGCACCCATGAGGACTAGACACTTGCTCCTTCCTTTAATAAAAACAACAAAACAAAATAGTGACTTCTTTCTGTGGCTAGAATCCCATTTTGGCTTTTCTGCACTTCTGTATACAGCTCTTTGACTGGGATTAAAAAGTTTACAAGTAGTTTTTGTGTACTGGCAAGAAAACCGAGTGTTCGGAGATTAGACATTTCATTCATCGCTTTCCAACTGCCGTTCCTCGCTCCAGTCCCTGTGAATGGTTCTGGCTGGCTCGACATGCAAAGCACGTGAAGGAAACTCGTCTCAGGGTGAGGCGAAAAACCGTGAATCCGCCACAGTCCGTATGGCGAAACGAAAAAGGTGAAGTGAATGGTTCATGCTGCCCTCATTCGCTTCTAGAGAGCCTCAGGAAAGGCATAAATTGACCCCTTGGTCTTGGGATGGGTCCCGTGGATGCTTTAGAAGGGATGTGTAAGTGGGTGTGTACGTCACACTTTGGCAAAACACAATTGAGAGTGTTCAGGCTGAGCTCAGGACTTTCGGAAAGAAAAGTGGAAGAGACACTGGAACTTGAAGGAACAGGCATTTGAAAGACAGGCAGGTGAGTGAAAGGGGAGCTTCAGGATTGTTTAGGAAGTTGTGTTTCTTTGTGCCTTGATAAAGAGGAAGGCAAAAATAAAAACCACACTTTCTCTTCCAAGATATTATTCCGGGGGTGGGGTGGGTGGGAATCCAAAGTGATCATGGAATTTCCTTCAATTTCCTTGTCCACTGAAGAACCGTCAGGAGGAGGAGTGTTATAATTCGAGGGAGCCTGATTTGGGTCAATATCCTACATGCCTGAGGGTAGAAGTGAGGGAAAGAGACTTGATGTTGGCAGAAGAGGAGGGGAACTCAACTTGTAGGATAAAAGCTACGGTTGAGGGAATGCAAAATCTTGGACTTGTACATCTTCATTGCACGGCTATCGAAAACCGGGCTTGCTAGGGAAATGTCACCTGAGCTGAGGTGATTCTTGATCAGAGGAGACATTGGACATCTGCAGGTTAGGACTCCAAACCTGTGTGAACCCAAAAAAGGGTTGGAAGTAGCTCTGAGAGCCATGTCAAACCTTGTTTCCAGAATGCAGGAGGAAATTGCTAACTCCCTGGGGAGTAAATTAATGAAAGGCATTTGAAATCGATTGACGTGGAAGTTGTATAAAGTCAGTTTCTGGTTTTGTTGTGGTGGTGGTGGTGGTTTGTGTGTGTGTGTATCGGGTGGGTTGCTGCCGGTTTGCTTCACACACACTTTGGGAAACTTTAAAGTTGCCTGTAAACTGTTCTGCGCATGCGCATGCGCAGCATATTAAGAAATGGCTAAAAAAACATTCTGGCAAAGGCATGGGCGACTGGGGGACTGGTTCGGGGGCGTGGCCAGCCTGCTGTCCCTACCGGTTCAGTGACCCAGTCCCAATTTCCACTACTGCTTCACCCGAACTAGTGTATCCTCTGGTGTGTGTGTATGTGTATATGTATGGGATGTGGTAGCTCAGTGGCTAAGACACCGAGCTTGTCAATCAGAAGGTCGGCAGTTTAGTGGTTCGAATCCCTAGTGCTGTGTAACGGAGTGAGCTCCTGTGACTTGTCCCAGCTTCTGCCAACCTAGCAGTTGGAAAGCATGTAAAAATGCAAGTAGAAAAATAGGGACCACCTTTGGTGGGAAGGTAACAGCGTTCTGTGAGCCTTTGGCATTTAGTCATGCCAGTCACATGGCCACGGAGACGTCTTCAGACAGTGCTGGCTCTTCAGCTTTGAAACGGAGATGCGCACTGCCCCCTAGAGTCGGGAACTACTAGCACATATGTGCAAGGGGAACCTTTACCTTTACTATATGTATATATGTATTGATTGAAGTTGTGTGGAGGACAATAAAGTAAAGTACTTCATCCAGCTGTCCTTTAATGAAGTCTTGCAAGATTAATGGGAATGGATGGAGCTTTAATAACAGCCCTGCTTTTTCTTGTGGTCATCCAAGTCCTTTGTATAATAGCCCTTTTTAATTCTGGGAATTTTATGGGAGCTTCAGATCTGGTCATTGCTTATAACTCTTCTCTGTTTCTCCTCCTCCTTCGTCCTCCCTCCATTATTAAGGAGGATAATAACATCATTAAATTGCTAGCCCTGTTTGGAAGAGCTGCAGGAATTCATTCTCTGAAGAGCAATTTTTGTCAGCACCAATTTACTGGGATTGGCAGAGGAAAGGTAAAATGCAAAAAGGCTTTTGGCTTCTTTGCTGGAAAACATAATTTCTCCTTTCTTGGTGGCCAGCATAGGGATATTAAACAGAAAGGCTTAGCTCTTAGCTCTTTTTGAAGAGAAAGACGACTCGGCTTTTGCAGAAACTGATATGTTTATTTTACTTTTAGCCACTAGGAGAGAGATTGACCCAGATGTCTTAAAGTATAACTTGGGAGTATTGGGGGTGTCCCAGGAGTGGTTCTTATACTGGTCGGTACTGGTTTGTTTCACTCACATGTGTGCCCACCATATGTTGCTGGCACATGCACAGTTGACTAAATATTGTTTTGTGCATGCGCAGAAACATGCCGGCAACGACATAAGAGATCGGGGAACCAGTTCAGGGGCATGGCAAGCCTGAGTTGCTGCTGGTTCTGTGACCCAGGCCACAATTCCACTACCAGTTTGGCCAAACCGGGCCGAACCGGGAGCAACCCACTACTGGAGTGTCCTTAGAAAACATTCTCAGTTTAGTCTTTCTGGGACAAAATGCTCTGAGGTGGTCTTTCTCAACCTTGGCAATTTTAACGTACGTGGACTCCAAGTTCCAGAATTGACCAGCCAACTCTCAATTCTGGGTAATGGAAGTCCACATATACTAATGTTGCCAAGGATGAGAAACAGGGCTCTAGGGGTCATTTTGTATGGTTCTTTATGCCAATTCAGACTTGGGACAAATCCTACCTACCAAAAACTGAAGTTTGTTGGTTTGGTTAGGTTTTTCTTTCTTTTTTTCTTTTTTTTCTTTTTTGGCTCTGTACCAGTTGATTTTGAAGAGACGCAGGGGCTCAGCTGCTTAATGATGCAAGAGAGGAGCTCAGCTACAAAATTTAGAATTTAGAATAGCAGAGTTGGAAGGGACCTTGGAGGTTTTCTAGTCCAATCCCCTGCTTAGGCAGGAAAACCTACACCACTTCAGACAAATGGTTATCAAATATCCAGCTCCGGAGGTTTGAGTCCTAGCTCTGCATGAGAGTGTAAGCTCCTGTCACCCGCCTCAGCTTCTGTCCACCTAACAGTTCGAAAGCATGTTCTATGCAAGTAGATAGATAGGTACCACTTTGGTGAGGAGACGACCTGGTTCTCTTTGCAGGCAGTTAGATTTCTGATAGATCCAAACCTTCCCAGTTACAGTGCCTGTTTGTGAGGCAGCTCCAGGAAGGGAGGGGGCCTTGGGCCTCAGATTTGTCTGGTCGACAGAAAATGCAACATACCCAACCCAAACAAAACATGAGAATGGGCTAGGTGCCAATAACTTTGTTTTCTTTCTTTTTCTGTGAAGGGCAATGGGAAGATTTTTGTTGCTACCGGATCTACGGTAGTTCAGAAAGTAGGACACTGATTGGATGTTTGTTTATTGCATTCCAACCAAACTGTTCACTAAGGCTGCATTACTATTAGTCTTCTCATCATTCCTATCACCCATCCCCTCCCACTGATGACTGCATGACTGTAACTTTGTTGCTTATATCCTTATGATTTATATCGATATTGATTGTTTCCTAATTGCTTATTTGTCCCCTATGACTATCATTAAGTGTTGTATCTTATGATTCTTGATGAATGTATCTTGTCTTCTAATGTACACTGAGAGCATATGCACCAAAGACAAATTCCTTATGTGTCCAATCACACTTGGCCAATAAAGAATTCTATTCTATTCTGTTCTGTGCCGTCCCATCTCGTCCTGTCCCATGCCATGTCATTCCTACTCCTATTCCTATTCCATGCCAGGCCATGCCATGCCATGCCATGCCATGCCATTCCTACTCCTATTCCTATTCCTATTCCATGCCAGGCCATGCCATGCCATTCGTATTCCTATTCCTATTTCCATTCCCATTCCATTTCATTCTATTCTATTCAATGGTCCATGGGGGTTTCTGCATTTCTCGGCATTTCAAAGTCAGCAGAAGTAAAGATGATCTGTGGTCCTTTCAGAGAGTTTTGGGGACGAAAAAGGGAACTGGGAACAATGGTGATGTGAAAATGACCTAAGACACACAAATACCGAAAGTTTACACGTGAATCAAAATGTGGAGACGTATGAATACAACAGCTGTGCATTGAGCTGCCCTGGTTAAGGCCTGTTGTGGAATATAGCCGATTAGTGCCTTTGTGTTATTTATCCTTTCCATTGGGATGAGATTTGCTTTGTGTGTTTTGTCTGAAGGTCTGATTTGAGGCAGCTTTGAGACTTTGTAAGAACAAGAGAATCTGTGTTATAAGGTAGTAAATTTGCTGCAATCTTTTAGCCTCTTAAATCTTCATTGTTTCAAGGAAAGGTTGCCAAGACATTTGACCCTTGGTTAATTTTCTTCACTCTTTAATTTTCCACATCTCCCCTTGTGTTCCAGCTCTGTGTTTCAGCAGAATAGTTGTATTGTTATTGTACGGCTGGGGAGGCCCTGCATTTCTGTATTAAATTTTATTTCATGCTTACTTTTTGAAGGGGAGAGAAGGAGAGAGCCATGATTTAATTACATTTAACGACTGGGAGATAAACCACCTTAGATTCAGCACAGAGGCAACAGAATATCCCCCAAAGTCATGTAAATTTCAGTTGCAACTAGTGAAATAGGCTTTTTTGTTGTTTGTCTTGTTATATGAGCCTATGGGGTGTTTGTTTCATCTTGCTGATCTTTTTAAAAAAAGTAAACACACGATTGTTGATTGGAAGATAATAAAGAAATCATAGATAACCAATGCTAATTTCTTTTTTTTCTTTTATGAAATAATATTTATTACATTTTCCAACATTTAAAAGACAAAACACATATTTATACTTGTTACAGCTTTTCCATATTGGTGTCCATATTTTTTTAACAATCCTATTTACAAAAAGTTCTATTTCTATATCATTATCCTAAGTTATGTCCTTATTTAAATACTCTCTATACATTTATTCATTTACCCTTTATGCCTTAAGTTTTACGTTTATTCTCAAGCCAGGAATACCATCTATTCCAAATTTGTTAATAGTTGGTTTCTTCCCTCTCCTTCATTTCCATAGACAATCTATCCATCTCTGCACATTGATAGATTTTCCTTCTTATAATCGGGTCTGGGAGGATATCTGGCTGTTTCCAGTTCTGTGCTAGTACGATTCTACTTGCAGTTAATATACGTAATGTTGTGTATTGTAATTTAATTTTCAAGTTGTGAATGCCCCAACACTGGAAGTCTTTAAGAAGATGTTGTATAGCCATTTGTCTGAAATAGTATAGGGTTTCCTGCCTAGGCAGGGGGTCCCTTCCAACTCTGCTATTGTATCTTGTATGTATTGCAATTGTAAACCAATGCTAATTTCTATTAGGCAGGAAATCCTAGGAATCAGCACCTGATTGAGTCAACATGCAATCACTGATATAAGAGATCATACGGACTATGAACTTACCTAGTTTTTAAAAAGATTAAATCACTTCATTGCAGCATCGCAGAGAGTTCTATCCTTGGACGTCACTTTTAGCAGCTAAATGCACATCAAGAAAATGAGTCAATTCAGAAGCATTTTACGAGGCAGCTGCCAGTGGCTATTGGGAAAATTTATTGATAAACATGTGAATGATGGCCGCTTTTGTTTGCAACATTTGTCGGTTACAAACTATATAAGTGGCAGTAGTTGTGATATTGAGGATGGTACACAATTCCTCAAATATCCCTTTTTAAAAAAAAAGTTTAAAAACACAGTAATGTTAACAAAAAGGAAAAATCAGAGCAGGTGAGCCAGTTTCAAATAATGAGCATACCTACAGGTAATCCTCAACTTACAACAATTCACTTAGTGACTGTTTGAAGTTACAGCGTCACTGAAAAAAGACTTATGACCCATTTTCACACTTACAACAATTGCAGCATCCCCTTGGTCACATACCATATTTTTCGGACTATAAGACGCACTGGAGTATAAGACACATCATGATTTTGAAGAGGTAATTTTTTTTAAAAAAAAAAGGTTTGCACTCTGCAGGCTTCCCAAACCCTCTGCACGTGTTTTTTGCAAAAAAGGGGGGGCATGCAGAACTTAAGGAGGCTGGTAGAGTGCTCCTGAAGGCTGGGGGGTAGGGAGGCAGAACGAGCAAAAATAGTCCATTTTTTGCTTGTTTTTATCCTCCCCAGCCCCCAGAAGCACTTTGCAAGCCTCCCAAACCCTCTGCATGTCAATTTTTACAAAGGGGGTGGGATTTCGGGAAGCCAAAAATGCTGTATTCAATGTATAAGAGGCACCCAGATTTTCATCTTTTTTGGGGGGGAAATGTGCGTCTTATACTCCGAAAAATACAGTAATCAAAATTCGAACACTTGGCAACTGACTCATATTAATAGCACTTAGCAATAGACTTATATACCGCTTCATAGTGCTTTTACAGCCCTCTCTAAGTAGTTTACAGAGTCAGCCTTTTGCCCCCAACAATCTGGGTTCTCATTTTATTGACCGCGGAAGGATGGAAGGCTGAGTCAACCTTGAGCTGGTGAGATTTGAACTGCTGAACTGCAGCTAGCAATCAGCTGAAGTAGCCTACTGTACTGTACTCTAACCACCTCGCCATCTTGGCTCTAATGACAGTTGCAGTATCCCGGGGTCAACTAATCCGCTTTTGTGAACTTCTGACAAATAAAGTCAATGAGGAAGCCAGGTTCACTTAAGAACTAAGTTACTAATTTAACAACTGCAGTGATTGACTTAACAACTGTGGCAAGAAAGGTCGTAAAATGGGACAGCGTTCATTTAACAACTGTTGTGCTTAGCAAGAGAACTTTGGGGCTCACTTGTGGTCATAAGTCAAGGACTACCTGATAGCTGTAAGCCAGGGAGTTGGTTCAGGCAGGGGGGCTTTTCACTCAGCCACTGAAGCTGAATGGGTGTCCAGAGGATGTGCTGCAAAAAAAGTCCAGATGATGAGGAAATTGCCAGGATGGAGAAATGGATGGTGAAGATGTCAGAATTTGCAGAAATGGCAACCTTGATCTATTTGATCAAAGAAAACAGCAATAAAGGCTTTTCTGAAAGACTGGAAACTTTATATAGACATTTGGTGAAAGAAGGAAGGGATGAAAGGATGATTTATGGACCAAGAAAGATGTGGATTAAATGAGGGGCTGGTGGGATGTATAATATCTAAGAGAGAGAAAGAATAAAAAGATTGTAATTATCTGTTGAAAAGAAGGCTGGAAGTCATTCGTATAATTCTTCACTTTAGGATTTCCCTCTCTTTTTCATTTTCCTTCCTTCCATCCTTCCATCCATCCATCCATCACCATTCCCTATGTCTTCTAGGTATTTGTTGTTGTTGTGAGTTGTGAAGCCGTGTCTGACCCATCGTGACCCCATGGACAATGTTCCTCCAGGCCTGTCCTCTACCATCCTCTGGAGTCCATTTAAGCTAGCTCATGCCTACTACTTTGGTGACTCCACCTATCCACCTCATTCTCTACTGTCCCTTTCTTCTTTTGCCCTCAATCTTTCCCAGCATTAGGCTCTTCTCCAGTGAGTCCTTCCTTCTCATTAGGTGGCCAAAGTACTTAAGTTTCCTCTTCAGGATCTGGCCTTCTAAAGAGCAGTCAGGGTTGATCTCCTCTAGGACTGACCGGTTGGATCACCTTGCAGTCCAAGGGACTCGCAGGAGTCTCCTCCAGCACCAGAGTTCAAAGGCCTCCATTCTTTGGTGCTCAGCCTTCCTTATGGTCCAACTTTCAAAGCCATTCATTGCAACTGGGAAAACCTCTAGGTATAATGGACTATAATTCCCATCATTAGCTGCCTTTCACTTTTGCTTCCTTCCCTTTTGATTTTCTTTCATATTTCCTTCCTTCCTTCCAATTAGCCTTTTATTCTATAAAAATAATAATATTTTCTTTTCACAAAATTCCACAGTCTATGTGTTGCATCCCCTTCGGGCACCCCTGCGTTGAAAACTGTAGCCTTGGAGATGACTGAACCAAAGAAAGCTGCAAAAAGAAAAAGAGAAGAAGGAGGCCGTGGGATCTGATTCTACCATGATGCTTAATGAACTCCGAGTTCTTATTCTTTTACCCTTTCTACTTTATCCTTGGTTATCTATCTCCATGACCAAAATAGACTTTGCTTTGCTGTTGGCAGCTGCAGTTGCCCTCTTTTGCTTTCCTAAATTGGGGTAGGTTGACACCACACGGACAGACACACACACACACACACACACACACACACACACACACACAAGCACACATAGGAGAGAGAGAGAATAGATGGTTAAAGCTCTTGTGTCTAATCCAAGCTACTCAGGAAGTTAGTCTATGAAAGTCAAGTCTTATTTATTTGGAGTCAATTGAGGAGGATTTATTGGGGGTCCGGGATATGTCAGGAGACTGCCAGGGCTCAAGAGGGACCTTGTCTTTCTACCTCTTCCTTTCATGAACTTCCACAGAGCTACGGCCTGGCGTCCCAGAGACCGAGTCGGTTGCCAGGTTCCCATCTGACCTTTTGCCAGGTTGCCTTGGCGTTGATGTCTTTGGCTGAGTCCCCCATTTCCGCAGATGGGAAAGCCCTGCTCCCACAAGAAGGAAGTGGCCCATCGGGCAAAGCCCAGTAGCCCCGGGAAAGAGATCCTGCCATGCAGATTTCCATGATAATTTCAGCATGTTCGGGTTTGGCAGGCAAGCTAAACAGCATCCTGGCTGGGGAATTCTGGGAGTTGAGGTTCCATAAATCTTAAAGTCGCCAAGCTTGGGGACCCCCTGCCCTGTAAAATAACACTTCTGTTGTTGTACTCCATGAAAGAACATTTATGTTGTTATATCCCATAAATAACATTTCTGTTATTCTTTTTTTTAAAAAAAATAGTTTTTATGGAACATTTTCAAGTTTAAAAACCACAAATAAAAAAAGAACAGAAAAAAAAGAAAAAATACAAAACACAAATACAAAACAGATAAAATCACAAACAACATAACAATATGATATAATTTTGCAGCTTCCCGTATCAGCATGTATATTCTGCTTTTGCAGTTTACTGCTCAGTTATTGCCTTCTTGTAGTTTTTAACAATTCTAATACAAATGTAATCATCATATTGTAATATAATAGTATAATACATATAATCAGATTTTACATAAATACATTTTTCTTCATCATATGATCAATAGTTTTTAAAACTTTCATTTCTTGTTTTGGCTTCTATTCTCTATCTACTTATACAGTCCACTCCATTTAAATTATTCTAATCCTGTCCAGAAAGCCAGCTGGGTGACATTGGGCCATTCATGCTCTTTCAACCCAACCTGCCTCACAGGGTTGTCGTGGTGGGAAAAACGGGAGGATAAAGGTATATTATGCATGTTCACGAGTTGTTTATAAAGTAATAAAGGTGGAATAAAAATCTAATAGTGGAATGCAGTGGCTCAATGGCTAAGACGCTGAGCTTGTCAATCAGAAAGGTTGGCAGTTCGGCAGTTTGAATCCTGAGCACCGTGTAATGGAGTGAGCTCCCGTTACTTGTCCCAGCTTCTGCCAACCAAGCAGTTTGAAAGCACATAGAAAATGCAAGTAGAAAAATAGGAACCACCTTTGGTGGGAAGGTAACAGCGTTCCGTGCGCCTTCGGTGCTGAGTCATGCCGGCAACATGGCCACGGAGACGTCTTCGGACAACGCTGGCTCTTTGGCTTTGAAAGGGAGATGAGCACCGACCCCTAGAGTTGGGAATGACTAGCACATATGTGCAAGGGGAACCTTTACCTTTGACCTTAAAAACCTAATCAATAAATTATATCCTACAATAGGCAAGACTGTAATCCTTGCTCTGCCGGTTTTCTGATCTGGCCTGTCTCAAAACTGTGCCCCTTCCAAGTGGATATCTTGCCATAGCAATTCAGGGAATAAAAAAATCCTCTCTTGGATCAGGCAAAAAAATAAAAGTAGCCCATCTAACCCAGCATCCTGTTTCCATGGGTGCCAACAGTGAGAGTGGTTTCCCAGAATAACAGAATACCAGAGTTGGAAGAGACCTTGGAAGTCTTCTGTTCCAACCCCCTGCTCAAGCAGGAGACCCTATATCATTTCCCACAAATGGCTGTCCAATCTCTTCTTAAAAACCTCCAGTGTTGGAGCATTCACAACTTCTGAAGGCAAGCCGTTCCACTGATTAATTGCTCTCACTCTTAGGAAATTTCTTAATTCTAAGTTGTATCTTTCCTTCATTAGTTTCCCTCCATTATTTTTTTCACCGTGTCTTCTGGTGCTTTGGAAAATAAGGTAATCCCCCTCTTTTTGTGGCAGCCCCTCAGATATTGGAACCTTGCTATCGTGTCATCCCTAGTCCTTCTTTTCACTATACCTGTTGTTGTTAGTTGTGAAGTTGTGTCCGACCCATCATGATAATGTTCCTCCAGGCCTTCCTGTCCTCTACCATCCTCTGGAGTCCATTTAAGCTCACGCCTAATGCTTCGGTGACTCCATCCAGCCACCTCATTCTCTGCTTCTTTTGCCCCCAGTCATTCCCAGCTCTTCTCCAGTGAGTCCTTCCTTCTCATTAGGTGGCCAAAGGATTTGAGTTTCATCTTCAGGATCTGGCCTTCTAAAGAGCAGTCAGAGTTGATCTCTTCTAGGATTAACCGGTTGGATGGCCTTGCAGTCCAAGGGACTCGCAGGAGTCTTCTCCAGCCACCAGAGTTCAAAGGCCTCCGGTTTCTGGTGCTCAGCCTTCCTTATGGTCCAATTTTCAAAGCCATTCATTGCAACTGGGAAAACCTCTAGGTATAATGGACTATAATTCCCATCATTAGCTGTCTTTCACTTTTGCTTCCTTCCCTTTTGATTTTCTTTCATATTTCCTTCCTTCCTTCCATTAGTGCATCCAAGGGACTCGCAGGAGTCTCGCAGCACCTAGTATAGTGAAGGAGTCTTCACTATACTAGACAAACTCAATTCAATACAAATCCCAGCATGGGTGCTGCAAAGCAAAAGAATATGCAGCTGTTTAAATTCTTGCAAACTCTTCTGTGGAAGAAGGAAGAGGAGTAGCATCTCTACTGCATTTGGCCAGGTTGGAAAGCCAGGCTGGATTGTTTTTGAAAAGCTGGCCAGTTCTTGTACAAGCTCTATTTCATGGAGCAGCAAGTCAGATTCAGTGCCATTCCCTCCTTGCGGAGGCCTTACTTGGTTGGATCTCCACTGGAGTTGGGAAAGGAATTCTTGTTTTTAGAAAAGATTGTTTAATGGGGTTTTGTTTAAATAGAGCCAAGAAGTGGATATTAAAATATCTCAGCTGTAGAAATAGATCATTATTTTTTTGCTACATATATATTAAAGAAGTACAGAGAGTGGTCCGATCGATTTTGGGAAGAGCTTGAATCAGCCGTTTAAATTTCTTTCACCTGGCTTGACCTGATGATGGTGGGCTGTCAGCTCTCTCGGTAGGTTGCTCCCTTTCCCATCACTTTGGATGGAGGGAGGAATAGATGGATATTTGCTTTAATACCAATAGCAGAGCATATATTAGCTCAGGGATTATGGAGTCCTTGGTGCTCTCTGAGCTTGGTTGCTGGCCTGCAGGCATTTCGTTACCCACCTAGGTAACTTCATCAGTGCTCAGCCTCAGTGCGCAGCCTTGATGCTGTTGCCTAGTTGGGCAATGAAACATCTGCAAACAACCAAACTCAAGAGAGCTCCACATTTGCTCCAGTGTTGAGAGAAATGCTTTAGTATTGAGAGCACCAACATAGAACTAAGGAGAAATTTCCTGACCGTGAGAACAATGAATCAGTGCAATGATTTGTCTCTAAAAGTTGTAAGTGCTCCAACACTGGAAGTTTTTAAGAAGAGATTGAACAATCATTTGTCTGAAATGGTGTAGGGTTCTCTGCTTGCGCAAAGGGTTGGACTAGAAGACCTCCAAAGTCCCTTCCAACTCTGTCATTTTGTTAAATAAAATATTTTAAAAAAAGAAAAGGAGAAAAATAAAGTGCTGTGACCAAGGAATGGCCTCTCTGTCCAGCTGAACTGAAGGCTTTTGCCTGCCAGAGAGATAATGTATCCGTATTTTTCAGAGTATAAAAGACACCTTTTTCCCCCAAAAAAGAGAGTGAAAATCTACGTGCATCTTATACACTGAATACAGCATTTTTGGCCTACTGAAATCCTGCCCCCTTTCCAAAAATGGACATGCAGAAGGTTTGGGAGGCTTGCAAAGTGCTCCTGGGGGCTGGGGAGGGCAAAAACGAGCAAGAAACCGGATTGTTTTTGCTCATTTTTGCTCTCCCCCAGCCTCCAGGAGCACTCTACAAGCCTCCCAAAGCCTCTGCATGCCCCCCCCCTTTTGGGCAAAAAACGAGGCGTGCAGAGGATTTGGGAGACCTGCAGAGTGCAAAACCCTTTTAAAAAAATTACCTCTTCAAAATCATGGTCCGTCTTATACTCCAGTGCATTTTATAATCTGAAAAATACAGTAAGTGGTAACAGACTGATGGGGGTGTAGAGTAGATGAGAAATCTACTCTGCAGGTAGATTCCACCCAAGTGATTACTGTAGAGAAGTACAACCTCTCTCTTTCTTGCCAGGTGTGGACAGATGTGTAAGAGAATTGGTGCTACTCAGGAAGTTCAGCATGATCTCCTTTGTCCTAAGCAGTTGGTCATTTCTTCAGACCCAGAATGGTCTTGAGATAGACTTCTCCTCTGAGGGGTCATTTTGACTTGTCCAAAGACCGAGTGGTTCAAGGCATCTATCTTTTCAGAGCTGCTGATGCTTTCCAGATTTGCAAAGCCACATCTCCATTGTCCCCGAGTCTATCTGTAGTCCAGGATTTGTGGAGAATGCTAAGCTGAAGAAGACAGTTTCAGGACTGTATCGTACACAGCTTTCCTGAAAAATAAATTAATATGGAAAAATGGATTTTGATGTTTCGTGAAAAAAAAATAGAGGTCGCTGAATTTCTTCAGGCATCCTTCATCCTTCACAGGGCTCTCTGTGCTTGGCTGTTTGCTTACAGGCATTTCATTACCTGGCCAGGTAACAAAATATCTGCAAGCAAACAACCCAGCTAAGAAATCATTGAGATTTCCATCCTCTGTTCTACTTGCTTTCTGTCTCGTGCCAGCATTTGCTTCGTCTGATGTTGACCAAGAGGATAGGTCCTATGGAAGCTTGGAAAATTGATTCTACTACAGCAGGGGTGTCCAAACTTGGGAACTTTAAGACTTGTGGACTTCAACTCCCAGAATTCCCCAGCCGCTGGCTGGGGAATTCTGGGAGTTGAAGTCCACAAGTCTTAAAGTTCCCAAGTTTGGACACCCCTGTACTACAGGAAGTCTTTGACTTATAACTGCAATTGGGATTGAAATTTCCAACACTAAATTAGACATTTGAGTCAAGCCTTATTTTACAGCCTTTTTTGTTGTTGTGGTCATTAAGTGAACATAAAAACCTCCCTTTTTATGACTCTGTAATCCCTTAATGCAAGGTTGTATCTGGCCTTCCAAAGGACAATTGAGGTTGATGTCCTTTAAGACTGACCGATTTGATCTCCTTGAAATGTAAAAAAGATTTTATGTAAAAAAAAAAGATGTTGCGACTCTAGAAAGAGTGCAGAGAAGAGCAACAAAAAGGATTAGGGGACTGGAGGCTAAAACATATGAAGAACGGTTGCAGGAACTGGGTATGTCTAGTTTAATGAAAAGAAGGACCAGGGGAGACGTGATAGCAGTCTTCCAATATCTCAGGGGTTGCCACAAAGAAGAGGGAATCAAGCTATTCTCCAAAGCACCTGAGGGCAGGACAAGAAGCGATGGGTGGAAACTAATCAAGGAGAGAAGCAACTTAGAACTGAGGAGAAATTTCCTGACAGGTAGAATAATTAAGCAATGAAACAACATGCCTCCAGAAGTTGTGAATGCTCCAACACTGGACGTTTTGAAGAAGATGTTGGATATCCATTTATCTGAAGTGATGTAGTTTTCTGCCTAAGCAGGGGGTTGGACTAGAAGACCTTCAAGGTCCCTTCCAACTCTGTTATTCTATTCTATTTTATGCTTTCCTGGATGATTTGAGTCATAAGTACTGAAAATCCAGAGACGGGGAAAAGTCTTGTTCTCAGATTTAACCTAACATAACAGAAACGACACATTACATACACCCATTTAAGGACCTGCCAAACTCAGGCAATGTTCAAATCCCTTTCTTGTAGAGCAGGGATGTCAAACTAGCATCCTCACGGTGTCATCACATGATGTATCAGAACTTTTCCCCCCTTCGCTAAATCGGGCGTGGCCAGTGCATGATGCATCCGGCCCAGGGCCACGAGTTTGACACCCTGTTGTAGAGTTTTTTCCCACTGCATTCCACCCCAACTCAAATTTTCCTTTTGTGCTCTTGACCTTCCCTCCTGTTCTCTCTCTCTCTCTCTCTCTCTCTCTCTCTCTCTCTCTTTCTCTCTCTCTCTCTCTGTCCCTCCCTCCCTCCCTCTCTCTCCCCCCCTCTCTCATATTCTGTCTCCACCTCACTGCTATTTCAAGGAAAAGCAAGTCAGGAAATTCCAATCCAGTTCCTGGAGAACTTGCTCCCTTCCCTCCTCCCCTCCCAAGCAGGAAAGGACCAGAGTCTTTAATTTTTTTGCTAATGGCGATTGCAGTTCAATTAGTCCGCAGCACTTTTTGGTGTTCTGTGTCATTAAACCTGTCAGAAAATAATCCCTCCTTTGCTTCACACAGACCCTTGTTTGAAGCCCTGCTTCGGAAAATGTTGTTTGAGGGGAAAACGGTGTTTATGGAAAGCCTTTTAATTTTACACAAGTGGGCCCTTTAGCTCGTCTTATGAAGCATCATAAACCATCAAGATTCCTCATAAGCACTTGACCAAACAAGCCTTCCACTGACGTTTCAAGAAGCACCACGTTGAAGAGTTACTGCCTCTGGCAGGACTCCAAGCCAGAGAATTATGCCTCTGACATATCCATTTTTTAAGCCTCCAAACGCAACGGGGGATTTTCTTCACACCCGTCCTTTGAGCCAAAGGTTTCCAAAGGCAGCAGAGTGAGCTCTTGAGTTTTGGAAGGGGAGATATTTTCAAGAGCCAGATCGCCAAGAAATCTTCCGAAGTTGAGAAAAATAAGAGTCAGAGAGACGATGGCATCATTTGTTTAGCATCTCTTACCTTTCCTCGACTACTTTATTTTTTATTTAGTTTATTTATTTACTTGTCAAGCATGTATTAGACAACATATATAAGTATAAACATGATTCTGAATACATGAAATGGATACCAATAAAAGGGGTTGTTAGGACAGGGATGGTAGGCACATTGGTGCGCTTATGCACGTCCCCTTTACAGACCTCTTAGGAACGGGGGTGAGGTCAACAGTAGACAGTCTAAGGTTAAAGCTATGGGGGTTTGGGGATGAAACCACAGTCAGGTAGAGCATTCCAGGCGTTGACCACTCTGTTGCTGAAGTCGTATTTTTCTGCAATCAAGTTTGGAGCAGTTTACTTTAAATTTGTATCTATTGTTTGCCCCTGTATTATTGAGGTTGAAGCTGAAGTAGTCGTTGACAGGTAGGACATTGTAGCAGATAATTTTGTGTGCTACACTCAGGTCAGACTGAAGGACGCGTAATTCTAAGTTGTCTAAACCCAAAATTTCAAACCTGGTGGCATAAGGGATTCACAGAGGAGTTTTCAGAGAATTCTCCGATCAAGGTGGACACCTGCATTCAGGATGTGTTTTGGAGACAAAGCTTTGAAGGTGTCCGTGCTACAGCCTCGTTTAAAACAAATGGCCTGATTCAAAGTTATCTATCAAAGAGTATCCCTAGTGAAGGTACACGCAGGGCAGAAAACATCCTGCAGCCAAGACACCCATTTGCACTACTCTAGTGACTCTGAGGGCACAGATAAACTTCCAAGTGGCCTCAAGGACTCTCTGGAAGGATGCAAATGTCTGCAAGGAATATACCATATTTTTTGGCGTTTAAGACGCACCTTAGGTTTTGGGGAGGAAAATGGGGGGGGGGGGAGTTCTGCCTACCACATATTCATCTGACTAGCGTGGTCTGATTAGTCTGGTCAGCTTCAGCACATAGGTTTGTTGGTTTTGCGCGCACGCACAAACACACACTTTTTATCCCCTGGTTGGGGATGAAAAACAGCTTCTAAAGCACAGCTGATCATTGGAGAGGGAAGCAATGAAAATAGCAGGGGAAGCCCGGAAGATGGCTTCACTTGCTAGCGCCTCGTTAGGGCTGAAAAACAGCTTCTAAAACACAGCTGATCATCGGAGGGAGCAGCAAAAGCAGGCAGAGCATGGAAGTTAGCGCCTCATTAGGGCTGGAAAAAAGCTTCAAAAAAGCTACATTTGGAGTGTAAGACGCACCCAAATTTTCAGCCTTTTTAAGGGGGGGGGAGTGCATCTTATACTCCAAAAAAGGACAGTAAGTCCTTCCTTTCCCCACCATCCAGTCAGAGCTGAAGAAGCTTCTTGGATGAGAAGTGAAACGTCTTCAAAGAAAAACAAGAAAGTCCAGTTGCCTCTTGAAAAAAGCACCTTTGGGACAACCATGATCTGGATGACTGAGAATCCCCATAGTCCAGGGGTGTCCAAACTTGGGAACTTTAAGACTTGTGGACTTCAACTCCCAGAATTCCCCTGGCTGGGGAATTCTGGGAGTTGAAGTCCACAAGTCTTAAAGTTCCCAAGTTTGGACACCCCTGCCATAGTCAATCAGGAGAATATCTGTAGCTTGGTATTGAAATGAAGGCTCCTTGATGCTCTCTGAACTTGGCTGTTTTGTTCCAGGCCTTTCATTACCCAAACTATGCAACGTCACTGCTGATGTTGTTACCTGATTTGGGTAGTGGAAGATCTGCAAATGAAGCTTAAGGACCCCTGAGTCAACGTTGCTTTTACACGCTTCCTTTCTTGCCACATCTCCCAGAGTTTCGCTGTGCACTCAAGTTGTATCCCAACTGCTCGCAGCCTTGCCCAAACAGGTGCTCCCCAGATGTTCTTGGCTCCCGCTTCTATAATCATCCGACTGGGTGTGCCAGGGATATGTTGATTGAGATATAATGGGAGTTATGGTCCATTGCAACTGGAGGGGAGGGAGGGAGAGAAATGTGCTGAAATTATGAGCTTCTATTCATCCTTTGAGCGCCTTTCTGCAAAAGAAGGCGAGAGATGGGTGAGTCCTCGAATCGTCAGAAGATAAATAAAAAGAGAAGCTGGTGGGCAGGAGAGGGCAGATGCCCCTGTTTTAAATCTACTCCCTTCTTTGCCCTCTTGATGGGAGTGATCTGACGATGGGTATGAAGTGAGCAAAGCAACACCGGAGTCCCCAGAACTCTCAGAAGTTCTTCTAAGCCTTGTTGGTTTTTTATTTTATTTTTTGGATCAAAGAATCTATCTTCTTTATTGAAATTTCAAGAAGGAGGAGGAGGAGGAGGAGGAGGAGGAGGAGGAGGAGGAGGAGGAGGAGGAGGAGGAGGAAGAAGAAGAAGAAGAAGAAGAAGAAGAAGAAGAAGAAGAAGAAGAAGAAGAAGAAGAAGAAGAAGAAGAAGAAGAAGAAGAAGAAGAAGGGGGAAGTTGGATATTTCCATGCACTTTCAGCATTTCCATAAGTTTACATGAGTTCCATAAGGGCTCATAGTCACTCATGCCTTAGTTGCCCCTTGCTTGGACTACTGCAATGGGATCTACATGGAGGTGCTACTGAAGAGCATCTGGAAGCTGCAGCTGCTGGTTCAAAATACAGCAGGATTTTGGTACTGCACGGGGCCTCCCAGTAGACTTCCAAGTGCAATTGAAGGTGCTGGCTGTGATCTTTAATATGCTACATGGAATGGGATTGGGTTACTGGTGGGATCACCTATCCTCCGTGGCTTCTGCCTATCCTACCAGATCTAGCAGAAGAGGCATGCTTGGAGGTCTATCTTCTCTGTCATGGTGCCAGCCTTATGAAACAGCTTTCCGGGCCCTGAGCCTGTTGGAAAATAGTGAAAATCTGGCTTTTCCTCCAAGCACTGGAACCAGGAGGTTGATGGATCTGGCAAGGGATAGTCTTCATACTATTTATGTTGTTTGTATTTGTTGCCACGGATTGCACCAGTGGGCTAAAACCCATTTTGTTGTATTTATTTTGTACAATGACAATAAAGGATAGATGGATGGATGGATGGATGGATGGATGGATGGATGACAGGCAGGCAGGCAGGCAGGCAGGCAGGCAGGCAGACAGACAGACAGACAGATAGAAGATAGATAGAGATAGGTAGATAGAGATAGATAGATAAATAAATAGATGGAAGATAGACAGACAGACAGGCAGGCAGACAGATTTAGTGGATAAGCAGAAGTTTTATAGGGGCCTCAGCCTTGTTTATTGGTTTAAATGATCTTTTTGCTATATGTGTTTTTATTTTGTTCCTTTTGGTAGATGGATGGATGGATGGATGGATGGATGGATGGGTCCCATAAAAGTTTTTAGAAAACCATAACATCATAGGGGTAGAAGGGGCCTTTGTTGTTTCTCATCCAAACCCCTGCTTAGGCTCTCCCACTAGTTCTTCCACAGCTTAAGAGCTCTTGGAAGACATTTCTTCTTATTTTCAACTTGGATCTCCTTCTGTAAAGCTTCCACTCATTGATAGCATGACAATTTATTGCAGCCCAGCCCTGGTTTTGAAAGTGTGTCCAGAAAGCAAGGAGAAAGTTGAGATAGTAGAGACCCTTCATGTTGTTGGAGATGGGGTATTCATGGCTCTCCTTAAAGCACACATTTTGTGAATCTATAAACCTTTTCATGGTAGTCGTTTTGGTGCAACATTCGTGCCATGCTCTCAAAACTCCCAAATTCTTGCTAGATCACAAACAATTACCTGCCTGGAGGATAAATCTGGTAAGTTGAAAGCTGTGACCTATGATTGGACAGGAAAAGAACTAGGTTGACAATGCTTAGACAGCTGAGGAGAGGCCAAGACGGGGCACCAAAGCCAAGCTTTGCTCTCGGAAGAGCTGTTGGAAGAAATCTCCATCTGGGTTAAGTTCCAAGTGGGGAAAAAGACGCTGGAAACATGGAGGTTGCTTGGAAAGATGTTTTAATGGTGGACAGGGTCACGTGGCTTGAGTTCCTGAGCAGAAAAGGGGCAGAGATGCTGAGAGTCCCCGGTTTTATGCCCTCTCTGGGGCCCCACCTCTGTTTCCTGTTCCTGTGTAAGAAATGTATTCTGATTGGTTGCTGTCAGAGATCATAGCTAGCTTTGTAGGTTGTGTGCTAAGTTTGGTTGAAACTTGGTGGGTGGTGCAATGAACGGCAATGAGATGGGGTAGATCTTGGTTATGTATAATGGGCTGGCTCAGGCCTTAATGGCCCATTGACAAAGGTGGGGGCAGCTATTAAGAGTGAACCTGTTTCCTGCCTTAAAACATGTTTCTCTGGCTCAGGCCTTAATGGCACTTTGACAAAGGGGGGGGGGCAGAGTTTCAGCCTCTTTGAGTTTCTACTTCTCTTTTTAGGGGGAATATTCTGCCTTTTTAATATTTCCTAAAATATTTCGTTTTCTAGGAGAGGGGTGGGTGCTAACCTCCTACAGAGCTTCCCTCTCCCCACAAACCTCCCCCCACTTTTATTCTGGCTCGTGGGCCTTCGAGAATAGCTTGGAGTTTCCCTCAAATAACTTTGCCTTCCCTCCTTTTTTTGGTTACAGGGAGAGACTCAGTGAGGCGCCATGCTCCGTGAGGTGGCTCTGTGGCTGCTGGTGGGCATCTCGGCAGTCGCTGGAGGGGGCCCCGGAGGAGGTTATGCGCAGATGAAATACATGCAGCCGGTGGTGAAAGGGCCCCTCGGCCCTCCGTTCCGAGAAGGTAAAGGCCAGTACGTAGGTAAGTGGCACCCAGTGGTGTGCAGGGAGGCCAAATTTGAGAGAGGACAAACGAGTTTGCTTTGGGAAGACATTCAGCCTATCATCTTAACCTTGTTTGTGTTGGCTTTTGCGTTTCTCGTTTTGAGTGTCTGTTACAGTCAGCCACTCTGAAAAGCTTGCCAGATGCTGAACAAATGCCTGCGATATATTAATTACATTTAAAGATGTCTGTCTGGTTTTCCCCAGCAAGATAAAGGATAAAGCAATATCTTTATCTAGCCTCTGCTGTCTGATTCCCACAGCCCCTTCCTTTTTACAATGGGAACCAATGTTAACCAAGAGACGGTTTGGGGCCCAACTGTGAATTACCAAAGGACAGGAGGAAACTGGACTGGTCAGATTCATGCAGTACATTTACTGGATTAACTCGTTTCTTGGATTGCTCACTTAACAGGGTAACAGAGTTGGAAGGGACCTTGGAGGCCTTCTAGTCCAACCCCCTGCTCAAACAGGAGACCTTATGCCATTTCAGACTGCACCGAATGAGAATTGAAACACATGTCTAATTGTTGATTAACATACTTGTCAGTTGTATACCCTTGCTTTGCTATGGAACTATATGATCAGGCTGGATGAGTTGACAGTTAAAGCTTGAACATTAATGAATAGTTACAATCAGTCTCTCCTCTCCCCTTCTCTCCCTCAGGCTTGCCCCCTCTCCTATTCCCCTTCTCTCCTCAGGCTTGCCCCACAGAAGCCTCTCCTCCCCTATTCCCCTTCTCTGCCTCAGGTTGGCCCAGTTGATCCTCTCCTATCCCCTTCTCTCCCTCAGGCTTGCCCCAAACAAGCCTCTCCTATCTTATCCCCTTCTCTCCCTTTCAGGTGGAGAGGGGAAGTAGAATATCTAACTCCTTAGCATCACAGCCTTTTTCAGGTGGGGAGGGGGAGTAGAATGTCTAAATCCCCAGCCCGCAGGCTGGATGAGTCATGCGCTGGCCACACCCATGCCCAAGTGGCAGTTGGATCAGAGTTCTTTTCAGGTGAGGAGTAGTAGTAGAACATCTAATATCAAGTTTGGTTAGGCGTTGTGCAAATCCAGGAAATGGGCCATTTAAAGTAATTGGTTAAAATCTACCTTGCGAACATAGACAAGTGTGTCTCTCGCTACAGTGATTATCCAGGAATGACAAGTGTCTGGTGTGAAGTTACATTGTTCTCCCTTGACAATTGCCAGGTGGGGGGGAAAGTCTAGGGCATAAATGGAAATGAGAGAGATGAAGGTATTCTTCGTGGTTGTAATAAGCCAGGGGGAGGGGGTGAACCCTCTAAACAAGTAGCGTGCAATGGGAGGACGTTGCTAATTGGGTAGAATGTGGCTGCATGTTTTAAAAGAACGGGGAGGGTTTAGAAGGCCTTGTGATGCTCAAAAGGATCCCCACCCAGTTTGGATCATTCCCAGACTTTACTCACTTTTAAATAAGAAGAAAATAAGTCAAATTTAAAAATACAGCTTACCCTCTAATCTGCAAGCGGAGAATTGGTTACCTCACAAAGGAGCTGCATTTGAGTATTAAAATACTCAGCTCTGGAGCCCAGGGACAAGCCTCAACAGTTCTGCATTTGAATAGGATTTTACAAGTTAAACATAGTAAAACCGTACCAGCCAAGCACCATGCGTCTCTCATACAATCACGGCTTACAGACGTGCTGCCTTAGCTACTAAACTCTATAGCAGCGATGGCGGACCTTTTTTGGCTTGCATGCCACAAGTGGGGGGAGCGCAGGGGGGTCGTGTGCGGGTGTGCCCCACCCATAATGCAACGTGCGCCCCCCCCCCATTTTTACATGCTTTTTGTGCCCTCCCCAGGCTCCAGAGGCTTTATAGGAGCCTGGGGAGGGCGAAAAGAGCCTCCCCCGCCCCCCCGGAGGCCCTCCAGAGGCTTCAGGGACCGTCCGGAGGGTTCCCTGAAGCCTTCGGAGTGCTTAAAACCACCCTCCGAGCAAACCGGAAGTGACTTCCGGTTTGCTCGGAGGGTGGTTTTAAGCGCTCCGGAGGCGTCAGGGAAGCCTCCAGACGGTCCCTGAAGCCTTCGGAACGCTTAAAACGACGCTCCAAGGAACCCGGAAGTCACTTCCGGTTTGCTCGGAGGATGGTTTTAAGCGCTCCAAAGGCGTCAGGGAACCCTCCGGACGGTCCCTGAAGCCTCCGGGGGGGGGGAGGCTCTTTTCACCCTCCCCAGGCTCCTATAAAGCCTCTGGAGCCTGGGGAAGGCGAAAAATAGCTTTTAAAAAGGTGAACTCAGCTGGCCAGCGCGCGCATGCGCGCTGGCCAGCTGACAGGGCAGCGCCTCGCGTGCCCTGACAAATGGCTCCATGTGCCACTTGTGGCACGCGTGCCATAGGTTCGCCATCACTGCTCTATAGTGACTGTTCACTGCTTGCACAGGAAAATTTTGACCGGCCCACCGATTGTTTCCTGGAATTTAGCCATTTCCCTCCTCTTGACAATGAACTTTAGATGAACTTTTCATCTAAAATGATACGGTCAAGGTTGACCATCGGATCTAACATCTGGTGGGCCTTCAAGATGGAAGGACCAACGTTTGTCTTCACCCATGCTGATCTTTTTCACTGTTTCTGCCTTTGCAGAAAGGCACTTGGTTCATTTATTGAGGAAGGAGGCATAGAGGAGAAGAACAGTGATGGGTGGCAGCGATCCCCGCAGCTTGGAAGATACGTGGTATTCCAGGAGGCCCCTCCAACCGCCAATCAGTTGCTCGTGCTAAATCAGGCTGTGCTGAAGCTGACCCGGCTGTTTGCTGTTTGCTTGCAAGGAGGCAAATTGCTGGGAGGCAGAGGCAGATTTTTTTTCTTGTTTTCCTCCCCAAAAGCTAGGTGTGTCTTATGGTCCAGAGCGACTTATAGTCTGAAAAATATGGTATCTCTTTAAGATGGAAGCTGATTCCTGTCATTAATTCCTCTATCTTGCGACAAAGCTGTTGATTTAAAAAAAAAATTGTTAGAAGTCTCTGAGCTTGAAAATGAATCCGCTGCTGGTATAAGGCTGAACTGGAATAACTTGGCACCAGAGCAGTGGTGGGTTCCGGATTCCGTTCCAACCAGTATGGTTGGAACGGCCCCCAGCGTCACCTACATGTACGCACGGTGCGCACATGCGTTATAGCGTCAAATGACGCTTCCGCAAGCCTCCGCAATGCTCCATCTGCTCAGCGGAGCAGAGCGGAGGCGCTGTAAGCACCGCCAGCTTTAAAACACAGTCAGTAGCACAGGTGGGCCCTCTGGAACACTGCACCGGAACGGTACCCGGTGCTCCGGGCAGGATCCAGTATGCCCGTACCAGGACGTACTGCCTGCAACCCACCCCTGCACCAGAGATATGTGTACTTAAGTAATAGGATTCCTCTGTCGTACAGTGAGAAAGAACCACGAGCGATTTCAGAATGTGGACTATGTGTTTCTCAGTCACCAGGATTCACAGACGAGAGCTGAGCTCTGGTAGTAGCTGTATAATTAGACTTTGGAAGGGGCAACGCTACCATCGTATTCATAATTTGGAGAGATGGACATAAGAACCCAGAGTTTTCACCGATCTATTTGCTTTGTTTATTTGTATCTCACCTTTATTACTTTTATAAATAACTCCAGGCGGAAAACATATCCAACACTTCCCCCTCCTTTCCCCCCCCCCAACAACAGCCTTGTGAGGTGGCTTGGACTGAGAGAGAGGGACTGGCCCAAAATCACCCACCTACCTTTCATAGCTAAGGTGGGACAAACTCGCAGACTGAGTTGTCTTCCTCTTCGTAGCTTGCTGCCATAACCACCAGATTGTATTTAATAGAGGAAGTTTGGTATTTCTTGAATGCTGTTATAAGCAGTGAAAAGAAATCCTTTCCACTTAGTTTGGACAATTCCAAGACTAGAAACAGCACCAAAAGGGGGGGGAATTTTAATTTTTAATTTTAAACACTTAAACACACCAACAAAAACATACACATAACTTACAAACAACACCGGAACTGAACATTCCTTCTCAGAGCAGATACCTATCAGCCCATCTTTACAATTATTTGTTATATTGGGTATCTTTTTCTTACATTTGTATATCTTAAATTATTTTTCCTACCCTCTTCTCGCTGTATCTGAAATCTTCTACTATACATTTTATATTTCCCGATTTCTTATTTCTATCATCTAACCATTTGTACCATTTTCCCCAAAACTAAATAGTATTCTGATTCCTCCTTTCCCTGAATTTCCCTAGTCAATTTGTCCATTTCTACGCTTTCTAAGATCTTCCTTATTCCCTCGTCTTCGTTCGGTATTGTGTTGTTTTCCCATTTTTGTGCATACGATATTCTGGCCGCTGTGATAACAGGTAAAATTTGGTGAAGCATTTCTTTACTGCACTTCGTTGTGGTTAGACCTAATAGAAATGTCTCCGGTTTCCAATCTATGAGGCTCCCCGTGATGTCGAGGAAATGTTTTATTGCACATCAAATCATTAACCATTTGTGCACCAGGAAAAGTAAGGTAAAAGTGAGGTTAATCCTAAGCGACCCCATTAAGATCTTCACATGATAGCATCTTCCCAAAAGTTTCCTTTGCGCAACCCAATGATGTGCCGAGCCATTATTTATGCTACTTTCCACTCTCAAGTTCTCCATCTGGTCGCCTGTGGTTGAATAGTAGGACAAGAGGATTTCCACGTGGCACCAGACGGTGGAAATCTCTGTCCAAAGCAGCTTGTTGTCTTTGTACGGCCAGTTCCCTGCATGGCCTTTTGCTGAATCATCACATATATTTATTCTCAAATATATTTATTTTGTTTTGCCAAAGTGCCAACCTGCTCCAAGTTTTCATTCCCTTCTCTAAAGTGTTTGGATGACTTTAGACTTTTCTCTCTTTTTTCCCACCCCCTTTAAAGATTGCAGTAGTTACTTTGGGTTAAATTGGTTTAAGCTATTTGGGAGGCCTAGTTAGGCCGAAACAGAATTAAAACACAAGCAAATGGATTGATCCTGAAAGATGACTTTAGATATAGATTAACAGAGTTGGAAGGGACCTTGTAGGTCATCTAGTCCAACTCCCTGCCCAAGCAGGAGACCTTACACCATTTCTGACAAATGGCAATCCAATCTCTTCTTGAAAGCTTCCAGTGATGAAGCTCCCACAACGTCCGAAGGCAACTTCTGTTCCATGGGTTGATTGTTCTCCTTGTCAGAAAGTTCCTCCTTATTTCTAGGTTGAATCTCTCCTTGATCTGTTTCCATCCATTATTCCTTGTCTGGCCTTCAGGTGCCTTGGAAAATAGCTTGACCTCCTCCTCTCTGTGGCAGCCCCTCAAAGAGTAACAAACTACTATCTTGTCTCCCCTGGTCCTTCTCTTCCCTAGACTAGCCATGCCCGATTCCTGCAACCGTTAATTGTATGTTTTCGCCTCCAGTCCCCTAAATCATCCTAGTTGCTTTCACCCATCACACAAAAGATGATCTGTCTGTTTTATATTATATTTCTCCAGACTTTAATGAGCTGGTCTAGAATCAATTCTGCCTCCTAAGTTTCGTATCCAGGTAGTCCTCGACTTACGACCACAATTGAGCCCAACATTTCTGCTGAAAGCAAAACGTTCATTAAGTGAATTTTGCCCCATTTTACAACCATTCTTGCCACCCTTGTTAACTGTGTTAAGTGAATCTGGCTTCACCATTAACTTTGCTTGTCAGAAGGTCGCAAAAAGGGATCCCATGATCCTGAGACATTATCACCGTCGCAAATACATGCCAGTTCCCAAGCATGCAAATTTTGATCATGTGACCATGGGGATGTTGCAAATGTAAGTGTGAAAAATGGTCATACTTTTTTTTCCAGTGCCGTTGTAACTGGGAGTTGTCACTAAATGAACTGCTGTAAGTCGAGGACTACCTTTAGACGGAATATTAGATTTGCCTGGGAGACATAGGGGAAGCCTTCGTACTGACAAGCAAGTTTTTGTTTCAAGGGATTGGTCAGGTACATTACTCCCTCTTGTTGTCTATGGAGATTCTCATTCATCCAGATCAGCAGTCACCAACTGGGGGTCCGTGAGAGAATTTTGGTGGTCTGCAGAAAAATTATTCCCATTTTTTATATTGCACTAAATCAGGGGCCCTCAAACTACGCCCCCTGGGATGGATATGTGCAATGAATGCTTGTGTTGCTGCATGTTGCTGAGTCTCCCCCTTCGGGGTCTCTTTGTGCGGGTCAGGGGGGAAGGGGAGAAATTCTGACTTGGGGTCTGCTTCAGCCTCCTGGTGCTGGGCTTTGGGCGAAGGCTGGAGGGAAGCACCACTGGTGGCGAAGAGCCGGAGGGCCTCGTTCCAGTGGGACTGCATCATGGCTTGGAACCGGCCGACCATCTCAGCCCACTGAGCCTCCAGGCACCGGTACCTGGCCTTGCACTCCCACAGGTCTTCCCTCTGCTTGGAAAGCCTATGCTCGTAGTCCTCAGTGAGGTGCTTCTGCTGAGCCTCCTTCTCGGTCAGATCCAATTTGAACTGAGCTGTTTTGCCAACTCTTTTCTCGTGGTGGCTGCTTAGCTCCAACAACTGCTTCCTGTTGGAGACCTAAGGAGCCCAGGCAGGGAGGCAAGGAGTGGCTGGGAGGGGAGGGGCGAGTAGAGGCTAGCAAGACGTCCCTCGAGATGAGTGACATGAGGCTAAACAGCCACCAGGAGAAAGAGTTGGCAAAACAGCTCAGTTCAAATTGGATCTGACCGAGAAGGAGGCTCAGCAGAAGCACCTCACTGAGGACTACAAGCATAGGCTTTCCAAGCAGAGGGAAGACCTGTGGGAGTGCAAGGCCAGGTACCGGCGCCTGGAGGCTCAGCGGGCTGAGATGGTCAGCCAGTTCCAGGCCAGGATGCAATCCCACTGGAACAAGGCCCTCCAGCCACCGGCAGTGCTTCCCTCCAGCCTTTGCCCAAAGCCCCTAACCAGGAAGCTGAAGCAGACCCCATCAGAATTTCTGGCCCCCTTCAACCTGCACAAAAAGACCCCAAAGGGGTTACTCTCCGCAGCAAAATAAACATTCATTGCACGTATCCAGCCCAGGGGGCGTAGTTTGAGGACCCCTGACGGTGCAATATCAAAAATGCAAATAAGTTTTGGGCGGACCACCAACATGTTCTCACAGGCCCCCAGTGGTCCATGGACCACCAGTTGGTGACCGCTGATCTGGTGACACACATCTGGTGTAGACTGTGCATTTGCAGAGACGAAGGTTAAATTGGGATGCTTGAAATCACGAAGTTCTTGTGGCAACGTCTCCAAAGGATAAATGAGATTAAAAGGTGAGGACTTAACGCCTTTTCATAAAATAAGTTAGTTGGATAGGATGCTACCAGGCTCCTTCTGATTTATGGGACTTTGGAGGCTCTCCCTGTTTTAGCAACTCGATAATCTGAGAAATTCTTTGTTTGGCAAGGAGTTCCTGAGAACGGGATTACTGTTTATAGAGCTGTAACAGGGTAGAGAAGCCCTCTCTTCCCTTATCGCGTAATCTAAGAAGTGAAAACTCCACTGTGCAGGATATTATATAGTGCTAACTAACTACCAAATGGCTTAGCTGGCATTTAAAACCTGCATCTGGAATCAAAGCATGTTTAAACACAAAACGGATTGGGTGTATTTCCTACCAGCACCACGTTTTCCAGTGTTAGCAAAAAAATTTATTTCTTCCTTCTCTTGAAAAGAATTTTATTTTAAAGTTTGGAAAAGACAGGTTAAAAAAATAGTAGAAACTAAAATAAAAATAAAAATAAGTACAGGTAGCCCTCTACGTGCAACAGTTCGTTTAGTGGTTGTTCGAAGTTACAACAGCACTGAAAAAAGTGACTTATGACCGTTTTTCACACTTATGACCATTGCAGGGATGAAAATTGGGACAACTAGCATGTATTCATGAGGGTTACAACGTCCCAGGGTCATGGGATCCACTTTTGCGACCTTCTGACAAGCAAAGTCAATGGGGAAGCCAGATTCACTTAACAACTGTGGGAAGAAAGGTCGTAAAAATGGGGCAAAACTGCCTTAACAAATGCCTCACTTAGCCACAGAAATATTGGGTTCAATTGCAGTCTTAAGTCGAGGACTGCCTGTACAAGATTTTTCTATACACACACATATACAAACACACAATCTTCCCTCCCATGAGAGTGACTTGCCACCTTCGTCATGTGGTTCGCCGAACCTGTAGTTGCAAGGACTGGCTGGCCCTGCCCACCTCTCCCCTCCCCTCCCCTCCCAGGAGTCTCCATGCAGCCAGTTTTGGATGCAAGGAAATGCAGGTAAACCTGCACGGAGGCTCTGGGAGGGCAAAAAAATGGGCCTCCCAGAAGTTCCGGAAGTCTAGGAACAGGCACATTTCTGGACTCCGGAGCTTGGGGAGGGCAAAAAGGCCTCCCGCAGCATGGTCCAGGAGGCTGAGTAGACCATACCCACCATGGCCACACTCACCCAGCAACCAGGCAGAGAACCGGTTGCTAAAATTTTTGAATCCCATCCCTGGCATTACATATAAGCCATATAAGCATCAGTGGTGGGATTCAAATTTTTTTACTACCGGTTCTATGGGTGTTGCTTGATGGGCATGGCTTGGTGGGCGTGTCAGAGGAAGGATACTGCAAAATCCCCATTTCCTCCCAATCAGCTGGGACTCGGGAGGCAGAGAATAGATGGGGCGGGGCCAGCCAGAGGTGATATTTACCGGTTCTCCTAACTACTCAAAATTTCTTCTACCGGTTCTCCAGAACTGGTCAAAACCTGCTGAATGCCACCTCTGAATTGCACTCTCTTCCCTTCATCTTCCATCTCTTAACAATAGGCATAGAAGTAACATCATTTCCAACCCAATTCTCAGCAAAACTGTAAAATATTAACCTTACTCCTTCCTAGTTTAGTTAGTTAGTCTACTTTATTGATTATCCAATGGGCCATGTCAAAGTGCAGAGTTCCAAACACAAATTCTTACTAAAACCCGATAAAAACCATTTAAAATGGAATTGGAATTAAATACAGTTAAAATGATATCGGAATAAAATACAACTTAAAATGTAATTGGAATAAACGTATCGTTTAAAATGAGGTTGGAATAAAATACAATGATTTAATATATGGATAAATAAAATAGGATAAAAATCATATTTCATTACTTCCTGCCCAGCGTTATCCCTGCGCGATGGCAGGGTCCACTTGAAGGTTAAAATGTGAACATTACTTAACACATATAAAACTCCACATTCCGCCTCTCAACTCTTAGCTGTAACGAAATCCCATTTAAAACGCCCGAGAGGGTCCCAATAGGCCAATGTAAACAAAAGGATAGAAAAATCAAAGTTGAAACATAACGAAAGCAGACCATTTCTCTTTTACAGAAGACAAGCGCTGATGGGAGTTTTGGCAGGGTTCTTATCTGACGCTTATCCAAGGACACTTAAAAGCAGCACAAACTTAGAGCTGCAGGATTGAGAAGAAGAAAAAAAGATGCCTGATGCTGCCCTAGGATTGGAGGATCTGTCCATGCCAGGGTGTTTATATTTTCCGTTAGGTTTTTCTCACTGAATAGTAGCACACACCTTGGCAGACCGGCACTTGCGCCGATCCTGGCAGTGGCAACAGGGGGAAAATTCAGAACGTAAGAGAGGGAGCTCCCGTTACTTGTCCCGGCTTCTGCCAACCTAGCAGTTCCAAAGCACGTAAAAATGCAAGTAGAAAAAGAGGAACCACCTTTGGTGGGAAGGGAACAGCGTTCTGTGTTCCTTCGGCGTTTGGTCATGTCGGCCACATGACCACGGAGACATCTTCGGACAGCGCTGGCTCTTTGGCTTTGAAACAGAGATGAGCACCGCCTCCTAGAGTCGGGAACGAATAGCACATATATGCGAGGGGAACCTTTACCTTTATATTCCTAAATGCCCAAGGATTTTATTCTCATTCATTTGGTGATTTATATTGTATGGAGCTCAGCTCCTCCTATTTATTCTTAGTGACAACCTTAATAGTGATTTGTAATCTTTTAAAATGATGAAACATATTGTGTTATTTGTAACCTCATTTGTATTTTATGCTCTTATTCTTTTTGCTTCTCTTTTATTCCTGTCACTTTATTTCTTTTCTTAAAATGTCTAATTTCTTAAAATATTCTCTATCATGTCGTATCCAAGTGATGTCCAGTTTGTCGAGGAGAAGCACGGACAGTGACGTCTCATAGAATAAAATAAAGGATATTATTTGGGATGGAGGGTGGAAAATACTTTTTGCTGTATTTGGGCATCTTTTCCCAATTCAGAGGTTTTGAAGAAGGCAACAGTCTTTGTCTTGGAGTAACACTGCCACCTGGTGGATACTATGGAAACAGACTAGATTTCAATTTTTTTAAAATTAATGTTAAAAAGGAAACAAAAGCTAACATGAATTAATATAAGTAGAGAAAAAATAAAACGAAGAAAAAGCCCACAGGGGAAAAAAAGAAGGAAAAGAAATAAAAAGAAGTAGCTAGATTGTCTAGTAGTAGATTTTCTTTACAGCAAATATAAATACAAACACAAAATTACCTCCCCTTCTATGGTTTTAAAGTTTTTTTTTGTAGTAACTTCTTTTAACTAATCAGACTGTAAATAAATTCATTTTTTTCTGTTTCATGAAAAAAATCTATAAGGGGGTTTCCAGTCCACAATGAAAAAATACACTATATTGCCAAACGTATTCGCTCACAACTGAGTCTGCTTATGTGGATGGGTGAGCGAATACTTTTGGCAATATAGTGTATATTTTCTCTAATTAAGCAAATTAATTTAGCCATGTTCCAGGCTGCAGGAATTGCCACAGACCATCACTTCTTCATGTTTTTGGCTACATTCGGTGTATAAGATGCACCCAAATTTTCACCCTCTTTTAGGCAATGCCAGAGGGCAGCGCTGAGGGGCAGGGCCTTCTCTGTGATGGGCCCAGCCCTCTGGAATGACCTCCCCCCCCCGACATCAGGACAACAACCGATCTCCGCTCCTTCCGCATGAAACTCAAGACCCACCTGTTCCGACTAGCCGGCCTGGCTTGAATTATAGCTATTCTAATCCCTCTGGATACAATTTTAAATTAGGTTTGACTCTGGGTGTTTTAATTGTTTTTTAATTGCCTTTTGCTGTTTTTAATTAATTGATTATTTATTTATTGTGTGTGTATAATGCTTTTTGTATATCTCCTCCTTGTCATTTATTTGTTATGTAGTAAATTGTACGCCGCCCCGAGTCCCTTGGTGGAGAGGGTGCGGCATATAAAAATGATTAATAAATAAATAAATGTGTCTTATACTCTGAAAAATATGGTAATTCATGTCTTGCTTAGTAATGGAAATGTTGAGCTCAATTGTGGTTGTAATTTGAGGATTACCGTATTTTTCAGAGTATAAATCGCACCAAGATTTTGCAGAGGCAAATTTTTTTAAAAAAAATTTGCACTCTGCAGACCTCCCACAAATGGCCCATTTTTTCTGAAAACGAGCCCGTTTCCCCCCCCCCCAAAAGGCATGAATAGCCTTTAGGAGGCTTGTAGAGTGCTCCTGGGGGCTGGGGGGGAGAAATTGAGCAAAAAATGGCCCATTTTTCACTCACTTCTGCACTCCCCAGCCCCCCAGAGCACTCTATAAGCCTCCTAAAGGCTATGCATGGCCATTTTGGTGAAGGGACAGGGTTTCGGGAGGCAAAAATGCTGTATTCAATGTATAAGACGCACCCAGATTTTCAGCCTCTTTTTTGAGGGAAAAAAGTGCGTCTTATACTCTGAAAAATACGGTACCTGTAAAGCAACTGGATTGTTAACTTGAAGCATTGATAACGTTTCTCTTTGACATGAACAGCTCCCCAGAGGTGAGAATGATACGTAGGAAGCTAGCTTCATATTGCCTACTCACTCTTTCCTCAAACCGAGGTTGTCTGGATGAGGGCTAGTGAATCTAAGAACCCAACACCTTTGAAGTATACCAAGTCTGAGTCACCGAACTGCACCTGTACATTTAGAAGATTCTAAATTCAGATTTTGCTCCTCCCCCCCTTTCTTTGGCTAGAATTGGCTGATAGCTCTGGGCTGTGGCCCTTGCAAATCTACCATGCTTTTTCAGAAGACAAGGGTATCCAGAGAAAGTGACAGGTTTTTCTCCTTCATCTCACATCACCTTGACAAGGCTGCCTTGTTCAGATGATCTCGAAAGCTCGTTCTTTTCTAAGGTATCAAAAAGCGTAAGAACATATTGAAATCATTTTCCTTGGAAAGGCCTTTTTCCAAACACAAAATGAAAGGGAGGAAAAAAAACCTTGCTTAAACGTACATGTTTTGGCTGCATTATTATAGTGCAAGAACTTAAATGGACAAAGATTTTTTTTGGGGGGGGGGGAATATTTATGTGATCTTCATTAGAGCTGTAAATGGGGCAAAACGTTTGATGTACAGTTCAACTCAAAATTTCCACTAATAAGAATCATCATTCAAAAAACCATTTGGGATTTTTTTTCCTATATAAAATTATTTTTAAAAGTCTTCTTAGCTCTTCCATGCCAACTTGGAGTTAATTCCACCAATGGCATCTGTCTCCTTCTGCTGGCATTTGATTTGCTTAAGTGGTTTTATATTAGTTGAAAGGGGGAAAATTAGCATGGGCCAAACCTTTGAAAACATTATGAAGTGATGCTGGATCTTAGACCTGGATCTTAGACCTGGATTAAGATAGGAATACAGAGATGAAAGGGAAAAACAAACTTATTATTGTTGGGGTGCCTAGCCTTTCTCCCCAGAGGGAATGAAATTTTTACCAATTCCTGTGATGTTTTTTATATTTAAAAATTTTCTTAGACAGAAGCCATTATAGCAGATGAGTTTCAGTTTTGCACTATTGAACAGAAATACAAAGCCTACTCCTGCGAACACCGTTGTCCAGCATGCTAATTGTTGTTTTTAAGGGACTTTGATTTTTACAGCTAACTTGTGATACTCCTGGATGCTGTTATTTGCAAATGGAGATGCCAATAATGTTAAAATTGTTCTGTCACCATATAGAAATCTTGCAAAGCTCTCAAATTGTCTCAGAGAGATTCAAGTCTAGAGATAATGTCAAATTCAGTGTGATGAATTTATTTATTTATTTTATTTTGTCAAGCATGCATAAGATAACAGATGTAAGTATAAACATGATTATGAATACATGAAATGGATACGGATAAGTGGGGACACTAGGACAGGGACGGTAGGTACGCTAGGCGCTTATGTACGCCCTTTAAAGACCTCTTGGGAATGGGGAGAGATCAACAGTAGACAGTTTAAGGTGAAAGTTATGGGGGTTTGGGGAAGAAACCAGAGTCAGGTAGAGCATTCCAGGTGTTGACCACTCTGTTGCTGAAGTCGTATTTTCTGCAATCGAGTTTGGAGCAGTTTACATTGAGTTTGTATCTATTGTTTGCCTGTGTATTATTGTGGTTGAAGCTGAAGTAGTCGTTGACAGGTAGGACGTTGTAGCAGACAATTTTGTGTACTATGCTTAGGTTGGATCGTAGACAGCATATTTTCAGGTGGTCCAAGCTCAAAATTTCAAGTCTGGTGGCATAAGGGATTCTGTTGCGAGCAGAGGAGCAGAGGACACTTCTCGTGAAATACCTCTGGACTCACTCGATTGTATTAATGTCTGATACACTATATTGCCAAAAGTATTGGCTCACCCATCCACATAATCAGACTCAGTTGTGAGCGAATACTTTTGGCAATATAGTGTATGTTGTGTGGATTCCAGACAGATGAGCTGTATTCGAAAATAGGTCTAGCAAAGGTTTGAGATGTGTGTGAAACATCTCAAATTCGAAAGATTATTCCCAGTTTAAAGCTGAGTTGCTTTGAGATCAGAACAGTGTCAGAAAATTTCCAATATGTTGAGTTGTTGATGTTCTCTCAGAGCTTGGTTGTTTTCCTACCACTACCACGTTAGGCCAAAACAAAACAAACAATTGAGTTCAGAGACAATCAACAATTCAGCTGATCAACCTTGAGCTTCTCCCGTTGGCCCTTCCGATACGATCCAAGTGACCCGTTTCATGCTTGAAGCCGCTGTTTTGAGCTCAAAGGGTTCCAAATATTTTCCACAACCCAGAAGACGTTTTTGAAGAGTCTTCTTGCTTTAGAGAGTTTTGCTTTGGCAGCAAGTTCCCTCAGGACTTGCAGCAAAGGGCCCTCCTGTGCAGGGATGGGATTGAAAATTTTTAGCAACCAGTTCTCTGTCCGGTTGCTGGGTTGACATAGCCACGGGGTATGGCCTATTTGGCTTCCCGCACTGCCGGGGGCGGGGGGAGGGAGTTGCTTTCCCCAGGCTCCAGAGGCGGGCAAAAATGGCCTCTTCCAGGCTCCGAGACCCACTGGAGGCTTGAAATGGGCCCATTTCCGGACTTCTGGTAGGTCCGTTTTTCGCCCTCCCAGAGCTTCTGTGCTCACCTGGCATCCAAAACAGGCCGCATGGAGACTCCTGGGAGGGCAGGGCAAGGTGGGCAGGGTCAGCCAGTCCTTGCAACTACCGGTTCGGCAAACCATATTAAAATTAATGTCCGAACTGGTCCGAAACATCTGAATCCCACCTCTGCTCCTGTGTCAGGAAAAGAGTTGAGGACTGCCTCTCTCTACAAGTCAAAGCTTGTTTTGTTTGGCCTCTGCCAAAATGCTCTGCCTGCCTTGAGTGACGTGTCCTTCATGTCTTCACAGATATGCCTCCACTGCTGCCGATGGACCTCAAGGGGGAACCTGGACCACAGGGAAAGCCGGGCCCGAGAGGACCACCTGGGCCGCCAGGCTATCCGGGGAAACCAGGCACTGGGAAACCAGGACTTCATGGACAACCTGGCCCTGCTGGGCCCCCTGGCTTTTCCGGCATCGGCAAACCTGGTCTTCCGGGACTTCCGGGCAAGGCTGGCATGAAGGGGATGCCAGGGCCGGCAGGGGAGATCGGCCCACGAGGAGACCAAGGAGTGCGAGGCTGGCCAGGGCCACCGGGATTGCCTGGGCCTGCTGGACTCTCTGTGAATGGAAAACCAGGCCCAAACGGGAGCCCGGGGCTCCCTGGATTTCGAGGAGAACCTGGGCCAAAAGGAGAACCCGGCCTGCGAGGCGAGCGTGGAGCAAAGGGCGAGAATGGCGTGGGAAAGCCCGGACTGACAGGCCCCCGAGGGAATGGGGGACTGCCTGGCCCTGCGGGGCCTCCAGGGCCTTCCGGCCTTGGAAAACCTGGCCTGGATGGATTGCCCGGGGCTCCGGGGAACAAAGGGGACTTGGGGCTTCCGGGTGAGCCAGGGCTCAGTGGGCAACCTGGGCCTATGGGCCCTCGTGGCCCTCCAGGTGTGGATGGCACTGGCCTGCCTGGCATAGCTGGCATGCCGGGTCTGCCAGGCCATTTGGGGCCCAAGGGCGAACCTGGCCTGCGTGGCCTTCCAGGGCTGCCTGGCGCTACAGGATATGGGAAACCGGGGCTCCCTGGCTTAAAGGGGGACCGTGGGCAACCGGGAGTGCCAGGAATAATCGGTGACAAAGGGGAGCCTGGGATGGACGGAGAGCCAGGGGAGATGGGGCCCCATGGCCTGGTTGGGGTCCCTGGCCCTCAGGGAGTCATGGGTTTGCCGGGCAAGCATGGGCTCCCCGGTGCAAAAGGTGAAGCAGGGCCAAGTGGGCCTATAGGACCCCCAGGTCTGCGGGGAGACCAGGGGCCCAATGGTTTTGTGGGCAAGCCGGGGATTCCTGGGGAGAGAGGGCTCCCTGGTGCCACAGGGATGCCTGGCCCAATGGGTCCCAAGGGGGAAGGTGGCTTCATGGGGCTTCCCGGGGCCCCAGGCTCTTCTGGACCCCATGGGACCAAAGGAGACTCTGGGATCCCAGGCCAACCAGGCCTCAGAGGCCCTTCAGGAATACCAGGTTTGCAAGGCCCCTCGGGTCCCATGGGCCCCCAAGGTTTGACAGGCTTGAAAGGTGAACCTGGGCCCCCGGGGGCCCCTGGAATCAGCAGAGTTGGAGAGCCAGGAATGATAGGCCCCGCTGGCCCTCCAGGCGTTCCTGGCAATCCTGGAATCACTGGGCTCCCAGGAGCCCCAGGACCACCGGGTCCACCTGGGGCCCCAGGAATGCCACCTGATTTTGAGGGCCACCATTTGCCCAACGGAAATGTCGACGGAGCAGTGTTGGGGAACGGCAAGTCAGGGAAACCCCAGTTCGGCCGAGGGGAACTCTCTGCCCAAATGTTGCCAGCCTTCACCGCCATCCTGAGCTCGCCCTTCCCAGCCTCAGGAATGCCCGTCAAATTTGACAGGACTTTGTACAACGGGCAGAACGGCTATAACCCAGGAACAGGCATCTTCACCTGCCCCATTTCTGGCATCTATTACTTCGCCTACCACGTCCACGTGAAAGGAACCAATGTCTGGGTGGCCCTTTACAAAAACAACGTGCCGGCCACCTACACTTACGACGAGTACAAAAAAGGCTACTTAGACCAAGCGTCAGGCAGCGCCGTGCTTGAACTCAAGGAAAACGACCAAGTCTGGATCCAGATGCCCTCAGACCAAGCCAACGGTCTGTACTCCACCGAATACATCCATTCTTCTTTTTCCGGATTCCTTCTCTGCCCTACATAACGGCGGTTGGGAGTTGCCCTTTTCTCCCTTTGAGTCATAAAACTTGTCTTTTTTTTTGAAAAACAAAAAAATATATATAGGAAAGTCACTGGGAAGGATGTGTGAGCTACGATCGCTTTGACCCAGCCAAGGAGAGCATCCGAGAAAGAGAAGGATTGTTGCTGGGGATTCAGAATTTGATTTATCCTTATGACGGCATGGCCTGGCAAGGCCACCGATGCTGCCCGTCACGTCTTTGGGGGCCCTTGAAAGTCTGAAAGGGTTGGGGAAGCTGTGCCAACAAAAGTCACTTTTAACATTGTGGGGTTTGGGGTGTTTTTTTTTTTTTTTAAATCAGCTTAAGGCACCACCTTCCTTTGTTTAGCTCTTTTAAAATGTGATTTCAGTCGACATAACGAAGACCCAGAAGGGTGAATTCTGAAATGGTGAAACGCTTTGCTTTGAGCATCTTTTACGCAAGGCTCTGTGTATCTTTAAAGCATCCCGTTCGGTGTTTGTGGCAAAAGGGATGACAAAGGAACTCTTCCTTTCAAAGCCATACAGAGAGACTTCTGAAATCAACTGGAAAAAGCCGGACTCCGTAAATCATACGTTTAATAGCCCAGGGTTATATAAACCAGTCAAATGTCCATCAGGTGCAAGCCAGTAGTTTAAAGAAATAAATATACTTCTATGAATATCTGAGTATTAAAGCACTGCAGATATTGCTAATTTTATACATATATATATATAGATAGATAGATATATAAAAGACTGAATTTGTTAAGTTCAAACACCTTGTTACCGTGTTTCCTCAGGATCTGCAGATTGTTGACGAAGGTGGCCGTACCCAAACTCCGTACAATATTTGATATCTTTTCTTTAAGTAACATTCTTGGTTTCCCTTCAGTGTAATTTCCACAATGGTGCTAAGTAATATTTTCCTAATATTAGCTCCTTTAAAAGACATTTCGAGTAGTGCAATATCCTTAAAAAACAAGAAAGAAACCGGAAAGTTTGGGCTTCGGGTTTTTGCAGTTTTTTTTTTTTAAATAGCCACCTGTACCCCTTAAATACAAAAAAAGTGGTTTCTGTCATCCGAAGAAATAATAGCACATGAAAAATATGCTAAGGGTTCCTTTTCTGCATAAATTGTGGAGAACGTAGATGGATTTAATTAACTATTCTTTTTATAGATCCTGAAATGGCTAGAGCAGCTTAGTATGTTTTTTTCAAATTTATTGTAAACATATATACATTCAAACAACTCAACTGGAACAACAATTGCAATCAACACTTAAGTTTGTGGACAAAGATTCTAGGTCAGGGGTGTCCAAACTTGGGAACTTTAAGACTTGTGGACTTCAACTCCCAGAATTCCCCAGCCAGCTCTGCTGGCTGGGGAATTCTGGGAGTTGAAGTCCACAAGTCTTAAAGTTCCCAAGTTTGGACACCCCTGTTCTAGGTTGACACGAGTGAAAAACTCCACACCTTGGGACTGTAAAAAGGGCAGCGAAAGAAAACTGCTGGGGAATAAAATATTTGGCTCATCTGTTATTTCAAATATTTTTACAAATATTTTTTGTTTCCTTCCTTTTAAAAAACAACAACGTGATCTGATTTGTCTGATTTAGGTACAACAAAAGAGCAGGCTAAGGATTCTAATTCCATCTGGTGGTTTTCTAAATTCCTGAAGATGACAATACTAATCCTAACTCGCAAAATAATTTTTTTTTTTAATTTTCACTTTGGTTTCCCTCCGGCTAAAATAGAAGGAGCCATGGGAGGGCACATTTTCTGTGCGCCTGATACTCAAAAGGCCAATTTTAGAGGCTTTTTGTCCTTGTTTCAAGTGTATTTTCCTGTGGAGAACAGTCTTTTTGTGCTACTCATCCCACACTATTTGTTCAGAGAAAATATGTGACCATTTACCAAAATTTGAAGTGGGGGAAAAAAATCGAACTGTTCTAAGAGAGAATCGCATAAATCCAGGTTTTTGCTCTAGGTGCCCAGAGCATGCTCTACTGCGCATAAAACCTTTTTTTCCTCTTTCTGTGTACACAGGTAGTCCTCAACATATGACCACAATTCAGCCCAAAACTTTCTCATGGTAAGACAGTTGTTAAGTGAGTTTTGCCCCCTTTTACAACCTTTCTTGCCACAGTTGCTAAGTGAACCACCGCGTTTGTTAAGTTGGTAGCGTGGTTGTTGAGTGAACCGGGCTTCCCCGTTGACTTTGCTTGCCCAAGGGTCGCAAAGGGAGGATCATGTGACCCCGGGACATGGCAACCGTCATAAATATGAGTCAGTCGCCAAGCATCAGAGTTTGGATCACGTGACCATGGGAACGTGGCAGCAGCCGTGTGAAAAACTCACATGAGTCGCTTTTTTCACTGCTGTTGTAACTTTGAATGGTCACTAAATAAATGAATGGCTGTAAGTTGAGGATTCCCTGTATTGGTCAGCTGTGTGCAGACAAGGCACAAAACAAAGTCAGTGGACAACATTTTCTCCACTAACAAAAAACGGGGGAAAATTTTTGGAAGTCTTACGCCCTGATTATTCTTTTCTCATACCAAGCATGGCCCTTCGGTATGTTCCTGTGTTATAAACGTCACAAAAAAAGCAGAGATCACATACAGGACGATGAAGCGTGGGCTGAAGAGGCTAATCAGCAAACCACCCTCATCTTATCTTTGTAGACATACACAGCATGTAATCTTTTTGTCAGAAAAGATTGGGGTTTGGGCATTTGGGAGAACATGTGTCAGTCAGCCAAAAAGGCAGGCCTGGAACATCCTTACGATGTGCATCTTTATATACCATTGGGATATCCTTTAAAAAAATGTGCTAGTATCTTTGTTTCTACTATATAGAGGATTTTTTTCCCCCGGTTTTGTAAATACTTATGTTACATGCACTGTTCATAGTACATTTTGTTTTGAAATGCACTCTTGTTTTGTGATCAGAAACTGGCCTTCACTTCTGAACTGAAACTACAGTACTTGATTGTATTGATCCAACTTCAATAAATCTTATTTTACAGAGATTTATTTTTATTTCCAGTAATCCCCTGCAAATACATGTACATATATTGGCATCTTATCTACAGAGCAACCCATCTTCACATTGTGAAAGGGAAAAAAAGAAAAGAAAAGCAGATGGCTTATAAACCAACATCCATGCAATTGCCTCTCTGGTTAAGGACCAGATGGCTACACACTTGGGAGAGTCCTTCTTTTGGTTAATCCAAACAAAGAGTGAAAAGAATTCTGGGGAAGTCATCCTTTTGTCAATTAGTTTGTTCAGGCCAGGAGAAAGCCAAATCTACACACCTGGCCTGGCTTTTCCCAATTTTTAAAAAAATCTCTTAAGGATTATGATCTCTTGACCAGCTTTTTATTATTATTTTGTCCCACAGTGAGTCTGCATGGGCCAATACTTTTGACCAAAGTCTTCTATAAAAGGAGTACTTTGTTAAGAGAAAAACATCGCTTTGAATCTCTCATCACCTTGACTTTGGGATGTCCTTGGTGTTCTCCGAGCTTGTTTTCTTAGAAACGTTTCTTTACCAAACCAGTTAACATGATCAGTGGATGATGGGAATGGGGTCAGTTTGTTTTCCTTTCTATCTTCAGTCCAGAAGTTCTTATTTTCTGTTTTTAAAGTGCTTCCGTATTAATGGCCCAATCTAGCATGCTTAGAGCATGCATACATTCATACAATATATGAATGCCAAATTATGCACATGTCTAGCTTAGCGATATGATTTGCTTCCTTTGTGACAATTGGGAGTTTTTATCCTTTTTTCCCCCTTCTTCTTCAATAACTGAAGACTGGGTAAAATAAATCACTTCTCGACTCCTCCCCTTGGATCCTTCACCTTTCCCTAATGAAAATGACTCTACTAAACTCCCCATAGACTATTAACTGTTAATTTGATTGCCTTGTGTGCCATTAGCCTCAATTACTTTTGTTAAACTCCCCATAGTTTGTTAACTGCTTATTAATTTGATTGCCCTGCGTGATTATTAACCTTAAGTAGAACTGATTGCTAAATAGACTTTCACTTTTCAGCTGCCAAAATGCTTAAGCTTGATTAACAGCGGATATGTCCTAACAAAACTGGTACTCTAGGAGGCCCAAAATCTGCCTGTGTAGTTAACGGTGTGTACCTCATCAACCCAGTATGCATTTCCTGGCTTCCATTATCAGCCCATCCAATGCATTTTTAGCTACACTGTAGTAAATTCCTTAGTACCTCAATTTATTTATTTATTAAATGTATATGCTACCCATTTCACTATTGAAGTGACTCTGAGAGTTTGCAGAAACGGGATTAATACCTCTATTAACAACACCATCCCATATATCTGGTACTACCAGAGGTGGACTGATTGGGCAGGAAGTAGTGTTACAAAATACCCTGGCTCAAGTTGTTACTTACTGTACTCATTAAGCCAGCAGAGACACATCAATCCGTCTTAGTTTTTTTAAAAAGCGGTAAAATTTGTTAATGCCAGCATTACATTTAATACATTTCTGGTATTAACACATGTTCCAATTGCCCATAGAAGCAGCTCGGCCTGATGACTCTCAATCTAATAACTGGATGAACTTACATATCTGTCCTTTGACTTTGTCCAAACTTACCGTATTTTCCGGAGTATAAGACGCTCCGAACTATAAGATGCACCTAGCTTTGGGGGAGAAAAACAAGAAGGGGGAAACCTGCCTCTGCCTCCCAGCAATTTTCCTCTTTGCAGCAAACAGTACAGACTGTTTGTGGTGTTACATTTCAGACTATACTTGTACAGATGCTGTTAAAATTGACGTGGCTTTCTGGAAGTATACGTTATTCTCTGCTATTTAAAAGAAGACACCGTAGCACTGGGCTTCTTCAGATGAAGCATTTATTTTAAAAAGCTTCTTCATTTTGTTAAGTTGTCTAGAACAATAATAAAGCAGTCTTTTAAAAATAAGTCTAATAATTTGAACATTCTATAGGCATTTATAGTTATTGACTTACCTCCTTGCAGTAAACAACAGCCTGTTTCAGTTTAGCCTGATTACAAGAAAAAAAAAATCTGCCTCTGCCTCCCAGCAATTTGCCTCCTTACAACAAACAACCCATTTCACTTTCAATTTCAGTTTAAGCACAGGGCTCCCGATGATCAGCTGTTTCAGGCTGCAGGAATTGCCATATAGCCTATTGCCGCCTCCGCAAGCCCCATTTCCCCCGTTTGCTGCAAGGAGGTAAATTGCTGGGAGGCAGAGGCCAAAGGATGAGGGCCAGTGGGCGGGCGGGGCTGCATTCAGTGTATAAGACGCACCCAAATTTTCACCCTCTTTTAAGGGGAGAAAAAGTGCGTCTTATACTCCCCAAAATACGGTAGTCCAATCTCAAGTCTTTTGGGATGAGGATCCGCTTGGGAATCTGTCATGAAGCCAATCCGCTGCAGAGATTCTAACCAAGATGTTATTACGATGCTATTAGAACATTTTCATAATTAGGAAACAAAAAAGCAAAAAGGAAGAGAAGGATGGGAGAAGAGTGACTATGCGGCTGAAAAGAATGGGCACTTCTGAACATGCAGCTACAGCAGAAACCTTTGGCAGGGAGCCAATCGCAATGGCCTGGGCATCCTTTGGAGGAACAGAGACTCTCCTATTGTGGGCACGGTTTGCTTCCTTTGGAACATGGATGCAAAACCACAGACCTGATTACCGGGTGTCGAATCCTCATTCATGGCTCAAAGCTGGCTGGTGGTAGAGGTCGTACAAGCCATCGGCCAGCTTCTCTGTCTCCTCGTAGGCTTCACAGCTCTCTCTCCAACTTTGGGGCACCTGCTCTTCCCCATAAAACGCCCCTGCAATGGCTCCTGCCATGGTGGCAATCGTATCCGTGTCCCCGCCTAGTAGGATGCAGTACATAATGGTCCGCTGCAGAGAGTTGTAGCTATCAGGAACATCAGGGTGAGATTCCATGCAACGCAGGAAGGAGTAGATTGCAGTGGGGACAGAATGCAGGGCTTGGATGCCGTTGCCTACATTGAATCAAAAGGTTCCAATTACTTTGAGAGAACAGCGCCGTGGTGGCACAGTGGTTAGAATGCAGTACTGCAGGCTATTTCTGCGGACTGCCAGCTGACTGCAATTTGGCAGTTCAAATCTCACCAGGCTCAAGGCTGACTGAGCTTTCTATCCTTCCAAGGTTGGTAAAATGAGGGCCCAGATTGTTGGGGGGCAATAGGTTGACTCTAAACCACTTAGATAAGCCTCGACCCAAGCTTCAACAGAAATCCAGTTATTTATTAGAAGCAGCATGTCCCGCACGTACCCAAGTGAAGCCAACTCTGACTGCATGTAATTTACGGCCCAATTATGACCCTAATTCCCACCCACCCCACCCCCAGGTTGTGTCATAAATCACATTCTCCAATGGAACACTTTCACTGGCAGTAGAGAACACGCCCTCTCCGGCTGTTGCAGGTAACGTGGGAGACAGCCTTGAAAAAGATATGCATGGAATGTGCTTCAGGTTGTGCTGCCATGCTGCTCCATCAGTTCCCCCTCCCCTGCCTATTGCAACTCGAGAGCAGGCAAGGGATGCTTTGCGAGTTGGCAAAGGCTTTGTGAAGTCTAAATGCTATTGCTATCTAGTTTTCTGCCACAAGTGAATGCAATGTGAACCAAAAGACATATAAAAAGAAATATTATATATGCACCAATGCCCATTGAGTCTTGTTTTACCTTCCCAGGAATGACCTGGAAATAAATCCTCCAAGACTACTGAAAGAATGGAAGTACAGGTAGTCCTCAACTTACAGCCACAACTGAGCCCAAAATTTCTGTTGCTCCGTGAAACATTTGTTAAAATGAGTTTTGCCCCATTTTATGATCTTTCTTGCCAGTTAGGTGAATCACTGCAGTTAAGTTAGTAACACGGTTCTTAAGTGAATCTGGCTTCCCAAATGCTTGTTAGAAGATTTGCAAAAGGGGAACACATGACCCCAGGATGCTGTAACCGTCATAAATATGGGTCAAACTTCTGAATTTTGATCAAGTGACAAGAGAAATGCCGCAATGGTCGTAAGTGTGAAAAACAGTCATAAGTGTTGTGGCCCCCAGCAGCCAGTGGAGCTGAGTGGCAGACTCAGACAGTGAGGAGGTTTGGGAGGAACATGGGCCAGTCCTGGAGTCGGGGGAAGGCTCTGACGAGGGCTCTGTGTCGGAGACAGAGATGGGACCAGGGCCATCCGACTGTTATCAGCTGTCTTTGGAGTCGGAGATCAGTGGGGCAGAAGAACAGCTGGAGCCTGTTCCCGATGTGCGCATGCGCAGAGCTGCCAGGAGAAGGGAACAGCTAAGGAACAAGGGTCGACTCAGGAGTAACACTACAGTGGACAACGAATGGCCCCTCCCATAGGGAATAAAGAGGAGCAAAAGGGGAGGGGAGTTTGCAGGAGACAATTAGTTCAATTCATTAGGGTGAAGATCTGTTCCTGACTTCTTGCCAAGTAATTGCTGCTACAGCATGGCGTTTAGAAGATATCGATCTGTCAGCTCTCCAAGCCAGGTCTGTAATTGTGAAATCTCATGAAAAACTGTTTGCTGGGACTGTGCTGGAGAGGAATTCCCTTTAACCTAAATAAAAGAGTTTTTATCGGGATGAGGAATCGGCTTCATGATCTTGGGAAGCCTAGGTCAGAACGATAAGTCCCTTTTTTCAGTGATATTGTAATTTCAAACTGTCACTGAACAAACTGTTGTAAGTCAACAGTTTTATGTTCCAAACTAACTCACAAACTATTGTGAGTCATTTATGTTCTGTACGACAAAAACAAACTTCTAAGACTTGGCCCTCTATGCTCTTCCTTCAGCAGCAGCAATTTTAATGCCAGGCAAGAGGTCCACAACTGTTTGTACTGGGGTGAAAATACCACCTTTACAGGAATCGAAAAGAAAAAGCCAAACAGTAGGAATGGGGCCCATTAAAAGTATCTACAAAACAGTCCAATCAACATAACCAAAGACCCTGGAGAAGTCCAAAAGTATATTTATGCCATTATTTTTCTTCCATTCAATCGTGTTTCATTCTCAAGAGACTGCCTGGACAAATCCCTGCAGTTTTTCTTAACAATATTTGGCATAAGTGGTTTGTCATTGCCTCGTTCCTGGGGCTGAAAGGAGGAGACTGGCCCAAAGTCACCCAGCTAGCCCTAAATGAAACTAGAACTCACAGACTCCCGGTTTCTAACCTGATACCTTAAACCACTAGACCAAACTGGCTGCCTATTATGCCAATGTTGCACAGATATTATTACGTTCCAAACATGACTGGAGATAAACCTCCTCTAAATGCAGAACGTATGCTGCCCAGAGTCACCTTACTGTGGAGACGGGTGGCATATAAATTTAATACATAAATGAGAAACCTATTTCCCTACAACTATTGCAACACCCTGCTACTGTGAGCTTCAGTAGGCTAAATAAGCACACTATATTGTTATTAACTATCTCAAACTTCATGCCTCTTAATTTCATTCTATCTCACCTTTCTCACAGGCACATAAATGTTGCAGCAATCACTGAATAATGAGCAGGAATTAAGGTTTTGTTCCTTAGTCCATCATGCTGCTGACTGATGGTATCACATCTAAGTTATTTTCCATTGAAGATGCTACCGCCCTTCTTCTTGCAAAACTATGAAGGGCTTGTTATTTCTTATACCGTATTTTTCGGAGTATAAGACGCACCAGAGTATAAGATGCACCAAGATTTTGAAGAGGCAAATTTTTTTAAAAAAGATTTTTCACTCTGCAAACCTCCCAAAAATGGGCCCTTTTTTTTTTCCAAAAGAAAAGGCACGAATAGCCTTTAGGGGGCTTCCAGAGTGCTCCTGGGAAGAGGGCCCCCCCCCCAAAACAAGCAAAAAACAGCCCATTTTTCACAAAAACGGGCCTGTTTTTTGTCAAAGAAATTGCATGCATAGCCTTTAGGAGGCTTAAAGAGTACTCCTGGGGGCTGAGGGGGCAAAATTGAGCACAAACCAGCCTATTTTTTACTCATTTCTGCCCTGCCCAGCCCCCAGGAGCTCTCTGAAAGCCTCCTAAAAGCTATGCACGGCCATTTTGGTGAAGGGGCAGGATTTCAGGAGGCCAAAATGCTATATTCAGTGTATAAGACGCACCCAGATTTTCAGCCTCTTTTTTGAGGGAAAAAGGTGTGTCTTATACGCCAAAAAATACGGTAATTTCATGATTCCCTGCTATTAAGGAATGCTCAATAATTGATCTTTTATAATAAGTCTTCAGCACCAGCAACTCCTCAAGAAAATTGGGCAAGTTGTAAATTGCCAAATTTCCTTGCCGCCACATATATAAAAGGAAAGAGAGGCTCCGGGCCTCTCAAGGCAGCCTCTCCACTGGTTGTCAAACTCGGCTCCCAAGACAATAAGCTGAAACGCCTCCTTGCCTGCGCCCGAATGAACTGGGGCGACAGCTGTCACAGGGAAAAGTGTCGGAGCGATCAAAACTCGGCTTTGAAGTAAAAGGGAGCCAAAAAGTCTCGCCGCTGCCCGATATAACCTGCAGCAGGAGTTGTCGACAGAGAGAAGCGCCGAAGCTGTCAAATGCTTCTCCGAAAGCCGTTCTAAGCGCCCGCAGCGCAAACACGCTTGGCTAAATTGTCCAAAATCTTTCTATTCAGAAAAAAAAGGGGGTGAAGTTTGATCAAAAATACACTTATCTGCACATGGAGCTCGTGAGAAACAGTCCTGCGGGCTGAGACTGAATTGAAAGACTGAGGAGCGTTACCAGGGAGGCGTGTCTTCAGACTTTCAATTCAGTCAAGGAGTTAGAATAAGGCTTGAATAATCCATCCTCTCCATCCGGGATTCTCCCGTCGATACCATGGAGACTTTCATGCTATTAAGGAACGCACTTACCTAATTCTATTAACACGTCCGACCTGGACACAGAATCCTGTTCCAGAAACTCTCTGATCTTCTTTAAACGCTTTGAGAAGGGACGGTCCTCGTAGCCCAGCCTGAAGAGAAGGCACAGAGGTGAAATATTTCTGTGTGCTGTCCCCCCCCCTCGTGCAATAAGGTTGATACAACTGTTCTTACATGTGTGCATCAGCCACAGACTTGTCATCAGCCTCTACGTCTTCCATTTGGCCTATCAGCTGATCCAAAAACTTGTCCCGATTTGACTCCCCGCGGAGCGCATAATGGACTGCCAAGGCTTGCAAGATGGCTCCATTGTAACCCAAGGAGTTTGCGTGGGTCAGCTCAGCACTCAGTTTAGCAAACTGGAGAGGGAGAGAGGGAGAGAGAGAGAGGCAGATAGAAAGAGAGGGAGAGGCAGATAGAAAGAGAGGGAGAGGGAGAGGGAGAGAGGGAGAGAGGCAGATAGAAAGAGAGGGAGAGGGAGAGAGGGAGAGGCAGATAGAAAGAGAGGGAGAGGGAGAGAGGGAGAGAGGCAGATAGAAAGAGAGGGAGAGGGAGAGGGAGAGAGGGAGAGAGAGAGAGGCAGATAGAAAGAGAGGGAGAGGGAGAGAGGGAGAGGCAGATAGAAAGAGAGGGAGAGGGAGAGAGGGAGAGAGAGAGAGGCAGATAGAAAGAGAGGGAGAGGGAGAGAGGGAGAGAGAGAGAGGCAGATAGAAAGAGAGGGAGAGGGAGAGGGAGAGAGGGAGAGAGAGAGGCAGATAGAAAGAGAGGGAGAGGGAGAGGGAGAGAGAGAGAGGCAGTTAGAAAGAGAGGGAGAGGGAGAGAGGGAGAGAGGGAGAGAGAGAGAGGCAGATAGAAAGAGAGGGAGAGGGAGAGGGAGAGGGAGAGAGGGAGGGAGAGAGAGGCAGATAGAAAGAGAGGGAGAGGGAGAGAGGGAGAGAGAGAGAGGCAGATAGAAAGAGAGGGAGAGGGAGAGAGGGAGAGAGAGAGGGAGATAGAAAGAGAGGGAGAGGGAGAGGGAGAGAGGCAGATAGAAAGAGAGGGAGAGGGAGAGGGAGAGAGGGAGAGAGAGAGAGGCAGATAGAAAGAGAGGGAGAGGGAGAGAGGGAGAGAGAGAGGCAGATAGAAAGAGAGGGAGAGGGAGAGGGAGAGAGGGAGAGAGAGAGAGGCAGATAGAAAGAGAGGGAGAGGGAGAGGGAGAGGGAGAGAGAGAGAGGCAGATAGAAAGAGAGGGAGAGGGAGAGGGAGAGGGAGAGAGAGAGAGGCAGATAGAAAGAGAGGGAGAGGGAGAGGGAGAGAGGGAGAGGGAGAGGCAGATAGAAAGAGAGGGAGAGGGAGAGGGAGAGAGGGAGAGAGAGAGAGGCAGATAGAAAGAGAGGGAGAGGGAGAGGGAGAGAGAGAGAGGCAGATAGAAAGAGAGGGAGAGGGAGAGGGAGAGAGGGAGAGAGAGAGGCAGATAGAAAGAGAGGGAGAGGGAGAGGGAGAGGGAGAGAGAGAGAGGCAGATAGAAAGAGAGGGAGAGGGAGAGAGAGAGAGGCAGATAGAAAGAGAGGGAGAGGGAGAGGGAGAGAGGGAGAGAGAGAGAGGCAGATAGAAAGAGAGGGAGAGGGAGAGGGAGAGGGAGAGAGGGAGAGAGAGAGGCAGATAGAAAGAGAGGGAGAGAGAGAGGGAGAGGGAGAGAGGGAGAGAGAGAGAGGCAGATAGAAAGAGAGGGAGAGGGAGAGGGAGAGAGAGAGGCAGATAGAAAGAGAGGGAGAGGGAGAGAGGGAGAGAGAGAGGCAGATAGAAAGAGAGGGAGAGGGAGAGGGAGAGAGAGAGAGGCAGATAGAAAGAGAGGGAGAGGGAGAGGGAGAGAGGGAGAGAGAGAGGCAGATAGAAAGAGAGGGAGAGGGAGAGGGAGAGAGGGAGAGAGAGAGGCAGATAGAAAGAGAGGGAGAGGGAGAGGGAGAGAGACAGATAGAAAGAGAGGGAGAGGGAGAGGGAGAGAGGGAGAGAGAGAGGCAGATAGAAAGAGAGGGAGAGGGAGAGAGAGAGAGAGAGAGAGAGAGAGAGAGAGAGAGAGAGAAAACAACTTTTTTAGAAAAACTAGGAAAACTTTAAAATAAGTCCTCAACTTACAGCCATTCGTTTAGTGACTAGGTGAAGTTTCAACACCGCTGAAAAAAGTGACTTATGACCGGTCCTTGCATTTATGATTGTTGCAGCATCCCAGAGGGTCATACAATCACCATTTGTGGCTTTCCAACAAGCAAAGTCAATAGGGGAAATCAGATTCGTTTAACAACTGTAAGGTTCGCTTAAAAACGGAGGCAAAAAAGATCATAAAATCGGGCGCAGCTGCGATTGCTTTGTTTAGCAACAGAAGCTCTCTTCCCAATTGTAGCCATAAGTTGAGGACGGCCTGTATTTGTTTTGGCTACTGTTGGCAGCACATAGGAAGCAGTGACAATCACATAAAACTCAGATACGTCAAGTATGGTTTTTACAGGTGAATATTTCCTATAAAGATAATCATCAGAAGCAATTTTAAAATTTGTAAATAATTTGATGCAACCACCAGTCAGGGACAATGGGAGCGAGTCTAGAATTTAGTATGTTTTTGCTGATTTTTTAAAAAGTCCTTTTAAATTGTTCTTCGTTTTTCATGAGATCGTGTGCATTTCTTTTAGATCAGTGTTTCTCAAACTTGGCGACTTTAAGTCCTGTGGACTTCAACTCCCAGAATTCCCCAGCCAGGACTTAAAGTTGCCAAGTTTGAGAAACACTGTTTTAGATCATGACAAACAAGGCTGACATCCATACAACTACAGGTAGTCCTCATCTAACAACGGTTCGTTTATTGACCAAAGTCACAACGGCACTGAAAACAGTGACTAACAACCATTTTTTACACTTACTACCTTTGTAGCAACCCCACGATCATGTGATCAAAATTCAAATTATTGGCAACTGACTCCTACTTAGGATCATTGTTGTGTCCAGAGGTCATGTGACCCCCTTTTGCGACCTTCTGACCAGCAAAGTTAATTGGAAAGCCAGATTTACTTCACAGCCATGTTGCTAACTTAAGAACTGCACTGATTCCCTTAACAATCATGGCAAGAAAGGTGGTGAAATGGGGAAAAAACTCACTTAAGAACTGTCTCACTTAGCAACAGAAATTTTGAGTTCAAATGTGGTGGGAAATCGAGGGCTCCCTATATTAAGATGTAGATTTTCACAGCGATCTACAACTTTCACTCAAGATGATATAATACAGTTTTACAAATTCAGTTAATACTTTAATCAACAAAAGGAGGTTTTGGTTTTATAATTGTACTATTTGTTTACTGACATTTTATTTCCCATCCATTATCCTCCTTTATCATTTTTTATTTCTGTACAGTATAGCAATTAATTTTATTCTTTAAATAAATTTATAAGCATAATCTTTACAGTGTTTAAGGAAGCAGTAACAGAGCTATTAGGGAAACATGTACTGCAGGGGTGTCCAAACTTGGGAACTTTAAGACTTGTGGACTTCAACTCCCAGAATTCCCCAGCCAGCCATGCTGGGTGGGGAATTCTGGGAGTTGAAGTCCACAAGTCTTAAAGTTTCCAAGTTTGGACACCCCTGATGTACTGGGTCCAAAGATTTTTTTTTGCCTATCTTTGAATAAACGGGACATGTTGTATTTAATGTCAGGTCACCCAATGAATAAGAAAAACCCACAGGCAGCACACAAAAGTCCCTTCTTCTGGCGCCGTTCCTCTGAGGAAAGACTAATAACTAAGTGGAGATGCATCCTTTTTGAATATGTCCCATCCCCCTTGAGATGGTTGCTATCATAACTTGTGGCAACTGCTTTCTAAATTTCTCTCTTTCAGCTTCATTGGTCCTAACATACTTTCTGTGATTTTTCCACATATACCAACAGTGGTCGGCTGCTGCCAGTTCGTACCAGTTCGCCTGGACTGATAGTTCGCAGCACTGGTTGGCCCCGCCCACTTGCCCCGACGCTATCCGGTCCTGGGTATCTCACTTTCCGGCTCGCTCGCCCCGCCTGCAGCCAAGCTGATTTGGGCGCCTCACCTGTTCTACTAATCGTGGTTGACCTTGCAGGTGTGCAAGAAGCCTCCCCCATTGGTAAAAACCTGTTTTCAGTGCCGCGGGCAAGCGCAGATGGCGCCGGTGCAAAGCGTGTGTGCGCGCGCTCACATTTTTGGCAAACCGGTTGTCAAAATAAGTGCAGCCCACCTCTGTATACCAAGTGCAAGCTAACTAGTCAAGGCAGTAAAGTCTTAAATCAAAGCTTAGTGAATAGGCCTCATTAAGGAGATATGTCTTATACTTGTTTGCCTGACCTTGCAGGGAAAATGAATTACAAATCAATAAATAAACAGATTTTCATTCGAGAACTTCTGTGTTGGTCATCCTAGTGTGAAAGGCTGTGAAAATTAATTCAACCAAAAATAAAGGATGGAATCCATTCGTGGGAGGCATATAGATAAAAAGTAGCTCGGTTTTCTTATCTGAACGAAACAGCTCAGAACAGACCATGGGTACGTAAGGAACAGATATGAAGAGTTTCTACTTGGCATGTACATCTGTTACGCATGTTTAACTTGCTGGTTCTCAGATGGACACCTAAAAACACGGCCAGATATGCAGAATGCACGCTTAAGGAAAAGTGCACTGTGCATTTAATCTAGAAATGTCCAAAATATGACTTAATTTGTTGGACATCTGGGATGACGTGTCTAAATCTCCTTTGTAACTCAACACACTGTTGATTTTCACAGCATTCCTTAACGGCTAATTTTATGCTTCTGAAACAGAAAATCTGTGTCCTGTTCTAATACTGCTCCCTAATGTTTACATCTGATGCCATTGCTAGACTTCTTGGCATTAGAAGTCAACTGTTTCAATGTTATTCCTTCTCTGAGAGGATTTGCTAGGAAAAGGATCGTTGATATACCCTTCACAAGATTGCATTCCTTGAGAATTTCCACATCAAGCACATCTAATGGTAGCTACAAAGGCATTCAGTTTCCCAAAAATATTGGTAGACCATCCATGAAGGTAGTAGTAGTCCAATAAAGGATAATGTTTGTAGCTCAGGATTAAATGAAGAGGACTTGGTGCTCTCTGAGCTCGGTTGCTTTCTTACTGATGATGTTACCAAGTTTAGGTTTAACAGATTAACAGAGTTGGAAGGGACCTTATAGGTCATGTAGTCCAACACACACACAAACACACACACGCTCAAGCAGGAGACCCTGCACCATTTCTGACAAATGGCAGACCAGGGGTGAAAGCCTCCAGTGATGAAGCGCCCACAATTTCCGAAGGCAACTTCTGTTCCATTGGTTGATTGTCCTCACTGTCAGAAAGTTCCTCCTTATTTCCAGGTTGAATCTCTCCTTGGTCAGTTTCCATCCATTATTCCTTGTCTGGCCTTCAGGTGCTTTGAAAAAAAGCTTGACCTCTTCCTCTCTGTGGCAGCCCCTCAAATATTGGAAGACTGCTATCATGTCTTCCTTGGTCCTTCTCTGCACTAGACTAGCCATGCCCAGTTCCTGCACCCCTTCTTCATGTTTTAGCCTCCAGTCCCCTAATCATCCTGGTTGCTCTTCTCTGCACTTTTTTTAGAGTCTCAACATCTTTTTATAGTGTGGTGACCAAAACTGGATGCAGTACTCTAGGTGTGGCCTTACTAAGGCTTTATAGAGTGGTATCAGTATCTCACTTCATCTTGATTGTATCCCTGTGTTAATGCAATTTAGGATTGCATTGGCTTTTTTGGCTGCCCCTGCACACTGCTGGCTCATATTTAGCTGGTTGTCCACTAAGACTCCAAGACCCTTCTCACAGTCACTGCTATTAAACCTGGTTTCACCCAGTTTATATGTGTACTCTCTTACCTAAGTATAGGACTTTAATAGAAAACCAGCAAGCTCAGGTAGGAGAAACTGAAATAAACAAACAAAAAAGAAAATTCCTGGACTGCTCCTTATATGTGGTTACAGGTAGTCCTCAACTTACAATATTCCTTTTGTTGACCATTCAAAGTTACAACGGCACTGAAAAAAATGCCTTAAGACAGTTTCTCACACATCTGTTGCAGAATCCCCACAGTCATGTGATCAAAATTGGGATGCTTGGCAACTGACTCATATTTATGATGGTTGCCGTGTCCTGGCGTGATGTGATCCCCTTTTGTGACTTCTGACGAGCGGAGTCAATGGAGAAGGCACAGTCACTTAATCAGCAACTAATTTAACAACTGTGGCAATTCATTTAACAGCAGGAAAGGTCGTAAAATGGGGCAAACCTCACTAAAGAAATGGCTCATTTACCAACAGAAATTGAGGCTGCAAATCGAGGACTACCTGTATGTAATTTGGGGATATAAATCGAGGGACAACTCCATCACCAAGGCCTATCTTAGCTTGCAATATCAAACAGGATTGCCGTATGTAAATGCTTTCAAATGCTGTGTAAATAGTTGGCGTGGCATCAAAGAAACAATTAACTCACCTTCTTTACATCCTGAACGTCGGAGTAAGCTAATGAAATGCCGGCCACTCTCATGGCGCCACCATTCCCATAGGAACCTTTCCCGTTAAACTGCTGCCTTGCTGGCTCAAACACATCTCTGCATTTAGGACTAAGCAGTTTCTTGAAGACAGTCACCACACCTCCTCCATAGGATCGGTCAGGATCCTTCTTATATTCTTCAGCAAACCTGCCGGGAGAAGACTTTGGTTACAAAATAGTCCCATTTGCATTCCGTCTGCTTGGAAAGACGCTAACAAGAGGGCTTTATGGAAGAGTAAAGATCAGTGATGGCGAAACTTTTTTGGCTCGCGTGCCAAAAGAGGGAGGAGCACAGGGGTGCTCCCCATAATGCTATGCACACCCATAATGCTATGCACACGACCCCAGCATGCATGCGCGCACAACCAGCGCTCCCCCCCCTTTTTGGCATGCTTTTTCACCCTCCCCAGGCTCCAGAGGCTTTACAGGAGCCTGGGGAGGGCGAAAACAGCCTTCCCCGCGACCCCCTGGAGGCCCTCCGGAGGCTTCAGGAGCTTCCCTGAAGCCGCCAGAGCACGAAATACCAGCCCTACGGGCAAACCGGAAGTTCCGGAATGGACTTCCGGTTTGCTCGTATGGCCGGTTTTAGCCCTCTGGAGCCTTCCCTGAAGGCTCCGGAAAGCAAAAAACGACCCTACGAGCAAATCGGAAGTGACTTCCGGTTTGTCCGTAGGGCCGTTTTTCATCCTCCGGAGCCTTCAGGGACCTTCAGGAGGCTTCCCTAAAGGCTCCGGAGGGCTAAAACCGGCCCTACGAGCAAACTGGAAGTCACTGGCCAGTGCATGTGCGCTGGCCAGCTAACAGGGCAATGCCTTGCGTGCCCTGACAAATGGCTCCACGTGCCACTTGTGGCACGCGTGCTATAGGTTCGCCATCACGGGTATAGATCAAGCCCTAAGGATGTTATCCACGTAGGGAGATATTAATTGATCATACTAACTCATCAAGGTAATGTCCACGGCTCTGTAATTAATTCTAGTATTAATTAGATAGTTTAACCCAATCGCCTGGATTTGAATAACACACAAGACTGGGTGGCATAAAAAATTAATAAATAAGGTTAAAAAGCAGTTTTCTCATGTAGTTGACCAGGCTAAGCCTGAAGGTGGGGTTAAATGCATCATCATCCCACCGCAGGGAGGCGGAACCAGATTATCCCAGATGGTTCCGCCCCAGGCGCCTGATGAAACCGGATAGGTTCCAGGCGGAGCTTGGGCCACCTCCTGCTGACCTGTCCCGCCCCCGGGCTGAGGACCTGGTAGCCGCATGGAATAGTGCGGCTGCCGGTGCCTTGGACCGGGTGGCGCCTTTGCGGCCTCTCCGACGGCCACGATCGACCCGGGCCCCCTGGTTTAACGGGGAGCTAAGGGCGATGAAATGCCTTAGGAGACGCCTGGAGAGTAAGTGGAGATCCTCCCGCTCCGAAGCTGACCGAACACAGGTAAGAGCCTACATAAGGACCTACCTTGTGGCAATAAGAGTGGCCAAACGTCAGTATTGTGCCACTCTTATAGCGTCCGCAGAGAACCGCCCTGCCGCCCTGTTTCGGGTGACCCGCTCCCTTCTGTCACAGGAGCAGCGGGACCCCCCATTGCAGGGCAGGGCAGAGGAATTTGGAGAGTTCCTGCAGGATAAAATCGATCATATCCGGAGAGGTTGGACCCACTCCAGTGCTCCAGTGGGGACGTCCGAGACTAGTCTTGAGAGACCATGCTGGGAGGAGTTTGACCCTGTTGTCATCGAAGATTTGGACAGGTTGCGCGGGCGACTGCGGGCCACCACATGTTTACTGGACCCGTGTCCCTCCTGGTTGGTGCTGGCCTCCTGGGAGGGCTCACGAGGCTGGCTACTGGGACTGGTGAACGCTTCGTTGGGGGAGGGCCTGATGCCGGCCGCCTTGAAAGAGGCGGTGGTCAGGCCCCTGCTCAAGAAGCCTTCTCTGGACCCAAAGGAGCTAGCAAATTATCGTCCTGTCTCCAACCTTCCTTTTTTAGCGAAGGTTGTTGAGAGTGTGGTGGCTCAGCAGTTTCCGCGCCACCTGGAGGAAGCTGATTATCTAGACCCGCGCCAGTCCGGCTTCCGACCCGGTCACAGCACGGAGACGGCCTTGGTCGCGTTGGTGGATGATCTCTGGAGGGCAAAGGATGGGGGTTGTTCCTCCATCCTTGTCCTATTAGATCTCTCGGCGGCCTTCGATACCATCGACCATGGTATCCTATTGCGCCGGCTGGAGGGGTTGGGGGTTGGAGGCACCGTGCTACGGTGGTTCCGCTCCTACCTCTCTGGCCAGACGCAATGTGTGTTGACGGGGGAGCAGAGGTCGACCGCAAGGCCCCTCATTTGTGGGGTCCCACAGGGGTCGATCCTCTCGCCTCTCCTGTTCAACATATATATGAAGCCGCTGGGCGAGATCATCCGTGGTTTTGGGGTGAGTTACCATCTGTACGCTGATGATACTCAGTTGTACATTTCCACCCCAAACCACCCCAACGAGGCTGTCGAAGTGATGGCCCGGTGTCTGGAAGCCGTACGGGTCTGGATGGATGACAACAGGCTCAGGCTCAACCCCTCCAAGACAGAGTGGCTGTGGTTCCCGGCTTCCCGATTCAATCAGCATATTCCATCGCTGACCATCGGGGATGAGCAATTAGCCCCGGTGGAAGGGGCGCGCAACTTGGGCGTCCTCCTTGACGATCGGCTGACCTTAGAAGATCACGTGGCGGCCGTGGCAAGGGGGGGCGTTCCACCAGGTTCGCCTGGTGCGCCAGTTGCGGCCCCTTTTGGACCGGGAGGCCTTGCGCACAGTCACTCACGCGCTGGTGACGTCCCGCGTGGACTACTGTAACGCTCTCTACATGGGGCTCCCCTTGAGGTGCGCCCGGAGACTGCAGTTGGTCCAGAATGCAGCCGCGTGGGTTATTATGGGGAGATCGAGATTCTCCCATATAACACCTATCCTGCGCGAGCTGCACTGGCTTCCTGTGGCCTACCGGGTGCGCTTCAAGGTACTGGTTACCATCTTCAAAGCGCTCCATGGCACAGGGCCCAGTTACCTGCGGGATCGCGTCCTGCCCCATACATCCCTGCGACCCATTCGCTCACACAGAGAGGGGCTACTCCGGGTGCCGTCCTCTAGAGAGTGCCAGAGGGTGGTGCCCAGGAGTAGGGCCTTCTCTGTGGTGGGCCCTACCCTTTGGAATGACCTCCCCCCAGACATCCGGACAACAACCGACCTTCGCTCCTTCCGTATGAAGCTGAAGACCTACCTGTTTTGTCAAGCCGGCCTGGCATAACGTTACAATCTTGCCACCCCAGGTCATTTTATAATGGGAAATTTTGTTTTTTAAAGTTTTTAGAGTTTAATATTTTTGGGGTTTTAAATTTTGTAAGTATGCTTATTTATGGACTTATTTTTACCTCCTCTGCACGATATATGGTGCTATCTTGATTATTGCTCTGTACGTCGCCCCGAGTCCCTGTGGGGAGAGGGGGCGACTAATAAGTTCAATAAAATAAATAAATAAATAATAATCAGTCATGAGTCTCTTCTGATTTCCCTGGCACTTGGCAGTTCATGTTTAAGCATGCTGTGTGAGGATAAATCAAATGCTCATTAGTAATATACTATTGGATTTAGATGCTAAGCTTGTTGATCAAAAAGATCGGCAGTTCGGCGGTTCGAATCCCTAGGGCCGCTTAGCAGAGTGAGCTCCCGTTACTTGTCCCAGCTTTTGCCAACCTAGCAGTTTGAAAACATGTAAAAATGCAAGTAGAAAAATAGGGACCACCTTTGGTGGGAAGGTAACAGCATTCCGTGCGCCTTCAGCGTTTAGTCATGCTGGCCACATGACCACAGAGACATCTTCGGACAGTGTTGGCTCTTTGGCTTTGAAATGGAGATGAGCACTGCCCCCTAGAATCGGGAACAACTAGCACATATGTGCGACGGGAACCTTTATCTTTACCTTTTTTACTCTACTCCAGGTGAGTATTTTACAGCTGTTCCAACATTACTTTCCACCTGGATTCATAAAATACAGGCACAGCGATAGATGGGACTTGAGCTGAAGAGAATTCAAGAGTATCTGGGATATTCCTCTGTTTTCTGCCAATGCAAAGGAGGTCTGGGAATGCGATTCTGCTTATTCCTTGAGATTACGGAGGCCTGTTTCATTTTCTCCACCATCCCAAGCAAACCTCTCTAAGGCAAACCTCATTTATATTCAAAGTTGAATAAGGCCGGATTGCACAAACTTTAAGTTTTCATGCCATCATCAAATTCATACTTCTACCTAATCCAATAGTATTTCCTCTGTCTGAAAACAGCCACGTGCCTTACCTCTTTGCCATATCCACTTCATCAAAATTTTGCTTGGCCAACAGGGAACGAACTACGGAGTGGGCCATGGCTGTGTCATCGCTGTAATAGAGGATTTCTAGGGAGCAAACAATAAAGCAATAGATATTATGCACGGAGAGTATATATATGCAAACTCACATATTTTGTTTCTTTTTTCAAAGATTGCTGCAAATGGTCATAAATAGATTCACACCCTGGTTTACTGTCTCTTCGCACTTCTACCATCGGGCAGAAGACATCGAAGCATAGCCAGCCGAACAAATAGGTTTTAAAGTAGTTTCTATCCTTGTGGAGTTAAAAACTCTTAAACACAACCACAATCACTCCATACACATACGGAAACGTATGGCTAGTTTTTTTCTTTCTTTTTCTTTTCCTAATTACTTGCGTAGGGATTATTCTTTATACTATTTATGTTGTTTGGATTTGTTGCCATGGATTGCACTAGTGAGGCTAAAACCAATTTCGTTGTATACATGTACAATGATAATAAAGGCTATACCAGTGATGGCGAACCTATGGCACGCGTGCCACAAGTGGCACGTGGAGCCATTTGTCAGGGCACGCGAGGCGCTGCCCTGTCAGCTGGCCAGCGTGCATGCGTGCGCTGGCCACCTGAGTTCACCCTTTTTTAAAGCAATTTTTCGCCTTCCCCGGGCTCCAGAGGCTTTATAGGAGCCTGGGGAGGGCGAAAAGAGCCTCCCCTGCGACCTCCTGGAGGCCCTCCGGAGGCTTCATGAGCTTCCCTGAAGCCTCCGGAGTGCAAAAAAATGGCCCTATGGGCAAACCGGAAGTTTAGGAATGGACTTCCTGTTTGCTCAGAGGGTCGTTTTGACTGCTCCGGAGGCTTCAGGGAAGCCTCCTGAAGGTCCCTGAAGCGTCCAGAGGGCTTCTGGGCGGGGGGAGGCTGTTTTTGCCCTCCCCATGCTCCTATAAAGCCTCTTGTGCCTGGGGCGGGCGAAAAAAGCATGCAAAAATGGGGGGGGTCGCGCCTGTAGTGCACGCATGCGCACTAGGGGGGCGTGCATTGCATTATGAGTGCGACACTCCTGCACACGACCCCCCTGCGCTCCCCCCACTTATGGCACGTGAGCCAAAAAAGGTTCGCCAGGGCTGGGCTATACTATATCATACCATACCATACTATTGCTGTTGCTATTGCTATACTATAAATGTAACCCAGTTGCCTAGCGTCTGAAATGCAGTCACATGACTGTGTGAGCTGGTGTCATTGGAACTTCCAACCTCAGGAAGGCCTGCCATAATTTGGAATGGTTGCAAAGCACCTGGGGATAAGGACTACCTATGCAGAGGCATGAGTAAATATGAAACTCCATTGCTATGCCTCTGCATGTCTGGACACTAAAAAAAAATCATCCTGAATTTAATATGAAGATTCAAATGGAACCTTATAGGCTTTGAATCAAACATACGTTAACCAAAACGGAGAGTCTTGAAAAGCAATCCATAAACTCCATGTTCACTCCTTACCTCACCTTAAAAGTAAACAGGAATGTTGCGTAATTTTGCCGTAAAGTAAATCACAGGGCAAAAAAGCTGAACTAAGTGAAAGAGGGTAAATTATTTTTAGCACTGTGGTCACGAAGTGACTCAATCCATCTCTTCCTACGCTACAATTTTGCCATGTTAAACTTTGGAAGTTTAATCAAATATAATCAATTTTAATTATAGCAAAATGAAGAGCACTTAGACTTATATATTGCTTCAGAGTGGTTTACAGCTCTCTCTAAGTGGTTTACAGAGTTAGGATATTGCCCTCAGCAAACTGGGTCCTCATTTTACAAACCTCGGAAGGATGGAAGGCTGAGTCAACCTTGAGCCCATGAGAGTCAAACTGCCAAACTGCTGTCCTGCATTTTAGCCTGCAGAATTAGCTTGCAGTCCTGCATTTTAACCACTGCGCCACCATAGTCCTAATTATGTTATGTTTTACTTGCATTTTAAAAGTGCAGAATTTTAATATTTGAATTATCATAATATAAAATTTTTAATTATATATTTTTTAAATTTAATAATTTAAATAAAATCTAATAATACTTTCAGAAGTTTGGCTGATATTTAAGAAACTTTTCTTTTTATTAAATGCAATCTGGAAATACTGCATTAATATTAACTGCAATTTAATTTTCAAACAGAACGTGATTAAATAACCTAATGGTAATGTCACCAATAATAATGGTATAATACTTTCTCCTTGTCGATAAAGAGGTAGTTGTCACATTGATAAGTCTACCAATTTGTTTAATGAACATACATTTGGCAAACTGATGTGAATATTGTAACAGTAGTCAAAATTATTTAACATGCAGTACTACATTACTAACTTAAGCAAGCTTTTATGAAACATGTATTTGGTAAGATAGAAACCACAGCAATTAATTGTTCCTCTTTGCAAATCTATGCAGTGATTCCTGCCCTATTGGTGATGCAATGTTGCCACACCATGTAACCACATCACACTTTTATCCTTCTTAGTTAGCGGTAATTACAAGAACAGTGGAGAAGCCAGCCAAAGCAGCCTGAACCTTTTATCTGGAAGGGTCCCATCCCCCTCCCACCTTGCCCTTCCCGCCCTAAGAAGGGAACAAGAATTAAAGCAGCATTTTTAGGCCTAACCACAATAATAAAGAAATAGCAATAGTACTTAAGACTTACATACCGCTTCACAGTGCTTTAGAGCCCTAAGCGGTTTACAGAGCCGAGGTGGTGCAGTGGTTAGAGTGCAGTACTGCAGGCTACTTCAGCTGACTGCCGGCTGCCTGCAATTTGGCAGTTCGAATCTCACCAGGCTCAAGGTTGACTCAGCCTTCCATCCTTATGAGGTGGGTAAAATGAGGAGCCAGATTGTTGGGGGCAAGAGGCTGACTCTGTAAACCGCTTAGAGAGGGCTGTAAAAGCACTAGGAAGCGGTATGTAAGTGTTATTGCTATTGCTAGAGTCATTGTCAACTCTGAATCCAACCTGACTGGGGTCATTTTGGAGGCTTCAGGGTTGCCAGTCAGCCTATTGCCCCCCCCCAACAATCTGGGTCCTCATTTTACTGACCTCGGAAGGACGGAAGGCTGAGTCAACCTTGAGTCAGTGAGAATCGAACTGCCAAACCGAAGGCAGCCCGCAGATTATTATATTTATCTATTTAGATAGAAAATAGATAGATAAGATAGATAAGATAGATAAGATAGATAAGATAGATGATAGATAGATAGATAGATAATAGATAGACAAATGATGATAGATAATAAATAGATAGATGATAGATGGATAGATAGACAGACAGATGATAGACAGACAGACAGACAGATGATAAAGATACAGACAGACAGAAAGATAGATGATAAATAAATAGCCAGATGGATAGCCAGATAGATGATAAATAGACAGACAGACAGACAGATGACAGATAGATGATAGACAGACCAATAGATGATAGATAGATAATTTAATTTATGCAGTTATTATAATACTTACAATAAATATACAATGTATGTGTGTGTGTGTGTGTGTGTGTATACACACACATATTTATTATAAGTATTATAATAAGTTTATTAAAATATAAAAAACAAAATAAAGAAATGAAATAATAAAATGGAAAACAATGGAAATGTAAAAGTAAACTAAAGAAATGACACAGCAAATAAAATAAAATGTTATTGGGGGGCGGGGGGGGGGGGAATCCAAGCACAGCGTCCTAACTGGGGGCGGGGGATCCTCGTGCCACCTTTGCGGGCGGCTCCCCTCAAGGATCCAGGCCAGACCCCGAGGCAGCGACCCCCACGCCGTGCTCACTCGAAACACGGCTGCCCTCCAACTTGCCCCCGCTGTCGCTCTCCTCGCCGGGTTCGGCAGCCGGTCCTTGCAGCGGCCGCAGGGCAACCACGAAGCGGAGCAGCTCGGCCGCGCTGACCGACTCCCGCGCCTCGAAGTCGCCGCCCAGGCAATCGCCCAGCAGAGCCCCGAGAAGGCAGCCCCGGCAACGGCTCCGCGTCAGCTGAGACACCTTGGCCGCCATCTTGCGCAAGGGGGCGGGGGCCGCCGCGGCAGAGGCCCCGCCCCCTTTCCTCCTCCTCTTCCGCCCCCGGCGGCGCCAGGTGAGCCGCGCAGTCCCACGAAGCCCCGCCCCTTCTCCCAACTCTCGTCTACCTGCTGCCCCGCCGGCCTCCAGATGTGGCCCAGATGGGAATCAGGGAAAGTGGGAGTTAGAAGGCGCGTCCTCCTTTTTCTCCTCCGTTAAGGGAAATTATCATTGCAATTATTATTACTACTAAAATTGGTATTTTAGTATGGTCCCAAGTGTTTCGTATTTAGTACCAAGCATCTGCACCAAAGAGAAATTCCTTGTGTGTCCAATCACACTTGGCCAATAAAGAATACTATTCTGTTCTATGCTATGCTGTCTCCTATTCTTCTTCTACTCTATTATAGTCTAGTCTATCTCCTATCTCCTATTCCTCTTCTCCTGTTCAGTTCTGTCCTATGCATAATTCATATTTATTCTATCTCCTATTCCTCTTTTCCTACTCTACTCTACTCTACTCTACTCTACTCTACTCTACTCTACTCTATTTGCTATTCCATTCTATTCTAATTGCTATTCTATTCTTAATTCTGTTCTGTTCTAGTCTCTCCTATCTCCTATTCTTTTTCTCTTATTCTATTCTATTCATAACTCATATTCCATTCCATTCCATATTCTATTCTATTCTATTCATAATTCATATTCCATTCCATTCCATGTTCTATTCTATACTATTCTATTCATAATTCATATTCCATTCCATATTCTATTCATAATTCATATCCTATTCCATATTCTATTCTATTCATAATTCATATTCCATTCCATGTTCTATTCTATACTATTCTATTCTATTCACAATTCATATTCCATTCCATATTCTATTCATAATTCATATTCTATTCTATTCATAATTCATATTCCATTCCATGTTCTATTCTGTACTATTCTATTCATAACTCATATTCTATTCCATTCCATATTCTATTCTATTCATAATTCATATTCCATTCCATTCCATATTCTATTCTATACTATTCTATTCTATTCATAATTCATATTCCATTCCATTCCATATTCTATTATATTCATAATTCATATTCCATTCCATTCCATATTCTATTCTATACTATTCTATTCTATTCATAATTCATATTCCATTCCATATTCTATTCATAATTCATAATTCATATTCCATTCCATGTTCTATTCTATTCTATTCTATTCATAATTCATATTCCATTCCATATTCTATTCTATTCATAATTCATATTCTATTCTATTCATAATTCATAATTCATAATTCATATTCCATTCCATTCCATGTTCTATTCTGTACTATTCTATTCATAACTCATATTCTATTCCATTCCATATTCTATTCTTTTCATAATTCATATTCCATTCCATTCCATATTCTATTCTATTCATAATTCATATTCCATTCCATTCCATATTCTATTCTATTCATAATTCATATTCCATTCCATTCCATATTCTATTCTATAAATTATTACAGGTAATCCTCCATTTAAAACTGTACATTTAGTGACCATTCGAAGTTATACCGTCACTGAAAAAAAGTTACTTTGGACCACTTTTCACACTTACGACCGTTGCAGCATCCTTGAGGTCATGGGACCAAAGTTGGGATGCTTGGTAATTGATTCATATTGGTGAGGGTTGCAGTGTCCTCAGATCACTCGTGGGCATCTTTTGCAACCTTCGGACAAACAAAGTCAATCGGGGGAGCCAGATTCACTTAACAGCCTGGTTATTAACAACTGCAATGATTTGCTTAACAACAGTGGCAAGAAAAGTCGTGGAATAGGATAAAACTCACTTGGCAACATAACTTTTGGCCTCAATTATGGTTGTAAAAAGGGACGTGGGGGCTCAGTGGCTAAGATGGTGACCTTGTCAATCAAGGTCGGCAGTTTGGTGGTTCGAATCCCTAGCACCATGTAACGGAGTGAGCTCCCGTTACTTGGCCCAGCTCCTGCCAACCTAGCAGTTCGAAAGCATGTAAAAATGCAAGTAGAAAAATAGGAACAACCTTTGGTGGGAAGGTCACAGCATTCCGTGAGCCTTCGGTGTTTAGTCATGCCAGCCACATGACCATGGAGACGTCTTCGGACAGAGCTGGCTCTTCGGCTTTGAAACGGAGATGAGGACTGCCCCCTTGAGTCGGGAATGACTAGTACATATGTGCGAGGGGAACCTTTACATTTTACCTTTGTGGTTGTAAGTTGAGGACTACCTGCATTTTCCTTTTTTTTTAATCTTTACATGATCTTTCTAGATTCAATCTGGTTTAGTCTTCTCTTTGTATAACATTCGTCAGTCAAACTCCTGTGTATTCTTACCTCGTAAATTGTGTCCTTCCTCCTTACTTTCCCTTGAAAGTAGGGGAAATGAATTAATTTATTTCCTGATTCCAACCAACCACTTGAACCCAGGTCCCTGTGATCGTTGGAGCTTTCTTGCAAACCCATCATAAAATTTGGAGACTGAAGTACTTCAGTATCCTGCTTAAGTAGATGAAATTAACCTCCTCTTTAGAAGGGAGAGGAAACAAATGGGATGGAAATTCAGGAGCTCCCCTCCTACAGATTTTTCTCCAGCCCCGGGCACTGATGAAATATCTAGCTGTGCACAAGTTGAAGCAAGCTTGTCAGAAATCTCAAGTTGCATCAAAAACCACTCGTGAATCTTAATGGCTTTACAGCACCAAGGGCAGCCTTTTTAATTAGTTATCCAACTTTTTTTCATGCAATATACCAAAGCTGTGAGACTCAAATAAAGGGAAAATACACAACTCTGGGAAGGGGCAAAGAGAAGATGACTTGAGTCATTCTAACCCAAGGCAGACCGTAGCCTGGCTTGGTTGGAGGTCAATCCTGGGAAGGTCTACTATGTTCTCCGTTATCCTAGGCCAGCTCCAGTTGCCGGCTTTTGAGGGGCGAGAGAGTACGGTTGGTCGTGCGGTTGAAAGTGTCCACCTCTGGCACAAATTTCTCAGCTGGAACCGTCAGCTTTCGCCTGCCATCCATGCATTTGTTATCCAGCACCAGAGAGTTCATCTTGTAGGAAATATCTGTCTGGATGCGGTACAGGTGCTTGTAGAGGGCATCCAGAGCATCCCTACAAAAATGAAGAGAAGATGGTTGCAGCTTTACTCCAGGTGAACTAAACATTGCAAATCTTCCCACTTTAAAGCTTATTCTAATATTTACTGCCAAGGGAGGGAAACGGAAAACATCCGAAACTAGAAAAAGGAGTGAGAAACATGAGTTCCAAAATGATATTGCAAGATCATCCCTTCCCACCACCAGCAAAAAACACTTCCCCTTAAAGAGAAAAGTATGATGGACCAGATGTTTTTTTCCCCCCATAGGCAGATTTCCCAGCTGATGACCATTTTACTAATACAGCTCCATGAAGACAACATGATATCTGGGAACACACTGCTAGCTATTGTTTACCATGGATCTAGAGATAATAGGACAGACTTTTATACATCTCTCAAAATAAACCAAATGAAATTATTTAATTTGTTCGTTTGTTTGTTTGAGGCACGGTGGCTCTATGATGCCAGAGATGATTTCTGCTCTGGCGGTTCGAGTCCTAGGACTGTGTGGCAGGGTGAGCTCCCATAACTTTCCTCGGCTTCTGTCCACCCAACAGTTTGAAAACATGTTCTATGCAAGTAGATAAATAGATACCACTTCAGTGGTAAGGAGGCAAGCTGGTGCTCTGTGCAGGCAGTCAGTTTCCTAACAGCTCTGAACCTTCCTGCTTACAGTGCCCATTTGTGAAGCAGCTCCAGGAAGGGAGGGGGCCTTGGTTGACACTGTAGGAAGAACTGCTCATTTTTTCTCTCTGGTGCAAAGCCAGTTCACCTAAGATGCATAGACTTCAACTCATGCTGGCTGGAGGATTCTGGGAGTTGAAGTACACACATATTAAAGTAGTCAAGCTTGATAAATACTGTATTAGAAGTGGGACACCTTGGAAGCATGCAAGTGTGTCCTATAACAGGGCTGGTACCTTGGCAAGCCAAACTGCTACTCTGCAATGGCATTGTGGTCTTCCATCTATTGTAATAATGCCATATACTCAGGAGTGGTATTCAGCTGGTTCTGACAGATTCTGGAGAACTGGTAGCGGAAATTTTGAGTAGTTCGGAGAACCGGCAAATACCACCTCTGGCTGGCCACGTCCCCATCTATTCTCTGCCTCCCGAGTCCCAGCTGATCAGGAGGGAATGGGGATTTTGCAGGAACCTTCCCCTGGAGTGGGAATGAATGGAGATTTTGCAGCATCCTTTCCCTGGAGTGGGGAGGGAATGGAGATTTTGCAGTATCCTTCCCCTGGAGTGGGAATGAATGGAGATTTTGCAGTATCCTTCCCCTGGAGTGGGGAGGGAATGGAGATTTTGCAGTATCCTTCCCCTGGAGTGGGGAGGGAATGGAGACTTTGCAGTATCCTTCCCCTGGAGTGGGAATGAATGGAGATTTTGCAGCATCCTTTCCCTGGAGTGGGGAGGGAATGGAGATTTTGCAGTATCCTTCCCCTGGAGTGGGAATGAATGGAGATTTTGCAGTATCCTTCCCCTGGAGTGGGGAGGGAATGGAGATTTTGCAGTATCCTTCCCCTGGAGTGGGGAGGGAATGGAGACTTTGCAGTATCCTCCCCCTGGAGTGGGGAGGGAATGGAGATTTTGCAGTATCCTTCCTCTGGAGTGGAAGGGAATGGTGATTTTGCAGTATCCTTCCCCTGCCATGCCCACCAAGCCATGCCCACAGAACCGGTAGTAAAAAATAAATGAATTTCACTACTGCCCATGTTAATAAATATTTATTTGTTTGTTTCTGTTTATCTTTTATGTCACCCACCTTACCTAGAGGAACCTCTAGGTGGCCTACAATCGTAGAAACAAGATGTGTATTGATTTGATTTGCAATCAGATTTAATTATTTCACAGGTAATTATTGCAGAGGTGGGCAACTGCAGCCGCAGGGTCGCAGACCGAACACACATCTTCCTTTTGCAGCCTTAGGCATCCCCTCTGACCGTTGCTGAAAACTGAACTCACAACTTCCTGCCATGCTCAGAAGAAAATGCACTAAAACTGCACTAAAACCCTTAACTATATCGCAGTTGAAAAATAAAGTGGAAATAAAATCGAAGCCCCCCCAATCTCACTGACTTATTTTATATAATCCAGTTTGCTTTGAGGCCCTCAGCCTCCTCCTTCCTTTCCCTCCCTCCGTTGTTGAGCTTTGGCCATGTTGTGGCTAAAACGTGAATCGTCTAAACCCATCAAAATCACTTTGAAGACACAACATAAATTTATTAAGCAAGCAAATATAATTACAGGGTAGATCAGGTTCCCAGAAAAGCATTGGCAGCTTCCTGAACAGCCCTGAGCAAAAACAGAACCACAGCTTACATACCTTTTATCCTACTACATTACAAAAAAAGGGGGCAAAGTCAGATGTGGTGTAAATTGTAGCATGACACAAGCCAAATCCCAAAATCACACACACACCCTCTATTTGGAAGCTGAAGCCAAATTAACATATAATTGGCTTTGAATTAATACCATTATAGATCTGTCATGACTTCAGTTCAGCTGATGTTTTAACACTCTCTCAGACCACTGTACCAGAAGTGGTATCCAGCAGGTGCTGACCAGTTCTGGAAAACCGGTAGCGGAAATTTTGAGTAGTTTGGAGAACCGGTAAATGCCACCTCTGACTGGCCCCGCCCCTGTCTGTTCTCAGCCTCCCGACCCCCAGCGGATCGGGAGGGAATGGGGATTTTGGAGTAACCTTCCCCTGGAGTGGGATAGGAATCGAGATTTTACAGAATCCTTCTCCTGGAGTGGAATTCCCCTGCCACGCCCACCAAGCCACGCCCACAGAACCAGTAGTAAAAAAAAAATGAATCTCACCACTGTGCTGTACCCTTACCAGGAGTGGGTTGCTGTCAGTATTACTGCCAGTTCGGTGGCACAAAAAAATTGTTCCGTGCACATGCACATTTGCACAAAAATAGGTCTATGCATGTGCAAAACGTTAAAAAAAATTAAATTTGTGCAATGAAAATTGTTCTGCGCATGTGCAGAACTTAAAATCAAAGATGGTGCCGCCATATGAGAACCGGTTCAGGGGCGTGGCAGGCCTGGCTTGCCAAACCACTACCGGTTCGGCTGGACAGGTCCGAAACGGTAGGAACCTACTTCTGACCCTTACACAATCTTCTTACTATGGCCTAAAATTCCTATATGTTTGCAGCTACGTTTGGGAGTTCTCCATGTTTTTAAAGCATGTTACATGCAAAGGTGTTAAAACTCATCAGGTTAATCATACTTACCCTTTGTACTTGTGGATAAGGCCATGCATAGATAACCTGAGCCTTGAATTTTAACCAAAATACCACCACCTGCAGATAATATGATCCCCACCTTTTTCATGCTTTAATTTTCACCATTGGCTTCTCTGCAGGGGGTGCATTTTTCACGGTATTTTGGTTAAAAATTCAAAAGTTGGCTTATGCACGAATGGGTATATACACCGGATTTATATTGTATTCCTTTGAGTATGTTTTTTATTCCTCAGAACTGCCTAGAAAAGTCCTTGCAATTATTTTGGCAAGATTTCAGCAGTGGCTTGCCATTAACGTCTTCTTTGGGATGAGAGCGAATGACTGGCCCAAGGTCACGGAGCTGACTTTGCGCCTAAGGCGCAACTAGAGCCAAAATACACACTACAACTTACTGTGACTGTGCCATTTTCTGCTTTAATGCAGCTATTGTGCCTTCTAGTTGATGAACTTCATCTGTTAATCCATGCTGAGCCTAGAGTTAAGGAGACAGAAAACAAGCAATTCAGGTTTCAGAAATAGCAACGGCCAGACTGATCAGAGAAATATAACTTTTTGCATAGTACCACCTCCTTTTGCCTCGCAAGTAGTCTTCCCCTTAAACTGCGGTCATAAGTCTAGGTGGCCACGTGACTGGAAGTAATTTTACAGCCTTTTTTGTGGCAATCATTAAGTGAACACAGCAGTCATTAAGCAAACCCATTTATTTGTGGGTGTTCCCCCGACACACAAAATGGCAAACATACAAGAAAGTGGCAAAAAACATCACAAAACATGGTCATATGATCACAGAACACTGTGACCAGTCTGAAAGCTGACCCACCTGACATGTAGTGAGAACTTACAATGGCCAGGGATGTTTCAGGGGCCATAAAGTAGCAATAGCGATAGCACTTAGACTTATATACTGCTTCACAGTGCTTTCTACAGCCCTCTCTAAGTGGTTTATGGAGTCAGCCTCTTTCCCCCAACAATCTGGGTCCTCATTTTACCCACCTCAGAAGGATGGAAGGCTGAGCCAACTTTGAACCTGTGAGAACCAAACTGCTGGCAGTGAGCAGAGTCAGCCTGCAGTACTGCATTCTAACCACTGCACCACCAGGGCCAAGGAAAGGAAGGGAGAAATAGCAATGGCACTTAGACTTATATACCTCGTCACAGTGCTTTACAGCCCTCTCTAAGTGGATTATAGTGTCAGCCTCTTGTCCCCAACAATCTGGGTCCTCATTTTACCCACCTCAGAAGGATGAAAGGCTGAATCAACCTTGAACCTGGTGAGATTCGAACTGCCAAATTGCAGATAGCTGGCAGGCAGCAGAAATAGCCTGCAGTACTGCCCTCTAGCCACTGCGCCATCACGGCTCATTTTCCATGGTGGTTGTAACTTCAAATAGTTGTTAAACAACCGATTATTAAGTGAGGATTACCTGTGCAGAGAACAGCCACCCTCAATCTTCTTGCATCTAAATTAAGTGAATGCTAGGATTCAGCCAAACTAGAACCCTCCACAAAAGCCCTCGTGAAGTCCTCGGTGCTCTCTGAGCTGGGTTGTTTCATTGCAGACATTTCATTATCAAACTAGGTAACGTCCTCAGTGCACATCAAGAAAACAACCCAGGTCAGAAAGCACGAAGGACCGCACGGTCCAAACCTGAGCTACAAACAGTCTCTTCTACCGGGACCTACATCTCTTTCATGGAAATGTTATGCTTTCTCTCCACCTTTGTGCATAATCGGAGACCCAGAGCAATTGTTATTTCTGTCATCCCCCCCCCCCCCCCACTGTTGCCTTTCTAGCCTTAAAAGCATTCTGTACCTGGTCACGGCAAAGCTCCATGTTGGGACGGTAAGTCCGAGTCTCCAGGCGAGTCTGAGCCAATTTCAGACTGGCCATTTTCCTTTGGAGATCTTCTTCCAGACGTCGAATGTCCTCCTCCATCTCAGCAATTTCTTCCAAGGTCTGAAAGAGACACAATCACGGTTTAGCTTTCAGAAACACCATACAAGTAAGAGCATAGAGAGCATGGGTGACTAATTCCCTAGAGTTTTCCCCTGCGATTCAAAAATGCTGCCAACTCCATGTAAAAGGCAGGCATAGGAATGGGGTTACAGCTCATGTTAGGGTGAATTTTGCATGCAGGAGCTCCTACGGTAGGACCAAGAAAGATTTGGTCCTCCTTTCTTCAGGAGAAACTAATGCTACGTACATAATGTCAGATGTATGGAGCTCTGCCTATGGCAATCTTCCAGGACACTTCAAGTCCCAGAATTCTCAGCAATGGCTATGTGTGGTGCCTGGAAAATTCTGGGAGTTGATATTCACACCTCTGCAGGCCTATGGAGATTCTCAGTCATCCAGGTCATGGTTGTCTCAAAGGTGCTTTTTCAAGAGGCAATTGGGGGTTCTTGTTTTTCTTTGGAGATGTTTCACTTCTCATCAGTTGCCTCTTGAAAAAGCACTTTTGAGACACCTCTGGAGGAAACTAGAGACAGACTTGAACATTGGGCGCTATCTAACAAAATGAAATTCAAGAAAAAAGTAAGGTTTAGGCAAGAAAAACCAAATGCATAGTTACAGTAGTAACTGTGAAAGGGATCTTGGAGTCCTAGTGGACAACCATTTAAATATGAGCCAACAGTTTGGCAGCAACTGCCAAAAAGGCCAACACAGTTCTAGGTTACATAAACAGAAGGATAGAATCAAGAAGTGTTAATACCACTTTATAAGGCCTTAGTAAGTCCACACTTGGAATACTGCATCCTGTTTTGGTCGCCACGATGTAAAAAAGATGTGGAGACTTTAGAAAGAGTGCAGAGATGATTAGGGGGCTGGAGGCTAGAATGTATGAAGAATGATTGCAGGAACTGGGTATGTCTAGTTTAATAGAAAGAAGGACTAGGGGAGACATGATAGCAGTGTTCCAATATCTCAGGGGCTAACACAAAGAAGAGGAATCAAGCTATTCTCCAGGGCACCTGAGTGTAGAACAAGAAGCAATGGGTGGAAACTAATCAAGGAGAGAAGCAACTTAGAACTAAGGAGAAATTTCCTGACAGTTAGAACAATTAATCAGTGGAACAACTTACCTCCAGAAGTTGTGAATGCTCCAACACTGGAAGATTTTAAGAAGATTTTGGATAACCATCTGTCTGAAGTGGAGTAGGGTTTCCTGCCTAGGCAGGGGGTTGGACTAGAAGACCTCCAAGGTCCCTTCCAACTGTTATTCTATCCTATCCTATCCTATTCTAAACCCCTTTTAAGAAGAAAGTGTGGCGTGTCTTCGGATGCTCTCTCATTAACAGCAGCCAGTGCAAGCATAAACTCCACTACTCAAAGTTACTTTGTGAAGGAACTGGGGAAGTTCTTTCTATCATTTTTTTTAATAGCTAGAGATGAGTGACAGGGAGGGAGAGACATGGAAGTTATGACGATGCCCACAAGAATTAGTGTAGCTTTTCTCAGCCAAAAGTTCTTGTTTATAATTTGATTGCGCCGTTCATTTGATGATTTTTAAAATTTATTCATAATCATACTGAGAGCTCTGCTTGTTAATGAGGTCACCAATGTAATCCTTTTTCTGTATTTGCAGATATTGAATCTGCAGTAGCCCAAGTCCTCATAACTTGTTAACCCAATGTCTAAACTGGTGGTGTACAAGCTTGGAACTCTGAAACTTCCTATCCTAGAAGTTGTCTCTGGCTCTGCACATGTAGACTTAGAATAACTTTATTGTCACATTAAATGTACACTAATCGGCACACATTAAAATGAAATTTTGCTGCTTATAGTTCTCAAAGGGTCACCACCTCCAAGATACACTACATAAACATGACAAAATAAAATTATGTACCATGTTTCCCCGAAAATAAGACAGGGTCTTATTTTCTTTTGTCCCACGAAATATGGCCTTGGGCTTATTATAGGGGGAGGGCTTATTATTTTCTAGGGCAGGTGAGAAGCGAGGCGCGCCTTTTACCTTTCCAGCTCCGTCGTGTTCCTCGCCATTGTGTTCAGGAAAGTCGCTGTTAAAAAACAACCCTTCTCACGAGTTCAATCAAACTTCTTGAAGTCGCGAGACGGGGTTGTTGTTTTTTTACCAGGGGCTTCCCTGGACACAATGGCAAGGAACGCAACGAACCTGGAAAGGTAAGAGGCGTGCCTCGCGGTCCAAAACCTCTTTTTGCCCCGCAAGCTGTACCGGTAGGTTGTACAGTGGTAATGGCGGGGACCAGTTGCGCATGCGCTTACATAGTTGAGGCGGGCTTATTTTCGGGGGAGGGCTTATTATGGCACATGCTCTGAAAAGCCCGATTGGATCTTATTTTCGGGGAAACACGGTATATATGGTGGAAACTAATCAAGGAGATAAGCGACCTAGAACTAAGGAGAAATTTCCTGACAGTTAGAACAATTAATCAGTGGAACAACTTACCTCCAGAAGTTGTGAATGCTCCAACACTGGAAGATTTTAAGAAGAGAGTGGATAACCATTTGTCTGAAGTGGTGTAGGGTTTCCTGACTAAGCAGGGGGTTGGACTAGAAGACCTCCAAGGTCCCTTCCAACTCTGTTATTCTATTCTATTCTATTCTATTCTATTCTATTCTATTCTATTCTACCCACATATATTATATGGACACTCTGGTCCATCTCTTGCTTTGGAGTATTCCCAGCCTATCTTCAGAGGCTCCAAGTACAGGTAGTCCTTGACTTATGACCACTTATTTAATGATGGTTGGAAGTTACGACAGCCTTGGCAAACCCATGCTAAAAAAAAAGAGCATTACACCATGCTTGTTACAATATCACAATGTGGGTGCTTGGCAATCCAGGTTGCATTTCTGATACTTGCATTTTCTTGCAGTCACATGATCACAATTGGCAAGGCCAGCTCCCAACAAGCAAAATGAGTTGGGAAAGCTGGATTCACTGAACAACCACATGACTCGCTTAATGTGACTATAGTAAAAGTGGTCACAAAATCGGGTCTGGTGATGACCTGATGACTCATTTAACAAATGCATCACTTAGTGACTGAAATTCCAGTCCCAACTGTGGCCATAAATCAAGGACTGCCTGTAATTCTTCAATTCTGTATTCCTTGGGGAAGGGAACATGCAAATCAAGAAGAATCTACTCCCTTCCTGTTGAAAAGAAAGACCAGAAGTGCATCAGGTTCTCAAATTCAACTTCCCTCTTTCCTGTATTATTCTCTTAAGAAGGAAGAGGGAGTGTTATGGGAAATTATGTGAATTAGCAATACTTTGTTTAATCCCCTGGACAACTCTCTGAAATTAATCCATGTTACCAGCCTGGGAGAACCTCAGCTTGACCCAAATTCATTCTACACATGCAGAATCTGAAGGATCTTTTTACAAATTTGATCTGTCTCCTGCCCGAGCTGAAGACTAACATTCTTTTCTTGCCATCTTAGCTCGTCAAGAGCTTTTTCCAGTTCATGGATCCTTTTCCGGAAAGCAAATTCAGTAGCCACACGTTGAGCTTCTAACTCATTGTCGGTCTAGAAAGGAAAAACTCAGGTCAAAAGAGGTAGACAGAGAAACTGTAATTAAAGAAGTGTGAGAGATTCTTCTCCTTATAGGGTTAAATAGCCATTTTGCTCATTCGCAGCGGTCTCCCTCTGGTGTGGTCAGAAAGTCAAGACGGAAATTGCAATGATGCAATTGAAACTCCGCCTATTGTTATGTAAATACACATTTGAACTGGGTGGAGTCTGCTTTGCACCATTACAGCCGCCATGAGGAGGTTTTTTTCCCCTACCATATCCACATTCAATTTTCAGTGTTTCAAGGGCATACCAGTTCTGTGAAATGAATTTGGCTGAGAACGAGAATTGGCTGAAATCATTCAATGGATTAAAATTTAGATGTGGGCTTTTATATGTAAATTAAGAATTATATATGTCCTAAATGTACATATCGCTATACCTACCACTGTTCTTTTTAAAGCATTGACTGCCAGAATAATGCTATATCCATTTAAACATTGGGGAGAATTCAGAAGAAAAAAAAAAAGCACACACATACACATAGTAATTTGTCATTTTCTGGATTATTTCTCAAGCCATAGAACTAGTACACCAATGACAACATTTATGTATACTATTTATTGGATTTGGATCCTACATTTTCCCCCACAACAATAACCCTGTGAGGTAGGTTGGGCTGAGGAAGAGTGACTGGCCCAAAGTCTTTCAGTTTCAATTATTATTCAGTTATTATCAAAAATCACACATCAAGAACAGGTGGGAAAAAACACAATCCTTCTTATTCCCAAATAGTAGACTATAAGATAATGCATCCCTGTAAGCATATTTTTTCCTGAAATTTTCAGAAAGGTTTCTGTAATGCCCCTCCAAAACTCTCTTATTCTGTTTCTTCTAAAGGTGAATTCCAAATGTATAATTTAATGCCGTCCAATCCCACATCTCAGTATATCGTTCCATTCTCATAGGTTGGTGTTTTAACATTTTATCTTTAACTGAGAAGGCTTATGAAATGAAATGAAGAAAAAGGGTCTCTCTAAAAGGGTGTCTAAAGAGGAGACATTGCTCCTCTTACAGACAGAGGATATAGCTCTCTGATGGTGAACCTACAGCATACGTGCCAGAGGTGGCACACAGAGCCCTCTCTGGGGGCACATGCACCGTCACCAGCTGCTCTTCTGGTTTCCCATGCACACATGCATGCCACCCGGCTGGTTTTTGCAGGCGCCGGAGCCCTGGAAAACTGCCTGAAAATGGCCTGAAAAATGCCCAAAAGACAGGCCATTTGGGAATCATTTTCAGGCCAATTTTCAGGCTGTTTTTCAAGCCGTTTTGTGGACCAAAATGGCCCAGAAAATGGTCTGAAAACAGTCCAAACACAGCTTGGAAAATGGCCAAAGTCGCCCAAAAAACAGGCATACATGCGCCAACCAGCTGGTCTATGGGTTCCGGTGCTCTGGCACATGTATGTGCACTTGAAAACAGGACAAGAAGCAATGGGTTGAAACTAATGAAGGAGAGAAGCAACTTAGAACTAAGGAAAAATTTCCTGACAGTTCGAACAATTAATCAGTGGAACAACTTGCCTCCAGAAGTTGTAAATGCTCCAACACTGGACATTTTAAAGAAGATGTTGGATATCTATGTTGGACTAGAAGACCTCCCAACTCTGTTATTCTAAGTGACTTCTTCTAAATATGATTTGTATTTCCTTTTACTTCTGCTTTTACTCTACTTTGCTACACATGGTCTTATTATTGTTCTGTATGTTGTATTCTGATGTGACCTAGTGACTATTCAACGAGCTCTTATTATTATTACTATTATGAAGTGGTTGAAATGATTTGCTGGCCCCGAGTCCCTTTTTGGGAGAGGGGGCGGTTTATAAATCCAAAGAAATAAATAATAAATAATCGAGAAGCGAAACTATTATTAACCTGCGCAATGGTGAGAGCGATGGCCTCTCTCAGCTCTGTGGCAGCTTTCATTTCTGCCTCTGCCCGATCTTTGTTGTATTGGCTGAACTGGTCCCACTGCTCTGGGGTGATTGTTCTACAAAAGCCAAACATGTTCTATTGGTTTGGTTGTTTCATTCAAAGTCATGCCACTTTCAAGCAAACACCCTCTTTCCCTCACTCAAAACTCCCAAGATTCGACATACAGGTGACAAGAAAGTGTGCCCGTGTGCAAAATCAGCACAGCCATGGCGGAATGAGACAACTCACCACAGCCAACTTGCTATGGACAACTCAACCAATACAAAAGTTACATTAATTTTGATGGAACCATGGCCAATAATAACAAAAATAAAATCAAGACAAAAATACAAGAATTACAATAGTCAAAAGTAACTGAAAGAATTACAATATCAAAAGTAACTGAATGAAATGATTAATATAGCATTGAATTGATCTGCAGAGAGTTGTCCCACTATGAGTTGGCTATGGCTAGTTGTCCCATGGCAAGTTGGCCACGGCCAATTGGCTGTGATGGGTTGACTTACACCCTAGCCACATTGTTGTGGTCCACCGGTGGCCTGTGGAGCTAGCAGCAGAGTCAGACAGTGAAGAGGTTGGGGAGGAACATGGGCCAGTCCTGAAGTCTGGGGAAGACTCGGATGAGGGCTCTGTGTCAGAGGCAGGGAGGGGGCCAGGGCCATCTGGTAATGATGTGCTGCCTCTAGAGTCTGACATCAGTGAGGCAGAAGAACAGTGTGAGCCTGTTCCCAGTGTGCGCATGTGCAGAGCTGCCAAAAGGCAAGAACAATTGAGAAAAAAGGGGTGACTTGGGAGTAAGGCTTGGAGATGATTGGTCCCTCCCGTACGACATAAAAGAGGAGCAAATGGATGTGAGCCTTTGCAGGAAGCAATTAGTTCACCTGGTTGGTTCAAGCTCTGAGAAGTTCCATTTTACCTTGCAAAACTAATTGGCAATTAGGTCTCTGGCAGCGTTTCAAGGGAGATAAAGGTGGGTGCTTATCAACATTACCCTGGAAAGACTGTGGCAACTCAAGCAACATCTGTAGGACTCTTCACAAGAGTTGGACTCTCTGTATGTGAATCATTACAGGCTGTGAATGACCACAATTCACAGCCGTATAAATAAAAGAGGGTTTGGGGGACTAAGAGTGTGATTTATGCTTTCTCAGGAAGCCTAGGTCAGAACACATGTAACATCACTTCTTTGCAAGATTCACTAACTCTGTCACCTTCTGAATTTCATTCAAGTTATCAGTCACTATCTGTAAACCAGGGGTGGGTTTCAGCCGGTTCTCACCGGTACGCTAGAACCTGTTCGTGAAATTTAGCGTACCTTTTGGAACCCATTCATCCAGTGGCACAGTACCGGAACGCTCCCTCCATCCTGCCCCCCTCACTTGCTCCCCCTGCCCATCGATCGCCGCTCGCTCACTTGCTCACCCCGCCCATCTGCACCATGCTTTCCCCACCCACCGCTCACTGATCGGCTGGCTCACCAATCACCCCGCCTCTGAGAGGCAGTAGGAGGGGCTTTCTCGCATGCCTCCTTTCTTTCTCTGAAGGCGTGTGAGAAAGCCCCCCCCCCATTGCCTGAACGTGTGAAGGAAGGAAGCTGCAGGCTCCTTTGCCTCGGCTATGCGACCTCCTTTCGTTCTCTGCTGCCTTCTTTACTCGTTCAGGCAGCAGAGAACGAAAGGAGGTCGCGTAGCCGAGGGCAAAGGAGCCTGAAGCTTCCTTCCTTCAAACGTTCGGGCAGTGGGCAGGGGGGGGCTTTTTTGCACACTTTCTTTCTTTCTCCGAAGGTGTGCGAGAAAGCGCCCCCCCCCATTGCCCGGCAGGGAAGCGAGCCCTGGGTCTCATCTCTGCCTCCTTCCCCGAGAGCTGGCTTCGGAGAGAGATATATAAGATAGAAAGAAGGAAGAAAAAGAAAGAAAAAGAAAGAGAACTTATGATCATAATTGAGCCTAAAATTTTGGTTGCTAAGCAAGAGCGTTGTTAAATGAGTTTCACCACATTTTACAAGTTGGCCACTCCCACCCAGTCATATGGCTGCCAAGCCATGCCCAGAAAATAGGCCACACCTACAGAATAGGTTCTAAAAAAATTTGAAACCCACCACTGCTGTAAACCCTGCGTGGCACAGGACATGGCTTACTTCTGGAACTGCCTCTGATAGGGTGGACTGAGATGGGGGTCCCCGCCTGGGAACTACATGGGGTGGCTTTTCAGTGACTTTGAGTAATCTCTCTCTAGCGCTCTGCTGGCTCAGATTGAGCTGGCCTTGAAGAAAGTCTTAAAAACATAACTATTCCCTCATTGTTTGGATGTGGATGAGTTAAGTTCTCAGCAGAGAGCAGGAAGTGTGAGCCAGATCATCTGTTATTGATTTGATCGTTGGTCGTTGTTTTTATTTATGCCATTTTGGGTAAGTTGCCCAAGGTGGCATTATTTGAGTTGGGTGGCCACATAAATCCAAACACACAAATATATAAGATTTGACTAGTTGGGAACGTATGGGAAATCTGTTGAACTGGAAACAGGGCAGAGCTGGGTCCTTTTATACTTTCCCATGCAAATCCTATCAAAGTGGAATGAGACAGAACTTCCAGGTTGAAGGAATTTTGGCTCAAGGCCATAAAAGTCTGAATGAATGTAACGAAGGCATTTATTATGCACGGTGTGAAAATCTCACCCACTTGTAAAAACTACTTTTATGGGTTTTAATCGATGAGGGATATGCTGCTGTGGGTGTTGCCAGTGTGATTCATGGCTGGAAATAAAATAAGAGTCATAAAAATACCCAAAGACTTAAAATAGCACCGAAGAGAAGCTGCCTAAAACACACTGTTAGAACAATGGATGGATTTCCACCGGGTACCATAAATGTAGAAATCCCATTTGCCATTTGAATGGAACCAAAAGGAAGTCAGATTAATTCACCTGAATGGTTCATTCATTCATTCATTCATTCATTTCTTATTGGTCAGGCTTTCCATCTCTTTTTTCTAGACTAGGGGTCTCCAAACTTGGGAACTTTAACTTGTGGACTTCAACTCCCAGAATTCTCCAGCCAGCATAGCTGTCAAGCTGCCAAATTTGAAGACCTCTGTTCTAGACATTTAATCTTACCCAATTGGCAGCCGAGTGGGGTTGACTTTGTAGGAGATATTGGGAGAGTTGACACTGAGAGAAACACAGGTGTTGTCGATCTCCAGGGCTTCTTTCTTCCCTCGGTGATCAAAATTTAACTGCTGCCGGGCCTCCTGCAAGAGGCTGAGAACCAATCAACCAAGACTGCATTAGAACAAAAACAATCTTTGTCTTCATGAGACACAGTCCATGAAACTACCTTAAGATCCCCATAACTACGTTCTGCTTGGCCCCTAGAATTTTTTTACTTACCAGAGCTGTTCAAAAGCCTCGCTGACTTTCTGCTGAAGGTCTCTCTTGGTGGCATCAATCACTTCCACTTCCTTGTGCAGCTCATCCTCCACATGGTCCTTCACTACATCAATGGCCCGGCGACTCTCGCGGTAAGTGAGGTTTTCAATGGCCACGTCCAACGGCAGGTTTTTAGCTTGGAGGGCATGTTCTGCTGCCTCCTTCATCTGAGAAGGGAGGTCACCATAGATAGAGTAAGCAGGAGAAACAGGCAGCCCTCCAAGGATCAGCCAGAACAAGGATGGAGAGAAACAGTAGGAGACAATAGACTCATTAAATTTTCTGTGGGGATTACCGTATTTTCGGAGCATAAGGCGCACCTTTTCCCCTCAAAAAAGAGGGTAAAAATCTGGGTGCGTCTTATACACTGAATACAGCATTTTTTGCCTCCTGAAACCCCACCCCCTTCACCAAAATGGCTGTGCATAGCTTGTAGGCGGCTTTCAGAGAACTCCTGGGGGCTGGGGAGGGCAAAAATGAGCAAAAAATGGCCCATTTTTTGCTCAATTTTGGCCTCCCAGCCTCCAGGAGCACTCTATAAGTTTCCTAATGCCCTTTTTTTGACAAAAAAATGGGCCTGCTTTCGCGAAAAACAGACCCTTTTTTGCTTGTCCCCCCCCCCCAGAACACTCTACAAGCCTCCTAAGGGCTATTCATGCCCCTTTTTTGAAAAAAAAATGTGGCCGTTTTGGGGAGTTCTGCAGAGTGCAAAAACTTTTTTAAAATTTGCCTCTTCAAAACCTTGGTGCGTCTTATACTCCGAAAAATACGGTATCTGCTGAGGCTCAGCTTACACTTGTAGATAAATCTCATCAATTAGTTCACTGCGCAGTGAAGCTCCATATTAGGAACAGCATTCTAATGCAATGCATCTGCCAGTGGCCAGCGGAGCTGGCAGCAGACTTGGACAGTGAGGAGGTTGGGGAGGGCCAGTCCTGGGGGCTGAGGAAAGCTCAGATGAGAGCTCTGCATCAGAGGCAAAGAGGGAGTTAGACAACACTTCCTACCAGAAGTGTCATGCCCCCATCGGAATCGGAATCCGAGGGGGAAGATCAACAGCTGATAGAGAGTGGGAAAGTGGCTCTGTTGACTGTGGAAGAAACCGGGGAAGGGCAAAGTCAGGTTGGGCAGAGCATGGGAGAGGTAGAACAAGGGAGAAGGGGTTCAGATGAAGACCAAGGCCCACCACCTCCTCATCCTAGGGTGCGCAGGAAAGAACGCAGAAGAGAGCAAAGTAGGTTGCATGGCTTATGAGGGAGGAAATGGCCCCGATTCCCTTCGCAAGGCACACCTGGGGATGGAGTTTAAAGGAGAGGCAAATGGGAGGGGCGGTTGTCGGGAACAAACATTGAGTTTAACTGCTTATCTGAGTTCCTGGCATCCTCCCAACTGGTTTGATTTACTGCCATGCTACTTCACTTCTGGAACTCCTTATCTTGCTTGCCCTGCCGGATTAATTACCTTATCTTGCCTTGTTGGATTTATTGTTGGAGGTTTTCTGCTTACAAAGTTTGGGACTGGAATATTTTCAGTCGAAGACTGTTACAGGTTTGTGGAAGAGTTGAAAGGGACGTTGGGGGCACAGATGGTGTTAATCAAGGGACTCATACCAGTTCTCTGGCTGTGTTGCCTTTGTGCCATGCCCCGGGACATCACACAGAAGTGTGCAAATGCTCTGAGCTTAAAGTGGCCACTTCTGAGAAAGAAATAGTTCACATCAGTAGTTTTGAGCATGAAATTTCCCGTACGACCCTATTCCAAAGGAATACATGATCTGGTTTGGTGTTGTGACTTTAGAATGAACTTCAGAACATGGGAGTTTGCTACTAGTTTCCTAGAGAATGGGATGAGGCGAGGAAGACACGAGAACTTCACATACTTGAATCAAGCTATTGATTTCGGTGTCTATATCGGTGAGGCATTTATCCAGAGTTTCTTTCCATCGATTGACAATGTCAAGACGCTCATTAAGACGTGTGCGGTTGTCATACTCATCCCATTTTGTCTGGGAAAGAAAAGGAAAAAAACCTCAAATCACTATTCAGACAGCTCAGTTCTTGAGAAAGTGACAGGAAATAACCAAAGAAATGTATTAAATAAGGAACGTGGCCTCTAAAGATACAATCTCCTAACTCCACAGTCAAATGCTTGAAGATAGCAATAGCACTTAGACTTATATACTGCTTCTCAGTGGTTTACAGCCCTCTCTAAGCGGTTTACAGAGTATCAGCATATTGCCCCAACAATCTGGGTCCTCATTTTACCCACCTCGGAAGGATGGAAGGCTGAGTCAACATTGAGCCTGGTGAGATTTGAACTGTCAAATTGCAGGCAGCCGGCAGTCAGCAGAAGTAGCCTGCAGTGCCGCACTCTAACTACTGCGTCACCATGGCTCATTGACACTCCCTTAATGGTAGAGTTCTTAACAAGCCAGAGGTGAAATTTAGCAGGTTCTGACCGGTTCTGGAGAACTGGTAGCAGAAATTTTGAGTAGTTCAGAGAATTGAAGACACACCTGTTCCGATTGGCTGGCCTGGCATAATCATAACTGCTACCTCCTGGCAAACATATTTCTTTACTGGTTATTTTAGGGGAATTGTTTTTTAACTTTAATTTTATGGGATATTTGTTGGGGTTTTAAACTATTTGCTCAGCTGTACAGTTCTTTAAACCTTTTTTATCCTCCTTCTATCTATTTATCTATTTAATAATTTGTTTAATTTTATAGTTATTTATATGATGTATTTCTGATATGGACTGTACACCGCCCCGAGTCCCTTTCGGGAGAGGGGGCGGTCTATAAGCGCTCAGTAAATAAATAAATAAATAAATAAATAAATAAATAAATAAATAAATAAATAAATAAATAAATAAATAAATAAATAAATAAATAAATAAATAAATAAATAAATAAATAAATAAATAAATAAATAAATAAATAAATAAATAAATAAATAAATAAATAAATAAATAAATAAATAAATAAATAAATAAACCGGCAAATACCACTTCTGGTTGGCCTCGCCCCCATCTATTCTCTGCCTCCCGAGTCCCAACTGATTGGGAGGGAACGGAGATTTTACAGTATCCAATAAATTATTCTGTTCCATTCCATTCTATTCTATTCCTTATTTTATTCTATTCCGTTCTGTTCCTTATTCCGTTCCGTTCCATTCCATTCCATTCCATTCTATTCCTTATTCTATTCTGTTTTGTTCAGTTATATTTCTTATTCTGTTCTGTTCTTATTCTTATTCTATTTTTTATTCTCAATCTATATACTGCCCAACTCACAAACGAGTGATTTTGGGCAGCATACTCATTTCATGCAGATCTTCACAGATGCCCTAGAACAATTACTGCATTGTTTCTCCAAGACATGTGGACTTCAACTCCCAGAATTCCCCAGCCAGCCTTTGCCCACCTGGTTATTTGTTTCGTTGCGAAGGCTCCGAGCTTCTTGCCTGATCTGGTGGGAAGCAGAGCGTTGGCGCTCAGCATTGGTCGAGAGGAGGTCAGAATTGATATGCCAATCTGGCAGTGTGAACCTCTGGCCTGGCTTTAAACTCAGAGTGGCCATGACGGTTTCCTGCTATTAAAAAAAAGCATATTGATTACAGTCAAGCTACATTGTTTACATTATGGTTTGTAGCTAAAATGGGTTTATTCAAACTTTAGTTTATTGAACAAACCCATTTTGCAAATGAACAAATTGTTCGTTGTCCTCCTGCTGCTTCTCCTCCCGCTTCCTGGTTCCTTGAGAAGCATTATTTAAAGGCATTTTTAAATATTTCTCATAAGGAAAATATGAAACCTTGTTTTTACAGACATGAAACTTGCCTTGTTTAAGTACGTATGTGAAACTGGTGGCATGCCAATATTCTTCAGCGTATCAACTTAATGGCAAGTAGTATATTCAAGACAAAGCTGTTGTTAATCATCGGGTCAAAATTGGCATGCTCAATTGGAATAATGGAAGAGAAATCTGTTTATTTTCTATATTTTGCAAGTTCAGTTCTCTTATCAAAAGATCAGCAGATTAGTAAAAAGAATGTCTAAACATGCATTAATTCAGGAATGCAGTATGCAAAACCAAAAGAAAAATCTCTCTCTCTCTCTCTCTCTCTCTCTCTCTCTCTCTCTCTCTCTCTCTCTCTCCCTCCCTCCCTCCCTCCCTCCCTCCCTCCCTCTCTCTCTCTCTCTCTCTCTCTCTCTCTCTCCTGTTCTCTTCTCTTCTCTTCGTGTGTGTGCATGTGTGCTTGTGCGGGTATATTGCTGTGGGTGTGTGGAGAAAAGCAGGCAAAAAGCTACTGACACTGGGGGAAAACTTCATGCAAAAATCAGGGTGAAATGAATTTAAGGGACACGAAATCAGAAAAATTCTCTAGGAAGTGTATAGGTATTTCAAAGATATGTTGGAAACATAACACAAATGGTCATTTGATCAGACCCAGTGATTGGACTTCTAAAACAGCCAGAAAACTTTGGGTTCAAATATATAGAAATAAAGAATTTTAAACATCAGTTTTCAACTGAAGCCAAACCCTGGGATTACTGGACAGTCAATTAAAAATGAGTCACACATGACTATTTACTTTTAATATGATCCCTGCTGCGAGATTTCTATATGAGTAAAAATGGAAAGATTCTGAGATGCCCACAACAATGCATAGTGAAAGTGACAGAGATGGCAAAATTAACTTGCTTGGTTAGAGAAAGATCAGTAACCACATTTATTTGTGACTGGAAACCTCTTACGGACGTTTGGCTGAAAAAAAGAGAGAAAAATGAAGTTGTGATTTATGGGTCCGATGATTAGAAAGGGCAGCTTAGGGAAAGAAGGACATTATGAGCTCACCGTGGAGAGAGAAGATAAAATATAAATGTATTTATAACAGCTGCTAAGAAGTTCAGAAGCCACTTCTGGAGAATCTTACTTTTCTTTTCTTTTCCTTTGTCTAAATTTCTTTTCCACCTTCCGGTTACTTTTCTTTATTCTTCTTTAATTCAAAGTGTTTTCATTCTGTTGAAAAACTTCTTCTATAAAAGTTATTTTTTTTTAAAAAAAGAAAGAAATGGGGGGGGGGCAATATAAATAGATACAGCCATCTCATAAATTCAGCAATGCCACAAACAGAGCTCATGAAAATTATCCATTGATATTATTATTATTATTATTATTATTATTATTATTATTATTATTATTATTATTATTATTATTGTTATTATTATTGCATCAACAGAATTGTATCACAGCGGCCAGTTGTTTCGCCGGATTTGGCATTGATTACTAGTCGGGCCCCACCCAGGGGCCTAGGACGTCGTAACGTATTTTCGTAATATGTGTGCGGATCCAAGCAGTGCGGCCTTTTGCATTTGACTGATGGTGATTTTGTCAATTTTTAACTGTTTTAAATGTAATTCCAGTGCTTTTGGAATAGCACCCAGTGTGCCGATTACCACTGGAATTACCACTGCTGGTTTGTGCCATAATCGTTGGATTTCGATTTTTAAGTCCTGGTATTTCTCGATTTTTTCATATTCCTTCTCGGCGACCCTGCTATCACCTGGTATTGCGATGTCTATGATTGTAACCTTATTTTTCTCAACCAGTGTGATGTCTGATGTATTATGAGCCAGTATTTTATCCGTTTGTATGCGAAAATCCCACAAGATCTTGACCATCTGACCCTCGACGACTTTTTCAGGCTTATGTTCCCACCAGTTTGTTGCTGTTTTAATATTATAATTTTTGCACAAATTCCAGTGGATCATTTGTGCCACTGAATTGTGCCGCATTTTATAGTCAGTCTGTGCGATTATTATTATTATTATTATTATTATTATTATTATTATTATTATTATTATTATTATTATTATTATTATTATTATTATTATTATTATTATTATTATTATTAATTATTATTATTATTATTATTTATTATTTATTCATTAAACATGAAATTCAGCCAACTGAACATTCAAAAATGCATTACAAATACCAGTGACTGGTGCTAATGGTTAATACGGTTTGCTGCCAGCATCCTAGGTATCAACCAAGTACCTTCTTAGATTATTATTTTTATTATTTTATCAATAATAATAATAATAATAATTAATAATAATAATAATAATAATAATAATAATAATGTTATTATTAATTTACTAGGCATCCAACTCCAGTTGAGTTTGTGTGGCATACAAAGCTAGAAAAAATATATTAAAAGATCTAAAAACATAAAATCAGTCAAGTTAGAACAGCAAGGCTCAACCCTGGTGACTTTAAGATTGGGTGATCTGCAACTCCTAGAAGTCCCCAGCAAGCATAAAGTTGGGAGAATTCTGGGAGTTGAAGTCCACCCATCTTTTTTTTTTTCAAGTCCATTCATAAAACTTTTATTCCACTTACATCAACTTAATACACATGTTTAACAGTTATGTTTAGATTGTTCATGAAAATTTTCAGGAGATATTAAACAAAGCTAGCCATCATCTCAAGTTATTTCCCTGTTAACTATTTTTTTACAGCACATGCATGTTAGGCAAAGTATTAAAAAAAAAATCACAAAAGCAAAATTCCAAAAAAGTTAAATATATGGGTTTGTTTTACTGCTGTGCTCGATATACAGTGTAATTGTGGATATCAAGCATTTCATATTTTTTTTTACTGCATCTTTACTTGTACATTTGTTCTTAGGTTGCCTAGACCATTTAAATACAAATCAATTGTGTAGCAAAAATAATGAAAGCCACAGCAGGTAACTTTACCAGTAATGGGATGTGAACCGTTTCTGCCCTTCTCTAGAGAAAGTTCATTTGGTTAGCAAGTCACTTTAAGGAACATCTTTCAGCTTTAATCGAAGACGTACTCTTGGATTGTAGATTCCACAGATTCACATGACCGATAGGTAATATCCATGGGACATTAATTTTTCTTTGCTGTGCGTTCCAACATTGAAGTGCCCACATTCACTACACCAATGTGGTTGCAACCATCATCCACCCATCTTAATGTGGCTAAGGTAGAGAAACTCTGGGTTAGAACATGAAAAGTTCTTACAGTTACGTTCTGCTGCCAAAGGAACAATAACACTAAGATCTGGTATTATTGGGATAAAAGGGGGAAAACTTTTCTTCCTCTAAATTGGCACCCTCAACTCACCGCCTCTGTTCCACTTGGCCTCTGCTTCCTGCAGCTTTCCTCTGTTATCAGTAAGGTTGCTAAGCACACTTGAGGAGGTTGCCAGGCAACCACACTCTCCGGGAGCCAATCAGAAAGCATCCCTTGCAACTGTTTACAAAGGAGGAGCAGGGGACCATGGCAACGGTGAGATGGTATGGAAAGGCTTCAAATAGTGGGAATTGCTCTTAGGGCAATTTTTTTTTTTTTAGAAGGATAATTTCTTTCAAGTGGGAAGGTTGCAATAAGAAACAAGAGACTTTTTAAAAAGAAAATGCTAAACGACAAAAGAATGCATTGCCATACAAACTCTTGATTGATCCTGGTTCTTAAAAATGTATAACTTTTGTGCTTCACAGTTCAACCTTGAGCTAATATAAATATTTTCTTCTATTGACAATTTTCCAATCAGTATCGGTCATTTTCACTTTGTTCTGTAATATCCATGAGCAGAGTGCAATTTGCATGTGTATTTTCCTTAACCTGTGGTAGCTATAAAGAATGTGATTAAGTGAAACCTGGCTCAAAAACAGTAACTGTGAGAGGGACCTTGTAGTCCTCATGGACAATCACTTAAACATGAGCCGGTAGTGTGTGGCAGCAGCCAAAAAAGCTAATACAATCCTTGGCTGTATAAACAGAGGCACAGAATCAAAATCATGTGAAGTATTAGTACCACTTTATAAAACCTTAGTAAAGCCACATCTGGAATACTGCATCCAGTTTTGGTCACCATATTACGAAAAAGAGGTTGAGACTTTGGAAAAAGTGCAAAGAAGAGCAACTCAGATGATTAAGCACCTGGAGACAAAAACATATGAAGAACAGTTACAGGAATTGGGTTGGCCAATCTAGACCACCGACCTTCCCTCCTTTCGACGAAAACTGAAGACTCACCTGTTCCGTTTAGCCGGCCTGGACCATTCATAACCTTATTATACCTCCTGGCAGATATATTTTAACTGGGTAATTTTAATTGGGTATTTTTTAGGATTGCTGATATACTGTTTTTATTTGCTTTACCTGTACAGTGTCGTATTGCCTCCTCTTCTATGTTTTTATGTTTGTATGTTTGTATTCTATTTTATCTGTTTTATTTGACTGTACACCGCCCCGAGTCCCTTTGGGGAGAGGGGGCGGTATAAAAATCGAAATAAAGGTAAAGGTAAGGTAAAGGTAGAGAAAAGAAGGTCTGGGGGGTGTGACGTGATAGCAGTGTTGAGGAGCTGCCACAAAGAAGAGTCAACTTATTTTCTAAACCAACAGAAGGCAAGACAAGAAACAATGGATGGAAACTAAGCAAGGAGAGAAGCAACCTGGAATTAAGCAGAAACTTCTAACAGTGAGAACAATTAACCAGTGGAACAGGTTCAGGAGTTGTAGATGCTTCATCATCACTGGAGGTTTTAAGAAAAGAGTGGACAGCCCCTTGTCTCAAATTGTAGGGTCTCCTGCTTGAGCAGCGGGTTGGACTAGAAGACCTTCAAGGTCCCTTCCAGCTGTATTTCATACAATCTCTTTTTTAAAACCTCCGGGGTTGGAGCACCCACAACTTCTAGAGGCAAGTTGGTCTACTGATTGATTGATCTGCCAGAAACATTTATTCTTAGTTTTAGGTTAGTTTTCCTTGATTAGTTTCCATCCATTGCTTCAAATGCTTTGGAGAATAGCTTGATTTCCTCTTCTTTGTGGCAGCCCCTGAGATATTGGAAGACTGCTAGTCCTTCTTTTCATTAAACTAGACATACCCAGTTCCTGTAACTGTTCTTCAACAGTCCTCTAATCATCTTTACTGCTGTTCTCTGACCTCTTTCTAGAGTCTCAGCATCTTTTTTATATTGTGACGACCAAAACTGGATGCATACTCCAAGTGTGGTCTTATCAAGGCATTATAAAGTGGTACCCAGCTAGGTAATATGAACAGTATTAAAAGGGAGTGGGATTCACTCTCTATTTATATACAAGTGACTTACCCTGTCACTGGTAGTGGGAATGTTCTTGGTTGTTGTTTAATTAGGCTCTTCTTTACTGTTACCTTTTTTGTCTGGGTTGGTAATTCCTTGGTTAAGGTATTGTTTGCTGCTTGACTATTGGTCTGGTATTAATCTTGATGTTAATCTCTGATTATCTGCATGTTGACTATTGACAAGGTGATGTTTTGGTCTTTATGTTTCCTTTTTAGCTTTTTGAATGGTGTGTAAATGTTGTTTATCTCTATGTGCTTGTTGATTTCTTTGAATTCTAGGCTTCCAGAAATTCTCTAGCATTTTTGGAATTAGTTTGGTCTAGGATGCTTACAGTTTCCCAATGGTTAAGTCTGTCCTTGTGTTGTGCAAGTAAGGAGTTTTCATCATATGTTCTGACAGTTAGTTGGTGTCCACTGACTTATATTGCTCTATGGATTGGCAATACTTTAATAAGCTGGGGGGCAAGACTGTACATCCTATTAATTGTATTACATTGTCCTATTTTTCCTAATCATCCTGCAATACCCTAGTGAACCATCAATAGACAGTAAAGTGTATATAGGTTCAACTCCTTATTACAGTCAATTAAACAGTGCAGTTTTAATGCATAGTTTTGAAATTGAGCATGCAATACCCAATTCAACCACTGGGGGAAATAGGTTCACTACATTGTTCTGTTTCCCAATGAAGATGCAATACCTCAGTGAGCCACCAGGGACAGTATGTTCAACACATCATATTGTATTCCCATTCACATTGGATTGTGGGATCAGAATCCACCAAACAGTAATTTTGAATAGTTCGAAGAACTGGCAAATATCACCCCAGAATGGGGTGGGAATGGAGATTTTGCAGTATCCTTCCCCCTGCCACGCCCATCAAGCCACATCCACAGAACCGGTAGTTAATAAAAAATTAAATTTCACCACTGCATTTTAGATTTTAGACTAATGCAGATCTTCTACAAGGTGTCAGAATTACTGTCCATTATGCGTTTATCTCTGTCTTCTCTGTTCTCATAGAAATGGCATTGTGTAGGAGAGGCTGGGGCAGGGCGGAGTAAAACAAACCATCAGTTTAGAATCCTTGCATTGCCACAAGAGATCCATGTCCAATCCCCCTTGAATTCCACTGACCTTTATCTACTGCCAATTTAGTGCTTCCTATTAGTTGAGCAGATTCTTGTATATAGACTTGAATACATCGTTTATGCTCCAATCTATACAAATAATCCTGTTTCATGGCTCCTGGTAATGCAATCCCATCCATTAAGCAATGACATCTGATGTATCCAAGGAAGTAGGTCTTCTCTGTCACTGTGTCAGCTGTAGGAACCATCACACCACCCAAAATTTGAATGGCCCAGCTTGATTGGTCTTTCTTAAGGTGGTGAAAACCTGGCTCTTGCCCCCAGGAAAAAGATGTATGGTGAGCCCATCTGGTTGCTTGGGTTTAGGTGTTACTCAGTGATGATCGATTGGGTTGTTGTTTCAATTGATTTAGTCTGCTAATACTTCTTTATTAGCTGCCCAGAATCATGTGTAATATACATTCATATAGTCATTATACTGTTGTGGCAGAGCTGACAGCAGATTTGGACAGTGAGGAGGTTGGGGAGGAACTTGGGCCAGTCCAGGAGTCTGGGGAAGGCTCTGATGAGGGCTCTGAGTGGGAGGCAGAGAGGGGGCCAGAGCCATATGCCAGTTATCAGCTGCCTTCAGAATCAGATATCAGTGCGGCAGAAGAACAACTAGAGCCTGTTTCCCAGTGTGTGCATGTGCAGAGTGGCCAGATAAAGGGAACAGCTAAAGAACAGGGGTCGACTTGGGAGTAAGGCCAGACGATGAACGGCCCCTCCCAGAGGAAATAAAAGAGGAGCAAAAGGGAAATGGAATTGCAGGAGACAATTAGTTCGCTTAATTCATTTGTGACTCTGGGAGACTCCTTGTCGAGTTCTGCAGAAATCGGCCTGGCAGCTCTCCAAGCCAGATAAGGTCTGGGACTATAAATCCACCCATGAAAGACTTTGCTGGCTGTGAATAAGCAGAATTCACAATCAATTAATAAAAGGTTTTTTTTTGTCAGGACAAGAAGTTTGCTTCACGCTGTTGGGAAGCCTAAGTCAGAACATATACATTCAAATAATAAACGCATACATACTTAGAATCCAACAATTCAACTCTGAGTTATACCTATGGTCCTCTATTGTTACACGTAAGTGAAAGCCAACTGAAATCAAATCCAGGACACATGCTGAGTCCACCCACTACCCATTTCCGTATATTCTGGTGTACCACTCAGCCCAAGTACAGTTCTGGGCTCAGAAAATGTTTCCTGTTCCTGCTGTAAGCCATGGTTTCCAACCCAGAATAGCTGAGCTCATCAAGTAGGTCAAGCCAATATCAGAACCAGATGCATTTTGACTTAACGTGTTATGTGACCTACTGCGAATAGATCATCGATCATCAAGGGCCCTGAGCTATATTCAACTTAGAACAGCTGGGCTATTTTGAGGGACCTGGTGATGACATGCCTCTTGCTCTATTCAGGAAAAGCTATCACCAAGCAGTTGATGGATGACACGGACTGCAGCCTTCCATGACAGCACTTTGGCTGTCATGGAAGGCTGGTTGGGAGCGTAGCTGGTTCCTACAGATAGGCAAAGTGACGCTGCCTCTATTAATAAAAGTGAGAGGTTGCAAATTCATCCCCAGCCTGCACTTCTTAAGGTTACCGAGTACTTGTCCAAACCAAAGGGACTCAAGTTGAGTGTTGATTTGTAACAAAGACAAGCATCTGTAGAATCGGGATTCTGAACGAAGAAGAAATAATAGCATCGCTAGCTAACGGAATAGATTTTGCAGATGGAAGAAGCTTTGCAAACTGGAAAATTCAGATTTTGGCCTCCATAGATAGGAGTGCTGTGGTGGGGGAAGCCCTTCGGGACTGCCCACGCCACAGCCAGTGTGGTCTTTGGCAAATTAGGTCATGGATATCCTACACCAGGAGACATATAACACATCAGGAAAGAGCATGCACTGTTTTGGCCGAAGACTACATTTCAATAGGGCTAATGTGTTGGCGCTGTTTTTTTCATGGAGGATGGGGCATACTAAAACCAAAGAAGAATGCATCTCTCTTCATGCAACATGTCTCATCGCGTTATTTGCAAGCCAAGCAGCTGCATTCGTCCACGGCCAAAAGGAAACTTTTGGATGACTGATTGATTGATGTGCCATCAAGTGGTTCTCTTAGTAACCAGGGAGATAGATTTTCTCCATGAGGATCTGTCTCTAACCTGATCTTTCAGCTCTTTCAATGCTCTGCCCATCGCACTGTAATTGAGCCCATCCACCCACCTTGCTCCTGGTCACCCTCATCTTCTCTTTCCTGAAACCTTTCCCAGCAACTGAGCCTTCTCCAGAGACCCAGGTGTTCGTATTACATGTCCAAAGTAGGATAATTTGAGTCTGGTCTTTTCGGCCTTGAGTGGATTCATTTCTTCAATGATTGATTGGTTTGTTTTCTTGCCTGTCCATGAAATTCTCAGGAGCCTGATAGCACAGACCTACAGGTCTGTTCAAAATAATAAATCACCTAATAAATGCTCTGTCCTACACATTGGCAATAAAAATCAGAACACCAAATACAAGTTGGGCCAAAACGATCTCGTAGACGACCCTCACTCTGTCAAGGACCTTGGAGTACTCATCTCAAATGATTTAAGACCCAGAGCTCACTGTAACAGCATTGCCAAAAAGGCATTAAGAGTTGTTAACCTAATTTTGCAAAGCTTCTTCTCTGGTAACATTGTATTGCTGACTAGGACATACAAAACCTTTGCCAGACCAATTCTTGAATACAGCTCATCCGCCTGGAAGCCACACTGTATATCGGACATTAAGATGATTGAGCGGATCCAGGGCTACTTCACAAGAAGAGTACTCCACTCCTCTACTCACAATAGAATCGCTTATGCCACCAGGTTTGGTCAATCTGGAACTGTGGCGCCTGCGGTTCGATCTAAGCATTGTACACAAAACTGTCTGCTATAACATCTTGCCTGTCAACGACTTCATCAACTTCAACCGCAATAATACAATCGATACAAATTTGATACAACCGCAACTGCAAACGATTGATACAAATTCGAGGTAAACCGCTCCAAACTCGATTGCAGAAAAGACGACTTCAGCAGCAGAGTGGTCAACGCCTGGAATGCTCTACCCGACTCCGTTGTCGCATCCTCAACCCCCCCCCCCAGCTTCAATCTCAAACTGACTACTGTGCACCTCACTCCATACCTAAGAGGTCTGTAAAGGGGGCGTGCATAAGCGCACCAGCGGGCCTTCCGTCCATGTCTCACTGCCCCCATTTATCTGTATTTACTTTCTTTGTTCATGTTTATGTTCATACTTATACTTGTTACCTCGTACATGTTTGACAAACAAACAAAGAAAGAAATAAATCAATGGCACAAGCTTTTGTGAGCTATCTAGTAGGTTTCAGGCCATCTCAGGCTACTTCAAGAAACACAATGGGTGTTTAACACTTTACAATTGTTCACTGAGAACATACTTGTGGTCTGCCTCTCCTGCATCTGCCTAACCAACATGCCATGTCCTCCTTTTGCCCATCCTCATTGCCGCATCCTAACTTAAGCCCACAACAATTTAGCCACTCGATTGCATCCGATGACGTCAGTCGTAGCTCGTCCCAGGGGGATCCAGAATAGATGTCCACCTATTGCTTTTAGCCCATCCATCCATCCTTGCATCCCTGAGCCTGGTGTCTGGTGCCAAGAAAAACAAGACAAGGCACCAAGGACCCGTCAGACCCGATCTGATCCAGCTGCTTCTTTGAACCAGGGGATGAGAGGGAGGAGAACAGGATCTGGATTTCATCGCAGCCTGTAGGGTTGGGGCCCTGTCCATCCCAACACTCCCCAGTTAAACAAATGAAGTTGGGGGAACATCAGTGCCAATGAAGGCAGTGGTTCCCAGGGCCACGCAGAGCGGAGACTTCATCCCAGCTATGGTATTTTGAAAAATCAGAGAGATGGAGACATTTCATTCAAAACAGCAGATGTGAATGATTTAAATGGAATCTTGCGAGGTCATTTAATTCAATTCAAACCTTTATTGTCAAAGTAAACATGTGTACAATGAGATTGGCTGAGCCTCCCTTCATGCTCACCCCCCAAACCAGTGGTGGGTTCCTGCCGGATCGCACCGGATCGTGCGCTCCCTTTCGGTGCTGAACCCGGAAGTATGGTCTTGCCCCGCCCCTGGCGACGGGACGACGCTTGCCTGCGCTCCACCAGCTTGGCTGGGACCGGAGACGTTTCCTCAGCAGAGCGGAGCGCCTGAAAGGGACGCAGGCTCAGCCTGCCAGGCTGCCACCGCTCCACTGAAGACATTGCTGAGCAGAGAAATGTTTGCGGTCCCAGCCGAGCTGGTGGAGCGCAGGCAAGCGTCATCCCATCACCAGGGGCGGGGCAAGAACGTACTTCCAGGTTCAGCGCCGAAAGGGAGCGCGCGATCCGGTGCGATCCGGCAGGAACCCACCACTGCCCCAAACACAATACAACTCACAGTGAAAGACAAAACAAAATCCCTAGCCCAGTGAATCCTACTAACAAACACGCAGTCCTATTGCACCATGGGAATTTATCGCACTGGCCCCGCAAGTCAGTGGTGGGATTCAAATTTTTTTACTACTGGCTCTGTGGGTGTGGCTTGGTAGGCATGGCATGGCTTGGTGGGCGTGGCAGGGGAAGGATACTGCAAAATCCCCATTTCTTCCCGATCAGCTGGGACTCGGGAGGCAGAGAATAGATGGGGGCAGGTGGTATTTACCGGTTCTCCAAACTACGTGAGAACATCAAACACAAGCTGGGCAGAAACGATCTAAAAGATGAGCCACACTCTGTCAAAGACCTAGGAGTCCTCATTTCAAAACATCTAAGCCCCAGAGCTCACTGTAACAACATTGACAAAAAAGCATTCAGAGTTGTCAACCTTATTCTACATAGTTTTCTCTCTGGTAACACTGTGCTGCTAACTAGGGCATTCAAAACCTTTGCCAGACCTATCCTTGAATGCTGCTCATCTGCATGGAACCCACACTGCATTTTGGACATTAAAACATTAGAGAGGGTCCAGAGCAGGGGTGGGTTCCTGCCAGTTCTAACCTCTTCTATTGAAGAGGTTCCACAAATCTACAATGCCGTTTAGAACCAGTTCCAGCTCCCTCCCCCCGCCTATCCGCACATCATCAAGATGAAAAGCGAGAGGAGGAATTCTGGGAGTTGAAGTCCGCAAGTCTCAAAGCTGTCAAGTTTGAACACCCCTGGTTTTTTTTTCTAAAGGGTTAGGGGTGCAAGTGTCTTGTAACTTGACAACTTTAAAACTTGCACACTTCAATGCCAGGGTTCCTGAGCCAGCATGACTGGAGGAGGAATTCTGGGAGTTGAAGTCCACACGTCTTAAAGCTGTCAAGTTTGAACACCCCTGGGTTTTTTTTCTAAAGGGTTAGGAGTGCAAGGGTCTTGTAACTTGACAGCTTTAAGACTTGCGTGCTTCAAATGCCAGAGTTTCTGAGCCAACATTTTGGTTGCTAAGCAAGAGCGCTGTTAAGTGAGTTTCACCACATTTTACAAGTTGCCCACCCAGTCACATGGCCAGCAAGCCACTCCCACCCAGTCACATGGCCGGCAAGCCACTCCCACAAAGCAGGCCACACCTACAGAAGAGGTTCTAAAAAAAATTGAAATCCACCACTGGTCCAGAGGTATTTTACAAGAAGAGGCCTCAACTCCTCTGCTCGTCATAAAATTTCGTATATTGAAATTTTAGGCCTGGATAACCTTGAACTACGCCGTCTACCTTCCGATTTGAGCTTAGTGCACAAGATAATCTGCCATAACGTCCTACCTGTTAATGACTACTTTTACTTCCACTGCAGTAACACCAGGGCTATCAATAGATGCAACCTAAATGTAATCTGTTCTAATCTTGATTTCAGGAAAAACTATTTCAGCAATAGAGTAGTTAATGTGTGGAACGCCCTGCCTGATCCTGTTGTTACTTCCTCTAACCCCCATATCTTTTACCTTAAACCAGGGGTGTCCAAACTTGGGAACTTTAAGACTTGTGGACTTCAACTCCCAGAATTCCCCAGCCAGCTGGCTGGGGAATTCTGGGAGTTGAAGTCCACAAGTCTTAAAGTTCCCAAGTTTGGACACCCCTGGTTTAAACTGTCTACCATGGACTTTACGTGTTTCTTAAGAGGTCCCTTAAAGGGCGTGCATAAGAGCACCAGTGTGCCTACCATCCCTGTCCTACATTTATATGTACTCTTTTTATGTGTTTATGACTCTGTTTTGCTTATTTATATCCATTTATTTGTGCCATTTTTTCATGTGTTTTTCCTACTTGTTTCCTTGTACTTGTTGACAAATCAAATAAAATTAATTAATTAATTAATTAATTAAAGCAAGAGAGTTAGAGATGCAAGACAGTGACCTCCAGCCCACTAAAAAAAATGCCATGAGTACAGTGGTGATGTTGCCATCATGAGAAGAAAGCTGCAGGACATGAGACCTTCTGCCTTTTTTTTAAAAAAAATGGTTGGTTGGAAAGGTGTTACGGATTCCTGATTTAAATGTGATGGTGAAGACCTGTCTAATAAATCATCGCCCGAAGATATCCAGGGTTAGCTAAAGGACTTTGTGCAAGATGTCATTTCAGTCTTGATCTACCTACTCTTTGCCCAGCATGAATTCCTTCCCTCCCACTGGCTTCCTGGCTCTTGGCTTCCAGCTTTTTCCAGTTCAGCTGCCACGTTGGCATCTTCCCAATCTTTGGTTGCAATTACAATCCCAGCAGACCTTGCAGAATGACACGGCTGCCACTCATGCTGCCTGGGGATATTCTGGGAGTTGAAGTCCACACAACTCAAAGCTGCCAAGGTTGAGGTCCAGACAGGTTAATCAACCTTGGCCCTGTATCTCAGCCAATACCAATCCATCATAGGCAACACTGCTTTCCAAATTAAGCAGGGACGGTCAATCACGCAGAAAATATGTACAGTTAACATGCATGACATAATCCCCGAAGTTGACCGTCATTGTTTCAGTTTCTAGCAAACAGCTGGATTTGGTATATTAAGGATAGCCATGGGAAAGCCACCTAACTGCTGGGATGGATATGCTGACATTCATCTTTCTCCAAATGGCATCCCACCACTCTGTCATGCTGGCTAGGCAACATCGCTGGGGATTATGGGGCTTATGTCCAGGAGATGTTTAATGTGCCAAGAGAGGATAGACTAATTGAAAACCCAAACTTTGAAGGATAAAGTTTGCCTTGAAATTAACCTGGGAAAAGGGCTTGGCAGGATTCACATGTTGAACTAAGCCAAGATATATTTTAGATAAGGTTGGTTAAACGAATCTCAGTGGCTGAGTTCATGCATCACTCTAAGCCAATGTTTTTCAACCTTGGCAACTTTAAGATGGATGGAGAATTTTGCCTGTTGGAAGATCCTCTGATCTTAAAGTTGCCAAGGTTGAGAAATACTGTCCTGAGCCATAACATGTGGTTCAGAATCCACAGGGACATAATTCGAGCATCAGTCTAAGACCCTGAGCATTTAAAAACCATTATTTATATTTTAACAAGTGCGCAGCACAGTGATGGGATTATTTTTTTTAACTAATGGTTTAGTGGGCGTGGCTTGGTGGGCGTGGCAGGGGAAGGTTACTGCAAAATCCCCATTCCCACGCAATCAGCTGGGACTCAGGAGGCAGAGAATAGATGTGGGCAGGGCCAGCCAGAGGTGGTCTTTACCGGTTCCCCGAACGACTCAAAATTTCTGCTACCGGTTTTCCAGAACTGGTCAGAACCTGCTGAATACTACCCCTGGTGCAGCAACAGCCAAAGAGGGTGTTAAAACCAGCAAGATGGCAGACACAATGCCATAAAGCCCTGTCTGCCGTCTTGAATTGTGGGCGTGGCCGATCACATAATTCTGACCAGTTGTGACTTATTCAATTGCTTCAGTGGTGGTTTGCTCTTACCATTGCTACCGGTACGCTGCTTGCGGTCTGTTCATGCACGCACCGGATGTGTGCTGGGCACGCACCGGACATGCGCTGTGCGCTCATGCGCAATCCAGCGCTCCTGGGGCAACCACTTGCTTGTTGGGGCTCGCGCAGGCCATTTCCCACAAAAACAGCTATAGAGTGCAGGCGGGCGGGTGGGCCAAATGAGCCACTGTATCGGTACACTCTCATCTGCTCCCAGCCACTACCGGTACAGCTGCACCGGGCTTGTCACTGTGTTAGTTTGGTTTGTCCACTTGAGCTTCTATTCTGAGTTATACTGTAGAAATGTTTCTTATCTGACAATGATTTACTGCGCATGTCTCCTAACACGTTTCATAATATGTCACACATTCTTGTACCTTCCTTCTGATCTTCCATTTGCCTGCTGGAGGAGGTGGGCAACAATTGCTCTTGCAAAAATGTAAATTTTAGATATAAGATTTATTTTATTTTCCTATTAAAGTTTGTTTTCATTAGAACGTGTTCTCGGGTTTATTTTCTGCTTATTCAGAGATATGCTTCTTGGAAGGGCTGCGATTCGCACCTTGTTAATCGAAGGTGGGGGGAAAACTTCCCCTCCTTCACAGGGCTGTATCCACAGCAACCCACCAATGAATTGCTTGTTCAAACAAACTATGGATTAGTGCAATGCATAAACCAGACTGATACATTTTTTTTCTTATAGTTTTTCTTGCTTTTCATGGCATTTGCGATTGCTTAGCTAAAACCTCTGAGCCCATTTGGGCTAAAAAAAAAAGAGGGGCTAAGAATCTCTCAGAGTGGCTTACCCAAATCAGCTGGATACAGGTGTTTCTTTACTTACAACCATTCCAATAATGACCATGTGAAGTTATAATGGCATTGAAAAAATGACTTACAACCAAAATTTGGGCGCCTGGTAACTGACCTGTGTTTATGGTGGTTGCAGTGTCCTGGGGTCACATAATCACCATTTGCAACCTTCTCAGGCAACTACAGAGAAAAGTCAATGAAGGAAGCCGAATTCACTTAATGACTGGATGATTCACTTCACAACTGCAGAGGTTCACTTAACAACCGTGGCAAAAAGGATCACAAAATCCAGCATGACTTTCTTGACAATCGCCTTGCTTAGCAATGAAAATCCTGGCCCTAATTATAGTTGTAAGTCAAGGACTATCGGCATGAATCCCAGTTTCCAAGCTTACAGTTGAAAAGAAACAACCTACAAGGAATGAGGGAAGAGGTGGGAAAAAGAAGAAAAAAGAAACCCACGCAAGCATTTAATTTGTCAACGTATAATTCCTATACCATTTTCCCAGTTGCAATGTATGGCTATGAAGGTTGGACCATAAAAAAGGCTGTGGGCCAAAGAATGGAGACCTTTGAACTATGGTGCTGGAGAAGACTCCTGTGAGTCCCTTGGACTGCAAGGCCATTCAACCGGTCAGTCCTAGAGGAGATCAACCCTGACTGCTCTTTAGAAGGCCAGATCCTGAAGAGGAAACTCAAATACTTTGGCCACCTAATGAGAAGGAAGGACTCACTGGAGAAGAGCCTCATGCTGGGAAAGACTGAGGGCAAAAGAAGAAGGGGACGATAGAGAATGAGGTGGCTGGATGGAATCACCAACCCAGTCAGTGTGAGCTTAAATGGACTCCGGAGGATGATAGAGGACAGGAAGGCCTGGAGGAACATTGTCCATGGGGTCACGATGGGTCAGACACAACTTCGCAACTAACAACAATTTTTCTTCTTCATCTCATCCATCGTGAATTTCCTCGTGTTCCCAAATAAGGTTTCTCTGTGTAATTGCCCTGCCTTGTACACATAATTTGATAGACAACTAGACAACCAAATTCCTTTAACAGAGAGAGGGCTTCCAATCGACTTGCCTTTATTGGAACAGTTGGAATACATTCAGAGGTGTTTATGCCTTGAAAACAGCTCATGTTGAACTGTGCAGTACAGTCAAACATCAGCCCATCAGCCCAGGAAATCCTTTGTGGCATTTTGTATTATGTCATAAACTAAATGTCTTATGATGATTCTCACTCATCCGAGTCATGGGTGACCCCAAAGGTGCCTTTTCAGAAGGAAACTGGACTTCCTCGTTTTTTTTTCTTGAAGACATTTCACTTCTCACCCAGGAAGCTTCTTCAGTTCTGACTGTATAGTCAGTTAGGGCTAGGCTTCCATTCTTCCATTCCCCAGCATTCAGTCAGAAATGAAGAAGCTTCCCCTCTGCGGGGTGAAAAATCTTGCAAAATTGCTCCTTCCCATCTAGACCATTGGCCTCTGCATATTTTCAATTTTTCACGACGGGAGTGCTCATTAAAATCCTCGAAATACAAATATTTTGGCGAGTGTAATCAGTTTGATTTAGAGGTCACTGGAGTAAGAATTCACTGCAGCTTGAGAGATTTTTAAGGAGGGAGTATCTGGACAGAAGTTGCTCCTTGTGAACATTTTGAAAATGAGCCATAATATATTTTTTAAAAATGGTTAGAAACTTCATTTTTTGCTCTTTCCAAGGACAAAAGAGTTGGCTCGTCATACCCTTGTCTACTGATCTCCCACATTGCCTTTACCATGAGTGGAGAGACCCATCTTTGGGTCCTAGAATTTCATTGGACATTGTTAGACAGTCACAATCTCTCTCAGCTTAGCCTCTTTCACAAGGTTGCTACTCTGAAGAGAGCATCAAAGGAGATCCTTATTTTTGTTGCATTTATTTATCTGCAACTACCTCAATCAGAGAGTGGCTTCAGGGGTTTGGAGAGTAGAATGCCAGTAAAACAGGAAGGAAGGAAGGAAGGAAGGAAGGAAGGAAGGAAGGAAGGAAGGAAGGAAGGAAGGAAGGAAGGAAGGAAGGAAATACAAGCTATGTATTGTAAAGGTAAAGGTTCCCCTCGCACATATGTGCTAGTCGTTCCTGACTCTAGGGGGCAGTGCTCATTTCCATTTCAAAGCCAAAGAGCCAGCGCTGTCCGAAGACGTCTCCGTGGTCATGTGGCCAGCATGACTAAACGTTGAAGGTGCACGGAACGCTGTTACCTTCCCACCAAAGGTGGTTCCTATTTTTCTACTTGCATTTTTACATGCTTTCAAACTGCTAGGTTGGCAGAAGCTGGGACAAGTAACGGGATCTCACTCCATTACGTGGCACTAGGGATTCGAAGTGCTGAACAGCTGACCTTTCTGATGAACAAGCTCAGCGTGTTAGCCACTGAGCCACCACGTCCCAAGCTATGTATTTATAGAAGGGTAACCAAACATTTTCCCACACATGCACAGTGACGTGCAGTCAGGTGAGGCAAGTGAGGCATAGCCTCACCACTCTCATCATGAAAAAAAAAGTAAAAGGAAAAAGCTGAACTAGTTGCTGCCTCACCGTGGATGACTCTGCTTAACCTCACTGGTGCTCTCCCTCCCCAAGTGTAGTGACTTCCTCCCCAGGCCCCCATTCATTTCTCTCTCTCACACACACAGCTGGATAAAACTATATAAAAATCTAGCCCAGCTTCACTGATTACAAGTTTGAAAAGGCAACGTGGCTCCACCTGCAATCAAATTACACTTGGGGAGGGAGAGCACAAGCGAGCACTGAGGAGACCACAGGAGGAGGCAGGAAGCCAGGCAAAGAGCCATGCTGTAGTACACACACTTCCCCCCAGCCTCTTTCTTTTGGAAGGCTCGGCTCCCCTCCGGCTTCTCTGCCTCTCCTCTCACCCCAGCCTGCCAGCAGGACGTGGTTGGTGGGCTTTATTGTGTTCCAGGCATTTCCCACCCAGACAGCAGGCTGCATTTGCAATTGTGGAGGTGTTTGGGAAAGGCAGCAGGGGCAGCTTCTCCAAGGCACCTGAGGACAGAACAAGAAGCAATGGGTGGAAGCTAATCAAGGAGAGAAGCAACTTAGAACTGAGGAGAAACTTCCTGACAGTTAGAACAATTAATCAGTGGAACAGCTTGCCTCCAGAAGTTGTGAATGCCCCAACACTGGAAGTCTTTAAGAAGATGTTGGATAGCCATTTGTGTGGAACGGTATAGGGTTTCCTGCCTAGGCAGGGGGTTGGACTAGAAGACCTCCAAGATCCCTTCCAACTCTACTATTGTATTGTATTGTATTGTATTGTATTGTATTGTATTGTATTGTATTGTATTGTATTGTATTGAATGGGGGGGGATGGCAGAGGAGCTGCTTTCAAGCCACTGGAAAAGATATCCAATCCAACTTTTGTGTGTGTGGGGGTTTGTTTGAGAGTGAGTGAGAGAGGGAAGGGGTAGGAGAGATAGTCCAATCCAACTTGTGTGTGTGTGTGTGTGTGTGTGTGTGTGTGTTTGAGAGAGGGGGAGGAAGGGAGAGAGGGAGGAAGGAGGGGAAGGAGAAGAAAAAGAAAAAGAAAGAAGGAGCAAAGGAGAAAAACAAATGCTGTTGCTTTAAATTGGAACTGAGCATGCCTGGCTGTGGAATTCTGGGAGTTGAAGTCCACAAGTCTAAAAATATTTGAAACTCAGCACTGTGTCAGTGCCTCACCAGTCATAAACCTCACCGCACGTCACTGCACATGCATTGCCCTTAACCTCCAGAGGGAAAGAATAATATGTGATCAATCAATCAACGAATAAAGAGAAAATACCACTGTGCAGCATTCCTAGTTACACTGCTATTGAAATGGGCAAGTTTATTTTACAGTTTCTTCCATTCCTTTCCTTTCCTTCCCTTTAATTTCCTTTCCTTACTTACCTTAACTTACTTTACCTTAGCTTAGCTTAGCTTACTTTTCCTCCTCTTTCTCTCCTCTCCTCTCCCCCCCCCTTTATTTCCTTATTTATATCTATATTTATGTACTTGGGACACTCTCTTTCCATTTGTCCTCATAACAGCATCTCAATGAGGAAGTTTGGGGTGAGAGAGATAGGAAATTGTCCACTGTCACCCAGGAAGCTTCTATGGCAATCTGATGGAGTGACTCCACCCATCACATTTTAGGTGCCCGCTGGCCCTTGAAGGTCTTCTTCTAGATAAGCCCTTGGTCACAGATACTATTCAGCTGAGAGAATGATTTTCTTCTGGAATCTTGACTTTTCAACCATGCAATGCATGAAATGGGCCTTGGACAGCCACAGTGTGGGTGTGGGTCAGAGGTGGTATTCAGCAGGTTCTGACCAGTTCTGGAGAACCAGTAGAGGAAATTTTGAGTAGTTTGGAGAACTGGCAAATACCATCACTGACTGGCCCCGCCCCCGTCTATTCTCTGCCTCCCGAGTCAGGAGGAAATGGGGATTTTACAATATCCTTCTCCTGCCACATCCACCAAGCCACACCCGCCAAGCCATGTCACGCCCACCAAGTCACGCCCACAGAACTGGTAATAAAAAAAATTGAATCCCACCACTGATGTGGATGTGGCAGTGTCGAAAAAACCCCAAGATGTAGCTTGAATAAACAGCGTTTCTCCATTTCTGAATGCAGAGTACACTGTCAATTTAATTTTGATGTTCATCCAGTGTTGTCTATGTGTAGAACTTTTTTTAGACTGTTGGAAGGCAATGCTTGCTGTAAACATTGACTTTTCTTGGCTGAACTCTACTCATTTCACTCCTGTTTTGCTTCGTACATTGAGGGAAAACTTTCTCATTATTCCAGATGTTATTTCATGCTCAGCTTTTATATTCCAGTCTCCTATAATTAATATGATGGCCCTTGTTCTAATCTGTATTTCCAATACGTTGCAGGTCTCCGTAGAATAGTCCATCTTTCACTTGCTTTGAATCTATGTAGACTTGAATCATTCTATTCTTGATTGGCTTTCCTTGGATTGGAATCAAGATCATTCCATGATTTGGAACACTGAATCCAAGCACTCGGTGGTTCGGCTCCTACCTTTCCGGCCGGACGCAACGTGTGTTGACAGGGGAGCAGAGGTCGACTCTAAGCCCCCTTACCTGTGGGGTGCCACAGGGGTCGGTCCTCTCGCCGCTCCTGTTCAACACATATATGAAGCCGCTGGGTGAGATCATCCGTGGTTTCGGGGTGGGATACCATCTGTACGCTGATGATACTCAGCTGTACATCTCCACCCCGAACCACCCCAACGAGGCCGTCGAAGTGATGTCCCGGTGTGTGGAAGCCGTACGGGTCTGGATGGATGACAACCGACTCAAGCTCAACCCCTCCAAGACGGAGTGGCTGTGGGTTCCGGCCCCCCGGTTCAACCAGTTAATTCCATCTCTGGCCATCGGGGGCGTACAACTTGCCCCGGTGGAGCGGGCGCGCAATTTGGGCGTCCTCCTGGATGCTCGGCTGTCCATGGATGACCATGTGATGGCCGTGGCAAGGGGGGCGTTCCACCAGGTTCGCCTGGTGCGCCAATTGCGCCCCCTATTGGACCGGTATGCCTTGCGCACAGTCACTCATGCGCTGGTGACGTCTCGCCTGGACTACTGTAACGCTCTCTACATGGGGCTTCCCTTGAAATGCACTCGGAGACTACAGTTGGTCCAGAACGCGGCCGCGCGGGTAATTATGGGGAGTACAAGGTACTCCCATGTGACACCTTTCCTGCGCGAGCTGCACTGGCTCCCTGTGGTCTACCGGGTGCGTTTCAAGGTCTTGATAACGATCTTTAAAGCGCTCCATGGCTCAGGACCTAGCTACTTGCGGGATCGTATCCTGCCCCATATATCCCTGCGACCAATTCGCTCGCACAGGGACTCCTCCAGGTGCCGTCCACCAGACAATGTCGGGGGGCGGCGTCTAGGAGCAGAGCCTTCTCTGTAGCGGGCCCAGCCCTGTGGAATGACCTTCCCCCGGATATTAGGACCACCTCTGACCTCCGTGCCTTCCGGATAAAGCTCAAGACCCACCTATTCCAAGTAGCTGGCCTGGCTCAACCATAGTTCGTTCACACTGCTCCTGACGGGTTTTTTAATTTTGTGGTTTTTTTGGAATTTTATTAGGGGATTTTAAATTGTGTTTTTAATTGTCTTTATTCATCTGCCTACCTCCTCCATGTACACGTATTCGTTTATTCTGTGTGTGTATTGTCTATATTGTATTTTATATGTTTTTTATTGTACGCCGCCCCGAGTCCTTCGGGAGAGGGTGCGGCTAAGAAATAAATTTTATTATTATTATTATTATTTATTACTTACGAAGGCACGAAGTGAATAACGGAGGCTTCCCCATTTCTTTTATAATTTTCTCATCTATAATTTTCTCCTCAGAAGTGATCCATTCCTTCCCATGTCAGTTTGCATGTTGCTAGACAATCTGATTCCAGTCTTCACATTTCTTGTCCTATCACACCAATTTGGCCAATGTTTACTGCTCAAAGATTTCAGGTGCCAAGGATACGTTCCTTGCAAGATCAAACCGTCCTTCTGCTTTTAGGATGTCACTTTCACTTTTGAGCACATCACAAGCATTACTTCTTTATATGTTTTCCCTCTGCACTTCTTCACCAGCTCATTGCATAGTATCCCCTGCCCTCCCTTATCTTTAGATATCATCTTGACAGAGACCTGGTTGCAAAGCCCCATTAGGTTTGTTTGCCACTCTACTAGTGGGGGGGGGGGATTTTATTTCCTTCTGTGATCCATCATCCCAACAGTGGAACTTATAGAGACATTGGGATATGCAAGCTCCTTTTTCATTGCAAGGAAATCAAAGCAAAAGTTCATCTTTTAGTAGCCTTCATTTCTTAGTGTCTACGGACATTCTCAGTCATCCAGATCATGGTTGTCCCAAAGATGCTTTTCCAAAAGGTAACCGGATTTTGTTTTTCCTTGAAGACATTTTCTTTCTCTGCCAAGAACCTTCTTCAGTTCTGAACTGAAGAAGCTTCTTGGATGAGAAGCAAGAAATCTTCAAGGAAAAACGAAGCCCAGTTGCCTTTTGAAAAAGCATCTTTGGGACTTCATTTCTTAGCTTATCTCTTTTACAGGAATGCTTCTCTTCCTAAATAGGGACATGAATCACCAATACCAAGCATTTTCATCATGGTAATCAACAAAATACATGTCCCAATGTTAATCTTTAGAGGAAGAAAGTGTTGCAGCTTCTTCTCACTTATCAGAATGGCCTATGTTAAGTCTATCCGCGCTAGGGGACTAGAGTTGTGTAGCGGAAGTTAATAAAGAATAAGCTGTTGAATAGTCACTCAGTCACCAAAGGTAAAACAAAGAATACTTGCGTAACAGAAATAGGATAAATAGTCTCCAAACAGACTATCAGCAGTCTTGAAGTATATACAGTCTATTTACACCTCGTTGAAGTTACAGTTGCTCAACTCACAATTCACCATGTAGACAGGTAACTTAGTTACAGACTAGCCACCATCCAATACACTGTCTTCTCTCCGATACAAAGCTCATACAGTAACAGTCAGGAACAATCCGGAGAATCAGTAACCATGGGGGGGGGGGGGGGGGGACCGTAATAGTTCCTTCCTCCTTATATGGCTGCTTAAAGCAATTAGCATCCAATTACCTCTCTCTAGCATTTAAAGTAACAGATACATTTGTTACAATCATGGCTTATATACATTGCCAAGTCAAGACTAGGGTTACATCCCTAACAGCCTGTCCTATGAAATCCATGTCTAAATACTCCATATCTTTAAGGCTAGTGGGATCCCCCATAGATTGTGGACACTGAAAATAATTCCGAACAGAGATGAAGGAAGAGCACAGATAGTTTTTGAGTTCTCACCAATCGCGTAGCTACTGTTCAAAGTTATGATGGACCCTCCAAAAGCTACTTATACCCCACTTTTGATGTTCCAATGTCCCCTCTCCCAAGGTGATGTGAGGCACTTTTCAATCAGCCCATATGTATGGCCATTTGTGGTGCCCCGTGTCACATGACTGCGATTTACACAAGTGTTGCTGGAAACCAGTTTTTAGTTCTGTGTTCCAGCAAAACCAGCCTATCACAAACCATGGGTTTGCTTAATGACTACGGAATTTGCTTAATGACCACCATGAAAAAGATTGTAAAATTGGATCCAGTCATGTGTGACTCTTTTTATAATCACCCGCCTCGCAAACATAAGTCGAGGACTAACTGTATGATTAAAAAAAGAAGCCAGTCAGATTGCTGTGATAGTGTAATTAGGTTCTATCCTTTTTTTATTCTGTGTCACACAGAATGATGAGAACAAAGATAGCATTTGAACCCTGCCTCTCTCAGATCCTCAAATGGCAGAGGTACCACGCTGGTTATTTTTCTCACTCAGACTGAGTCCTATTTCCATTTCGTGCCATTTTCATATCTAAAACCGATTGCTTTAAGACAGGGGTGTCCAAACTTGGCAACTTTAAGACTTGTGGACTACAACTCCCAGAATTCCCCAGCCAGCTGGCTGGGGAATTCTGGGAGTTGAAGTCCACAAGTCTTAAAGTTTCCAAGTTTGGACACCCCTGCTTTAAGGTCAACTGCAGCATGACACGTATGGAAGTTACACCTAATGGAAAGTTGGATAAGATTTCCCTCATCAGTTTGAATTCCAATTACTTGTAGCGGAGTTATTATTTTGAACATGGAGCCAATGTTCTGGTTTGAATGGCTGGCTTATTGTTGTTGTTTTGTTTTTTTAAAAAAATGGTTTTCTATAACTGTCAGCCTGATTTGTGAGATAGTTTTACTGTTGTTTTTAAAGTGGGGTAAAAATTGCAACGTTGCATAGCTTTGCTTTATACAAGCCACTGTGGGAGGCGATTTTGAAAAGCTGGAGGAAAATTTTGAAAAAAAACCAAGCAGTGCTTTGGGGGTTGATCTGAATCTTCTTCCCATCTAGTAACTGGTGACCATCTCAATGTCCACACAAATGTAAGGGAAAAAATAGGCTGCCCTTAAGCTGAACTCAAATCTCGGTGAGTCCCTGGACATGTCCATGCAGTGGTGTTGGCAGCAGGACAAAAATGGCAGAGGATTGATGTTTGAGATATTTTTTCAAGGCCCAATTTTACTCCATAACTCTGGAGTATCCTGATGGTTTCATAATAAAGCGTTAACGAGAATTCAATTACATTTACTTCTAAACTCAAACCCGGCTCTACCACTTTCACATCACAATAATGCAGGTAGACCTCAAGATACAATCATAATGGAACCTGCCAGTGGTGAAATTCAAATTTTTTTTACTACAGGTTCTGTGGGCGTGGCTTGGTGTGCAGGGCAGGGGAAAGATACTGCAAAATCCCCATTCCCTCCCCACTCTGTGGCCAGCCAGAGGTGGTATTTGCCGGTTCTCCAAACTACTCAAAATTTCCACTACCGGTTCTCTAGAACCTGTCAGAACCTTCTGAATTTCACCCCTGGAACCTGTCCATTATGGTTGAATGTTGTGAATACGATTTTATGACTTTTTCATGGTGGTGATTGTTAAGTGAACATTGCAATCTTTAAGTAAATCAGTGATTTAACATGGGCACAGTTTTGCCCCAAACTAGAAAGTCAGCCATTGCCACGTGCCCGAAGTTTAATCACTGTAAAGAGACCTGACCATCAAGACTTTGAATCCAAATTATAAGTTCCCTTTGATTGGGTCAGTCATAACTTTGAATGGTCGCTAAGCAACCAGTTATAACTCGATAATTATCTGTACTATCAGCTTGCAAATAATCTTTCTTGTTTAGCACTGATGAAGCATGTCATCCAAAGGTAGGTTAGTACTACTTTAGATTAGTTCTGTGGGTGTTTTTTTTCAATTTATTTAAACTCACCTACCATAAAATGGTAGGGATGCACTAGCTCAGTGCCTAAGAGCTGAGATTGTCGATCAGAAAGGTCGGGAGTTCAGTGGTTCAAATCCCTAGTGCGGTGTAACGGAGTGAGCGCCCGTCACTTGTCCCAGCTTCTGCCAACCTAGCAGTTCGAAAGCATGTAAAAATGTAAGTAGAAATATAGGAACCACCTTTGGTGGGAAGGTAACAGCGTTCTGTGCAGCTTCGGCGTTTAGCCATGCCAGCCACATGACTACAGAGACGTCTTTGGACAGCGCTGGCTCTTTGTCTTTGAAATGGAGATGAGCACCACCCCCTAGAGTCGGGAATGACTAGCACATATGCGCGAGGGGAACCTTTTACCTTTTTACCATAAAATATGATTTCACTCTCTGGTTTCTGATCCATAGAAATAGTTGCATCCTGCACACAGGCAATACATATGGCCAGGGGATGGCAAAACCTTCTGACTTCAGGTCCCATCATCTCCTCTAGTAGCTTGACCACAGCACCTTTCATAATCCACAAAATCTTGTGAGATCTCACATCGATTCTCCCACATTGATGAAACTTGGTGAGATTTATCCAGGAGGCTTCTGCATTTACTTATGAGTTGCTAAAGAGCTTTGTAAGGGAAGTTGGGAGGTGCCTCTTCAGGATTTGAGGCTGTTGGATTCCTCAAGCAGTATAAAAAAAATCAGTCCAAGGAGCAGCCCTGTTTTTTCTCAGATTTATATGATTTATCCAGGAAAAAGTCAAAGGAACAACAGAAGAATTGTGACCTATATTTCAATTTCAGATTAGAAGCATATATATATACAAAAATCCATTCTTGAATTATTCTTCTTCTTCTTCTTCTTCTTCTTCTTCTTCTTCTTCTTCTTCTTCTCCTCCTCCTCCTCCTCCTCCTCCTCCTCCTCCTCCTCCTTTTCTTTCTTCTTCTTCTTCTTCTTCTTCTTCTTCTTCTTCTTCTTCTTCTTCTTCTTCTTCTTCTTCTGCTCTTTCTCTTCCTCCTCCTCCTCCTCCCCTCCCCCTCCCCCCCTCTGTGGGATGCCTGCTTCTTTGGAAAAAATGGGACAGCCTGTATCTGTAAGTCATTGACAACCAACTCTCAGCGATACAGTATATATCATGCTGTTGAGCTATTCAATTAAACATTGCTATGTCATAACTGATGGTTGTGAAGCTTGTGAGGAATAAGTAATATTTTACAGGCCACTGGCATGACACACTTACAACACCCCTGTTCTATAAATATAATTAATTGTGTAATTAATACCGGAGAGCTAATTTGGTGTCATGGAAAAGGCATCAGGCCAGAAATCAGGAAACCCTAATTACTAGTTTTGCCTTAAGGCACTAAGACGGCTGAATGACCTTGGACCAGTCACTTTCTCTCTCTCAGCCCCAGGAAGCAGAAAATGGCAAACTACTTCTGAAATCTTGCCAAGAAAACTACAGGGATATTTCCCGCAGTCTTCAAGAATTGGACATGATTGAACAGAAGACAATATGCATACTATGTTCCAACCATCCTTTAGTTCAGCACACCTCACATACATCACAACATTGGAAATCCCCCTGGTCTGAATAGATCCAGATACAAAGCACAGATTTCTCACACTGCTTGGCCTTGTGGTTTGGCTCTTGTCAAAAGGTAGACCTTGCCTGTCGTTTGGTTTAAAGTTAAAATTCCATTCCACCCCCTCTCCTTTTTTTTAGAGTCCACAAGGTTGTTTGTGTACTTGATGCCTTCGGCGTTTCCCCAGATTTTGGCTTGAGATGAAGAGTGGTAAGGGCAGGCTTTCCAAAATCAAAACTACAAAAGAAAAAGATGAATTGTATGGAATGATCTCACCTGGGCCAAGAACCAAGAGCTGCAGAAAGCAGCAAATTATTCTCTCCTTCTGGAAAAAAATGACTCCAAGGACATCAATAGGAGGAGCGTCAAAAAAAAATCAAGGTGGTGACCAAGATCTTATGTTCTCATCTTGAATTTGTCCCTGCACCTACAGACCCCCTTCAAACATACCATTACTGTACAATTACCAACTTAAATACCAATCACCCAATGACTACAGGGTTGAGTGGGGACTGGAACCTGGATCTCACCAATGCCAAGAGGTACTGATGAAAGATGTGCAGTTGCCAGGGGTACCCTGTAATCTATAAAAGACTTTGGGGGTGTCCTTGGGCAAAATCTGAAAGAGCCATTAAGAGGAGAAGGAAGGAAGAAACCATTGAAATAATCGGAGAAGCAATTACAGGTAGGATTGGCTTATGACCACAATTGGTGGTGCTAAATAAGTTGCATTTGATTTTATGACTTTTTTTGCCATGGTTGTTAAGCAAATCACCACAGCTGTTAAGTGAATCATATAGTTGTTAAGCAAATCCAACATCCCCCATTGACTTCGCTTGTCAGAAGATGGCTGGGAAGGTCCCAAAGGGTGATCATTATATTCCTTTTTAGGATCTTTGGCCTGCCACACTTTCTATTATTTCACCATGCTGTTTCATTAGAGTAGTAATTGGGAGGGGGGGAATAGAAAGGAATAGATTTGTGGAATGTGTTGTTGTCGTTCCTTTCTAGAAGCCCAAGGTCATCTTTTGTCTCTGCACCTCTGCACCTGACCGGAACCAGCTGGGTGGAGATGCCAGCATGGCCGAAGAAGATTGAACCATGTGATGGATTTATGGGTGTGGGGATAAGATCATGAACTTTCAACTGGGTGGAATCCCAGGAAGTTTTCAGATTTGGGATTCCACAGTTCGTTGCCAACATGTCTGTCTTATTAAATTGGAACTTTAAGGATAGCTCTGCCTTGGACTCTGATTTAATTCTGCATGATATTTGGACAATGACCTCAGGACACTGCATCCATCATACATTCATGCCAGGGCCAAGCGACCGAATTCTGATCAATGGAGATGCTGCAACAGTTCGTAAGTGTGAGGACTTTTCATGAGCAATTTAAACGCTTTAAGTCGAGAATTACCTTTAGACAATCCAAATCAGGCATGAGAAAGACACTCATTATAATTCTAAGCATAGGATGCAAAATTGTCTGCTACAACGTCCTACCTGTCAATGACTACTTCAGCTTCAACCTCAATAATCCACAGGCAAACAAAACAATAGATACAAACTCAAGGTAAATCGCTCCAAACTCGATTGCAGAAGATACGACTTCAGCAACAGAGTGGTCGACGCTTGGAATGCTCTACCCGACTTCATTGTTACATCCTCAAATCCTCACAGATTCAACCTCAAACTGTCTACCATGGATCTCACCCCATTCTTAAGAGGGACGTAAAGGGGGCATGCATAAGCGCACCAACGTGCCTACCGTCCCTGTCCTACTGTCCCCCTTTATCTGTATTTACTTCCTTTCCTCATGTTTATGTTCATACCTATACTTGTTATCTTGTACATGTTTGACAAGCAAACAAAACAAACAAATAAATAATGTTATCTTGATATTGTTCAATATTAGATGGAACAAGAGAAAACTGGTCAGACTTTCATGATTACAGTATGTTAATCCTGGATAACAATAATAAAGTAGCATTATTGGAAACCTGGCAGTGTCTGTTTCTTAACCTGAGCCACCTGGTCCAGGAATAATTTTGGGAATTTGGCTCATTATTTCTTATCCAATATTTGGGAGTAGGGAAATGCAAGTGTTATTGGGAGAGTAAACGGTAACCTTTGGGGATGTGGAACTTCCACGCTGTTGGAAGCTCACTATTTAGACATCTGAGGCAGTGGTGATATTCAAATTTTTCCCTATTGGTTCTATGGGCTTGGCCGGAGAAGGGTATTGCAAAATCTCCATTCCCACCCCACTCTGGGGCCAGTCAGAGGTGGTATTTGCAGGTTCTCCAAACTACCGTATTTTTCAGAGTATAAGAGGCACCTTTTCCCTCAAAAAAGAGGGTGAAAATCTGGGTGCATCTTATTTTGGCCTCCCGAAACCCTGACCCCTTCACCAAAACGGCCATGCATAGCATTTAGGAGGCTTCCAGAGTGCTCCTGGGGGCTAGGGAGGGCAAAAATGAATGAAAAAAGGGCAGTTTTTTGCTTGTTTTCCCCCCCAGCCCCCAGAAGCACTCTACAAGCCTCCTAAAGGCTATGCATGCCCTTTTTTGTGACAAAAAACGGGCCTGTTTTTGTGAAAAACAGGCCCTTTTTGGGAGGTCTGCAGAGTGCAAAAACTTTTTTTTTAATTTACCTCTTCAAAATCTTGGTGCGTCTTATACTCCGAAAAATACGGTACTCAAAATTTCCACTACCGGTTCTCCAGAACCTGCTGAATTTCACCCCTGATCTGAGGGCGTCCAGTTGGGAGGGGCTACCGTAGTATATATTTTACTCATTTGAATTCAATTTGTGCATTGAATGTATAATCAATGGTTCTTCCAAGAACTTAAGGCTGGATTCAGATCATCTCTTCTAGGGACAGTGATTGACTCAAAGTCACCAGTGAATTTCCATGATTAAATGCGGAATTCAAGAGCATCCATGGATGGAAATGGAAGAAGTCAAGATGATACCTTTGGATGCTCAATGGAAAGCCCCACCCTTCTTTCTGTGTCCAGTAACATATGGTAGGGCTTTGGTCACCCACTCATGGGTACCATCTTGGGTTTTTTTTAACTCTTGTTCCAAATACTCCTGGATGGGTTGAACGTGGATCTCTTCTTTTCCCTATAATTAAGATTAAGAAAATAAGCCAGGCATGACTAAACCAGATGTCGCTTCCCCAGGCCAAAAAGTCTGCGATTTTCTTGAGTAAAGAAAGAAGAAACAAGGAAGGAAGGGAAGGCCAACCCATATGAAATTCCATGGGCTGGAGCCATAAATATTTACTGGAATTAATAAGTCCAGATTGACCTTTCGCAGGAAAGAAGAGTGTTTTTGGCTTTGCTTTAAAACATTTTTTTCTAAGTAAACAGATCGTACTCAAAGAATGCAATTTAGAAATCAAATTTCAAATGGAAAGTCTTTCAGTTTAAGATATTTGCACAAGGTTGTTTTCCTGCAGTGTGTCTTAAGAAGTGTCATAAGTACAGAATGGCTGGCTTCGCCCTTTGCCCTAAACTATGGTTTGATGAAAAAGTCATAACTGAATGCATTCAGACAACACTCTGTTTCCAGGCATAGGGTTGCAAGATTAGCAGGAGCCCGTGGGATGTTGTTCATTTATCAGATGTATGGTTAGGATAGGTTTTATATCTTAATTGTTTGGCAGAGGGTTTATTTTATTTGGCATTTAATCTCCCCCAATGCATTCTTTAGAGGGTCGCGGTGACTCGGTGGCTAAGATGCTGAGCTTGTTGATCAGAAAGGTTGGTAGTTCAGCGGTTCGAATCCCTAGCGCCACATAACAGAGTGAGCTCCCATTATTTGTCCCAGCTTCTGCCTTACCAGCAGTTTGAAAGCATGTAAAAATGCAAGTAGAAAAATAGGGACCACCTTTGGTGGGAAGGTAACAGCATTCTCAGCGCCTTCGGCATTTAGTCATGCTGGCCACATGACCACCGAGACGTCTTCGGAGAGTGCTGGCTCTTTGGCTTTGAAACAGAAATGAGCACTGCCCCCTAGAGTTGGGAATGACTAGCACATATGTGTGAGGGGAACCTTTATCTTTACCTTTAATGCATTCTTTGTAACTATAATTTGTTTAAATTTGAAGCTCTTTTACTTTGTTGACACTAATAGTTTTCGATACTGTTACTCCATTGTAACTTTAGATGTTATCATATTTAATAATATAATTTTACTTTTTCATTGTAATTGAATAGAGGCTATATCCTGAACCTCACATATAGATGTTAGATTATTTTACAAATGTATTTTAATTCTATCTTAAGTTCTATTTTGTTTATTATCTGTACTGGTCTATGACAGCAATTAAATTGAATTGGAATAAATGGCATTTTATTAACAGTTAGCCACCCAAAGAGCAAACATCAATCATAAATCTGATTTACAAACCAGAATGGTAGGATTTACAAATACATCATGAACCAAACCCAAATCAAATAACATTACTAGTAGTCTCAACCTATGACTATTTTTCACACTTAATGTCTGTTGCAACATCCCAACAGTCATGGGTTCAAAATTAGAACACTTAGCAACTGGCTGATATTTATGACAATTGCAGTGTCCTGAGGTCAAAGATTTTGCAACCTTTTGATAAGCAAAGTCAGATTCACTTAACAACCGTGTTACTAACTTAACAATTGCAGTGATTCATTTAATGACTGTGTCAAGAAAGGTTGCAAAATGGAGCAACGGCTCAACACCTATCTTGCTTAGCAACAGAAATTTTGGGTTCAATTGCAGTCATAATTCATCATTCATAACTCAGTTGATTCCAGGGTCTTTTAAGAAGAAAGGGGGCCTGGCAGCTTTGCAGCACCACCTTCAGTAGGAACTGCTGAGATTTGGGGGCTACGTTTAGGCAAATATCCACTTTATGAAATAAGAGTGTGGTTGGAAGGTGTAAGCAATTTATTGTATTCTCTTTTTTTTTAATTCCAAATCCTACAGCAGTTGACAGTAGGATAGTGATGAAATGGCACTTTTTGTCCTCAGTATTTCAGGTGTGGGTTTCAACAGCTTCTGAGAATCTGGACCATAAATTGCACTACTATTTAAAATCTTGTCGAATCTTGTTTAAATTCCTCCAGTCAAACTCAAATCCTACATGAAAGGCCCGCATAGATTTTTTTTTTTTTTTGCAACTGTGCAGAAAACTATCCTTTTTCTGGAAAGTTTCTTTACTTTCCTAGCCTACAAGTTGGGATTTCCAGGTGAGTAAGCTTCCCATCCAAGCATTCAAACAAGTCTGAACTCCAGGTCTCCTAGATGCTGCTGAAAGCTGAGCAACCATCATAGAAATTGAATTGGGTGGTCCAATTGACTTTAAGGGAGCTGACATTCAGGTAAGACTTCCTACATTGCGACCATAAGTCTTGATATAAATGTTGCAAATATTAAGGATTATTGTTGGGGACAATATGCTGACTCTGTCAACTGCTTAGAGAGGGCTGTAAAAGCACTGTGAAGCGGTATATAAGTCTAAGCGCTATTCCTATTGTCCAGGTTTCTTACATGTTATTATGTTTAACATGTTATGTTATATGCTAAAATATATGAAAAACGGTTGCAAGAATTGGGTATGTCTAGTTTGATTAAAAGAAGAACTAGGGGAGACATGATAGCAGTCTTCCAATATCTCAGGGGTTGCCACAAAGAAGAGGGAGTCAAACTATTCTCCAAGGCACCTGAGGACAGAACAAGAAGCAATGGGTGGAAACTAATCAAGGAGAGAAGCAACTTAGAACTGAGGAGAAACTTCCTGACAGTTAGAACAATTAAGCAGTGGAAGAACTTGCCTCCAGAAGTTGTGGATGCTCCAACACTTGATGTTTTAAAGAAGAAATTGGATGACCATTTGTCTGAAGTGGTGTAGTGGTGTAAGTGGTGCAGGAAAGCCTAAGCAGCGGGTTGGACTAGAAGACCTCCAAGGTTACTTCCAATTCCTATTCTATTCTATGCCATGCCATGCCATGCCTATTCCTCTTCTCTTATATTCTATTCTAATTCTAATTCTATGCTAAGCCATGCCATGCCATGCCATTCCTATTCCCATTCCCATTCCCATTCCCATTCCCTATTCTATTCTATTCTATTCTATTCTATTCTATTCTATTCTGTTCATTCTTTCCTAATTCCTATCCTACCGCGTCCTGTCCTCACGCTCCACCAGGAGAGGAGGATCCTCAAGTTTCTTCATCATCCCCAAACTCCGGAAAAGTTCCGCGCAGCCACATCCTGACTTCCCGGCCTTCCCTGACCGGTCCAGCCTGCCAGGCACCCACTGGCGGGAAGGTCCCGGCCGGGCGGTTGACTTGGGAGCGCGCGGATTTGACCCTCAAACGCTCTTCTGCGAAGCGGGTCCCGCAGCTCCACTCGGCCAGCAAAGCGACTCGGGCGGGCTTCCAAAAAGCCAGCAGGGGGGCAAAAGGGACGGAGGGGGCGGGAAGAGGCGGAGGCCAGGAGAGGGTGGGAGGGCTCCAAGCCCCCACCCTCCTCCCGTTGCCCACAGGAGGCGGGGAGCCAGAGACCGCGGGGCGTCCGGCAAACCAGAGCCCACTGCAAGCCCGGACCAGGTTCTGGGACAGGTCCCACCGAGGAGAGTCAGGATGGGAAGCTGGAAGGTCCTGGCGTATCTCTTGCTGCCCGCCTGGGCAGGGATGCAGCCGGGGGTGCTGGGCAAGGGGTCCCCGGAGCGCTCTCCGCATCGCCTGCAACACGGATCCTGCACCTACACCTTCCTGCTGCCCGAGCTGGGGGGCTGCGATGCCCCGGCGGCTGCCCCGCCTGCCGCCGCCCCGTTCCAAGTGTCCAACTCGCTCCAGAGGGATGCGCCGCCCTTGGCCGAAGCCCAGTGGCCCGTCCAGCGGCTGCAACAGCTGGAGACCGTCATGGAGAACAACACCCAGTGGCTGCAGAAGGTGGGGAGGAGGGAAGGCCGAGGGTGCTAAGGCCGAAGGATCGGGGCAAAAGGTGCAGGGGTCAGCCCCTGGGGATGGAGGGAGGCGCTGGGGAGGGAGGGAGGGAGGGCGAGGGTCGGTGTGTGTGTTGTATGCATTCACTGCACTCGGGCTGCACGTGAAAAGCATGGGGTCAACTCACCACAGTCCATGGTCTGGTGCAATAGCCGAGAAATTTATTTTATTTTCATTTTATTTATTTCGGTTTGTCAAGCATGTATGAGAGGAAAAAAACAAGTCTAAGCCAGAATATAACATATAAACATATAAGAATGTCTTATGTCTAGTTTAATGAAAAGAAGGACTAGGGGAGATATGATAGCAGTGTCCCAATATCTCAGGGGCTGCCCCCAAAAAGAGGAAGTCAATCTATTCTCCAAAGCACCTGAGGGTAGAACAAGAAGTAATGGGTGGGAACTAATCAAGGAGAGAAGCAACCTAGAACTAAGGAGTAATTTCCTGACAGTTAGAACAATTAATCAGTGGAACAGCTTGCCTCCAGAAGTTGTGAATGCCCCAACACAGGAAGTCTTTAAGAAGATGTTGGATAGCCATCTGTCTGAACTGGTATAGGGTTTCCTGCCTAGGTAGGGGTTGGACTAGAAGACCTCCAAGGTCCCTTCCAACTCTGCTATTGTATTGTATTGTAAGAAGGTGTACATACATTCTTAAGAATATACATAAGAAACAAGTACAAATAGGTGTGATTAGTCATTCCACACATTTGGAACATTGAAGCTATGGTGGAATAATGAGTGATTTTCATAATATTGAAGGACAATACCTAGGAAGGGATAACAAATATAGGGGCGCAAAGAAATGTTATTTATGTTTAAATGAATAAATGGGGAATTGTAAAAGAAATATGAAATGAGATAAAGAATTGTCTAAGTTGGAAGATAAAAATTTCATATACTATTTGTATTATTACTGTTAATATTGTCCAAAAAAGATTTGACCCAGTCAATGCAAGGTCCACAAATTATGTATGTTTATTACTGGGGGGGAAAAAAACTATATGCAAAAAAAAGAAAGAAATGAGTACAAATAAAGGGGGACAGGGACGGAAGGTACGCTGGTGCGTTTATATATGCCCCCTTTACAGACCTCTTAGGAATGGGGTGAGGTCCACGGTAGACAGTTTAAAGGTTAAGGTTTTGGGGGTTTGAGGATGTAACAACGGAGTCAGGTAGAGCATTCCAGGCATTGACCACTCTGTTGCTATTTTCTGTCGTATTTTCTGCAATCGAGTTTGGAGTGGTTTACTTTGAGTTTGTATCTATTGTTTGCCCGTGTATTATTGTAGTTGAAGCTGAAGTAGTTGTTGACAGGTAGGATATTATAGCAGACCATTTTGTGTACTAAGCTTAAGTCAGACCGAAGGCGGCGTAGTTTTAGGTCAGCGATGGTGAACCTTTTTTGCTCACGTGCCGTAAGCGGGAGGACCACAGTGGCACATGTGCCATAGGTTCGCCATCCCGGTTCTAGGTTGTCCAGCTCCAAAATTTCAAGCCTAGTGGCATAAGGTATTCTATTGCCACCAGAGGAGTGGAGGACTCTTCTCGTGAAATATCTCTGGACTCGCTCAATTGTATTAATGTCCGATATACAGTGTGGCTTCCAGGCGGACGAGCTGTATTCGAGGATTGGTCTGGCAAAGGTTTTGTATGCCCTCGTCAGCAGTGCAATGTTACCAGAGAAGAAGCTTTGCAAAATTAGGTTAACAACTCTGAATGCCTTTTCAGCAATGCTGTTCCAGTGAGCTCTGGGGCTGAGATCTTTTAAAATGAGTCCTCCTAGGTCCTTGACGGAGGGAGGGTCTGGAAATGGATTCATGACAATCAGGGTTTACCTGGTGTGTGTGAATGCAGGAAGGACTTTCACTGGTTGGGGTCTAAGATAAATAGCTACGGTAAGGTCTTTCTTTGGTGGAGGTCTCAGGACTGTGCTGTGCTGGTCTCTTTGCAACAGTGGCCCAGGGAAGACAGACAGACAGACAGACATGCACACACACATGCACACACATGCACACACACACACACACATGCACGCGCGCACACACACACACACACACACACACACACACACACGTCCTTCATCTGCACTGCATTGAAGCCTTGAGAGAAAAGCAACAGGCTGTGAAAAGCAGCTATGCTGGCTGGCACATTTGTTTTGCAGGTTTAACAGCAGCTTGCTTGTGGTTTAACGTATTCTGAGTCCCGTGCCCTAACAGTTTGTAAGGATTTATGACTTAGGATGCTGTGCAGACCAATGGCAAATGAGTCAGTAAACCAACACATGAAATCGGGACAAAGACACTATTTATTTTTCTATTTGATTGATTAGAATTTTATTTAAGAGCTAAGAATGACTTTGGAGATTTTTAAGAAGAGACTGGACAAACCTTTGTCTGAAAGGGTCTAGGGTCTTCTCCTGCTTGAGCAGGGGGTTGGACTAGAAGACCTCCAAGGTCCCTTCCAACTCTTTCATTCTGTTATCTCAACTTTACAAGTTACTTAAGGCAGCAAACATAATAATGCTCCTTCCTTTCCCACCCACCCCCAACAATCTTTTGAGGTGAGTTGGGTTTAAGAGAGTGTGTCCAGCCAAAGTCACCCAACCAGCTGTAATGCCTAAAGTAGGATTAAAACTCAGGGTCCTGGTGATTGGCCCAAAGTTATCCAGCCAGCTTTCTGCCTAAGGCAGGACTAGAACTCACAGTCTCTGGGTTTCTAGCCTGATGCCTTAAACTACTACACCAGACTGATTGTCTCTAGGGACATGGCTAAATGGGTGCAGTGTACTAAACTAAAACCGAACAAATCCCATTTTGGTTTGACAGAAAACAGCACTCCTTACCAGTACTGATAATGTTACCTAGTTAGGTAATGAAACGTCTGCGAGCTCAGAGAGCACCAAAGACCCCTCATTTCTACCCTGAGCTCCAAATATTCTCCTTTCTTGGTGCATTTTGTTTTATTGCAATGGGTGACTCAAACCAAACTTCTGATCCTTAAACCTTTATTGTGGTTCTTCTTCTTCTTGTTAATACTCTTGTGTCATTAAGTCTGATGGGTTTAATTTTAATCAGTTTGGGCCGAACCATCACAAGGGACTGGCTTCTTCATCGTAAGGCAGGGGTGGAATATATTCGAGTGAATAAAGTTTGCTGTTGGGGAGAATTCATTGGGAGGAATGGTGATCCAAGATTACCATTAGTGGGATTATCACTAAAGTGATCAGAGCTGGGATCTTCATTTCTCCCCCTGTTACTTGGAAGGGGATTTTCTTGGCTTTTCAAAAATAATAATAATTATCCTGCAGTTTTGATACTGAATGGCAGAAAACCCAGAAAACTATTAAATAGCAGGAAAAGCAAACTATTAATTTTTGACAGAGATTGCTCATGCCTATCATTAAATGGGCATGGGTACAGGGGTTCATATTACTTTAACTTCAATCCAGCAAACCATATTATGGCTTTGAGGGATGGGTGGGGCCAGGAAGAGGTATCGAAAAGCTGTCGGTCTGGATAATTTTGGTGGCCAAGATTTTTTTGCCCCTTCAAAATTAGTGTGTGACAGAGGGGCAAGAGAGGTGTGCATCACTTAGAATTGAGTTGGACAAAGGGCCTCCAGACCAGGGGTGGGTGGCTCCCGGTTTTACTACCGGTTTGCAACCCGTGTGCAGTATGCATTGTGCACGCGTGCACTTTTGAATGTAAATTGTTCTTCACGCGTGCGCAGAACAATTTACAGTGAACTGCACAGCGCAGTCATTAAAAACCAAAATGGCGGCGGTGAGGAAGCCGGGGAGGGAACCGGTTCTGGGGCATGGGCAGCCTGGGTCGCTGCCGGTTCTGCGACCCAGGCCTGAATTCCACTACCAGTTCAGCTGAATCGGGCCGAACCGGGAGCAACCCACCTCTGCTCCAAATTTAGTATATGTGTCATTGCTGTACTTTGTTGGCATAACAATTTAGGCCCTTTAAGATTTTGGTCCTCAACTTATGATCGCAAATAGCTACAGGTTGTCCTCGACTTACAACAGTTCATTTAGTGACCGAAATTACAACGGCACTGAAAAAAAAGACTTAGGACCATTGTTCACACTTATGACCGTTGCAGCATCTCCGTGATCATACGGTTTACATTCAGAGGCTTGACGACGCGTTCGCATTTATGACGGTTGCAGTGCCCCGGGGTCATGCAATCCTCTTTTGCGACCTTCAGTCAAGCAAAGTCCATGGGGAAGCCAGGTTCACTTAACAGCGGTGTTACTAATTTTAACAACTGCAGCGATTCACTTAAACAACTGGGGCAAGACAAGTCGTAAAGTGGAGCAAAACTCACTTAACAAATTCCTCATTTAGCAACATCGATTGTGGGCTCCATTGCGGTCGTAAGTCGAGGACTACCTGTACTGGAAAATTCATCATTAAGCAGTGTGGTCATTAAGCAAGGCATCACAGGACAATGCACGATTTTGCAACCTTTTTGCTGCAGTCGTTAAATGAATCACACAGTTCCCCATCGATTTTGCTTGTCACAGGCCAGCTGGAAAGGTTGAAAATTGTCATCATAGGACCTCGGGGTGCTGCAACCGTTGTAGATACAATGCTGGTTGACAAGCCACCAAATTTTGACCATTGGGAGGTTGCGATGATCATAAGGGCGGGGACTGATCTTATGTCACTTTTTCCCAGCAACGTCATAACTGCAAACAGATTCTAAATGAAACCAAAAGTACATATACAAACTGAGTGAAACCAGGTTTAATAGCAGTGACTGTGAGAAGGATCTTGGAGTCTTAGTGGACAACCAGCTAAATATGAGCCAGCAGTGTGCAGCGACAGCCAAAAAAGCCAATGCAATCCTAAATTGCATTAACAGAGGGATACAATCAAGATCAAGGGAGGTACTAATACCACTCTATAAAGCCTTAGTAAGACCACACCTAGAGTACTGCATCCAGTTTTGGTCACCACACTATAAGAAAAGATGTTGAGACTCTAGAAAAAGTGCAGAGAAGAGCAACCAGGATGATTAGGGGACTGGAGGCTAAAACATAGGAAGAACGGTTACAAGAACTGGGCATGGCTAGTCTAGTGAAGAGAAGGACCAGAGGAGACACGATAGGAGTCTTCCAATATTTGAGGGGCTGCCACAGAGAGGAGGGGGTCCAGCTATTTTCCAAAGCACCTGAAGGCCAGACAAGGAATAATGGATGGAAACTGACCAAGGACAGATTCAACCTAGAAATAAGGAGGGACTTTCTGACAGTGAGAACAATCAATCCATGGAACAGAAGTTGCCTTTGGAAGTTCTGTGAGCTTCATCACTGGAAGCTTTCAAGAAGAGACTGGACTGCCATTTGTCAGAAATGGTGTAGGGTCTCTTGCTTGAGTGGGAGTGTTGGACTAGATGACCTACAAAGTCCTTTCAAACTCTGTTAATCTGAATGGTCATAAATCGAGGACTTTCTGTACATTCCTTGGAAGTGTAGCCAGAGAAGAAAGAAGCTGGGAACTGTAGTTCACTAATACCCCTATATCCCACCTCTTTTTCATACCAGCTTCTGAGCAATATAAATTGAGGACTTAGCAAAATCTATTTTCATGATGACAGTTCAGGGGGCTGCCAATTCTTGGAATCCACCATCAGATGTTCCTGAAAATAATCTGAGCAGGAAGGAGATGCAGTGTGTGTGTGTGTGTGTGTGTGTGTGTGTGTGTGTGTGTGCCACAACACTACGACAGGCAGTCCTTGATTTACAACAGTCCGTTTACTGACCGTCCAAAGTTACAACCGTGCTGGAAAAAGTGTCTTATGACCTTTTTTAAACACTTACAAACACCGCAATATCCCCATGATCCAAATTCAGACGCTCGGCAACTGACTCCTATTTATGACGGCTACCATGCCCCAGGGTCATGGGATCCCCTTCTGGGGAAG